>NC_071353.1:165888717-166238717 GCF_943734655.1 Sabethes cyaneus | reverse complement strand
TGAGACAATAGGGTGAGCAGGGGAAAGCCTTTCAATATCTGGGTAGCCAGATAATGGCCGATGATGGTACCAAGACTGATCAGGAAGACAGGTTTGCTCAACATCTGGCCCTCAAACCAGATCACTCTACATAGCAAAACCCAAATTTTTAAACCAAATGTTAAATCCGTATTGCTGCACACCTGCGAAACGTGGTGCGTTTCAGTGGGGACAACGCAAAAGCCGCAGCCATTTATTACTCGCTGCCTGCGATATATCATTCATGCCTGGTGGCCTGACAACTGAATACCCAACGAGGAACTCGGGAGAAGCACTCGACTGGAATCCGTAAGACAACGTATAACACGCAGGCCAAGAAGCTGCGCGTTGACGCGAGCCAACGCCACCCGGGCTGTAGACGAGAACCTGTCCTTATAACGGGTGGCAATTCACGGTGGGTAACCGTCGACAGTGAAGACGTCTGTCGCAGCAAAAATCAACGAACTGGCCACCCTGCGTTAACACCGTTCCTGAAGGGCGATCGCGCGTCGCTTCAACGTCAGTGACAGCGGCGAGTTTGCATACCCAAAACGTCAGATAAAATAATTGAATTTTTTGTCGGCGCAGCCAAATAAAAGGAGAAACTAAAATGTAAGTCTTATACTAAACTTTTGTACAGATTTGAAGCATCAACTTATAATATACACGAAAGCTATCAATATAGTTCCTCCTTTTATCTGGCTGCGCCGACAAAACTTCAAATATTTTATTATTGAGGTTAGAAGCAAGGAACTTGCTGCTATTCGTTTACCATGGATGGACACAAAAGCGATGAATTGCCCGCTGAGTGAGAGGACCACGAAGAGATGAACTGTTTGAGTTGTCGACGACCGGACCACGTTGAGGACATGGTCCAGTGCGACCATTGCGACAAATGGCAACATTACACGTGCGCCAAAGTGGTTGATAGCGTAGCGAATCGATCGTGGGTGTGCGGCTTTTGTTCTACCCACCAACAAACACCATGACGATATTGCTTCGGCAAGAAGCGGATCCACTCGTTGCACTACATCGGATTTTTCGATTTGCCTAACCAACCAGTGACATCATGACGAGCAGCAGCAGCTCATCGATAATGTTCTTGGTCAGGAGACGACAGGCAATCGTAGTGACAGTGTTTTACCACAAAACCGCTGTGAATAGGTGGCTTCTCCAGCGCAGTGTAATCGCCCCTCAACTCCACCACCATCTGGAGCTCACCGAGCGTCGACCGTTCGTTCAGTGCCGTTGTCAGGTCCACCAAGATCAGCGGTGCCACCCATGGTTTCAATTCCTTCTGCCGTGCTGGAATCATCAATTCCAAGATCTCGACGGAATATGAAAAATACCCCCACCGATTCACAAGCTGCCCTTCTGGAACTCAAATCGTGTCGCAGTGCGAGAGGCTCGCCAAACCAACCTCTGAGCAGCTGTCAGCGCTGCGAGCCCAGCGTGTGTCGGAATTTGCTGGAAGGTTTTCAATCGAAAACAGACGCTGGTGTGCCACATCAACCGGCGACTGCAAGCAACCCGGGAGAGGAGCTGCTACCAAGAATGCCGGCGAACAGACCGCGCTTGGAGAAGCAGACAGGAGCTATCCCGAAAACTCGTCGAACTGTGCTAACTGTACCGGAAGATGGTTGGCATCAACATGAACGACGTGCTACAACCGGTACAGCGGAAGTTACCGATAGTCGATCGACGGAAGTGGTAAGCCAAGCAGGTTTGTCTTCGGTGATTCAGACAGTCACATCGACTGAAATATTCCAAGACAATTATTGCAATTACAATTATTACAATATTACCGTCAACCTGAACAACACCCGAGCGGTGAGCAAACGCGTGAAATTTCCCCGCGTATGGTTGATTCGTCTCAGCCCCCTCGTCAGTCAGAAAGTGTACAGAAACCAAGCGTATGCCCGCTCAAGCATGACTAGTGCTCCCACACAGCAGCAGCTAGGCAGTCTCTTGCAAAGGAAATGCCTCGTTTCTCCGGTGACCCCGCAGAGTGGCCGATATTCATTTCGAATTACTACTACACAACGGAGGCTTGTAGTTTTTCGGAAGCAGAAAACATGCTGGTCCAGCTTTAGACACGGTTCGAAGTCGGTTGGTGTTGTCAGCAGCGGTTCCTCAAGTAATGGAGACACTGCGAATGCGCTTTGGAAGACAAGGAGTTATTGATAAAAGCTCTATTGGATAAGGTTTGCGATATTCCAGCGCCTAACCCCGATAAACTGGAAGGACCTATTGAATTTGGAATGGCGGTGCAGACCGTCCGTCGTTCATTCGCTGCTTCGAATGGTCGTGTGACCATATCGAAGCAGCGAATGAACGCGCTCATTTATCGAATCCGTCCTTTTATTACAGGTACTCGTGGAAAAGCTTCCCCCGGAACAACGATTGTCGTGGGCGAAGTACAAACGAGACTTCGAATGCATCGATCTGAAAATCTTCGGCGATTATATGGCTTCTGTGGTACAGGATGCGATTAGTGTGGTTGGCTTGGAGTCGATGAACAGGAAGCACAGTGCGCGTGATCGTCCAAAGGTGAGAGGATTTGTGAACGCCCATGCAGCTGGTGGCCCAGCTAGTTCGGAAAAAGTCTGGAATGAATCACGGGGATCATTCAAGCCACTCACTTGCCTGAATTGCAACCAGAGTGGAGACCGTGTGCGTGATTGCGATGCGTTCAAGGAATTGTCGGTCGATAATCGCTGGAGGAGAATTCGTACATTACAGCAGTGCCAGAATTGCCTTTTTAATCATGGGCGACGAGCTTGCCGGATACGTAAAACGCCTGATTTCGAAGGATGTTCATTTCGCCACCATCCACTTCTCCACTCTACTAAGGGTCCTTCACAGCCATCGAAAATACAAATAGCCGAAACCCATACTCATCATCAGTCTACTTCATCTGCGTTGTTTCGGATTATTCCAGTAACGCTAAATGCAAAGCGCATCAATACATTCGCATTCCTGGACGAGGGATCGGATATGACAGTGGAGAACGATGTGGCTACGTCGCTTGGTGTAAGCGGAACTCCACATCCCTTGTGCCTGCGATGTACTGGTGATACCTTATTCTTGCGCGGTCTATCTGCGCACATTCTCCAAGAGTACTATTCTGTGCAGTGCAGTTTAATTGCTTCGAAATAAAAAGTCGCCTTGGTTGAGACCCTGGTTCATTCCCAGATTGGCGCTGCAGGCGGCTGGGCGAAATTCACTCTCGAAACTCGAAATTCCAGTATCCAGAGTCCTTTATTGGACCGATTCCAGAACAGCACTAGCTTGGATTAAATCCGATCCACGAAACTATCGACAGTTCGGCTCCTTCCGAGTAGGCGAGATCCTGGAATCGACAACGACAGCTCAATGGCGATGGGTACCGACAAAGTCCAACTCAGCGGGCAAAGCAACGAAATGGAGGAGCGGTCCATACTTCAACAAGAAAAGCAGCTGGTTTGCGGGACCGGGCTTTGTACAACTTACAGAAGAAGAATGACCACGGGTCAAAGATCCAGTGACCGCCAGTACGGAAAAAAATCGTGTCTCGGTTCTGCATCACAGGGCCTTCGAACCAGCTATAGATTTCGAGCGGGTTTCCTCTTGGGATAGACTGCAACGTGCCACCGTCTACGCGCTGCGATTCCTGCATAATACGTCCAAGAAACAGTCGAAATACTCCGGAGATTTGCAGCAGAAAGAACTTCAAGCAGCGGAAAAAACCATCTTTAAGCTAGCGCAACGGGAGGTCTATGCAGATGAAGTTGCGGCATTATTGACAAAAGCAGCGAACGAACCGGGTCAAGGAGCTATCGGGAAGAACAGTTCCATTTACCACTTAATGCCAATGTTGGATGAACATGGTTTGCAGCGCGAGCGCGGTAGGATCGAGACAGCGAAAAGTTTTGCTTACGAAGTGCGACATCGTTTGATCCTTTCAAGAAGACACCGTGTTACTGAACTCTTGGTAAATCGCTACCATCGCTACTATCGCCATGGAAATGCGGTGACCCCAGCCAGCTATACACAATTCCTAAGCTTCGCTTGGTAATAAAGAAGGCGAAATGTGATTGCAATTACTGCAAGCTTCGTCAAGCACAACCGATACTCCCACCGATGGCGCCTCTTCCAGTAGCACGCGTGGCACATCATGAACGACCCTTCACCTACACAGGGCTAGATTACTTTGGACCACTACTGGTAAAATTGGGGTGGATCCTACGTCAAGCGCTGGATCGCGCTTTTCACTTGTCTGATGGTGCGAGCCGTCCACCTACACGCTATCAACAGAGTCATGCATCTCGTGCGTTCGTCGTTTTGTGGCTCGCCGGGGACAGTTCCAGGGACCTGAGAGAGTACTGCAGGATCAGATAAACCTGGGATTATCCACAACTTTCACTAGTGCCAAAACGAAGTGGAATTTCATACCACCGGGAGCGCCACACATGGGCGGCGCCTGGGAACGCTTGGTACACTCAGTCAAAGCGGCTATGGGTGACGCATATGCCGAAGAAAAACTAGACGATGAGGGGCTGCAGACACTGGTGGTGGAGGCTAAATACATGGCAAACTCAAGGCCTCTGACGTATCTACCTCTCGAGTCGGAAGAGGCAGAAGCGCTCACACCAAACCACTTCCTGATGCTGAGCACGAACGGGGTAAAAAGACCGGACGAAGAAGGGAAGATGTTAGCCCTAGAAGAATCCAACGAACCGGTCCGTCGAAAGATACTTGTAATTATAAGATCTTGGGACATCATTCAACACCAATTAGGGGTATTTTGGTAACGTTGGCTAACCGAATATCTGCCGATAATTCGTTCCAGTAAAACACGAGAGCTAGAAACTGGCGATTTGGTAATGGTCGCAGACCCAACGAAGCGTGGCGGATGGGAACGAGGGAGAATCGTCCGTACAATTCAACATCCAGATGGCCGCAGCCGGGGAGCGATTGTGAAGATCGGAACAAAGACCCTGGTTCGACCGGTGTTACGACTGGCCGTGCTCGACGTAAGAGAGAAGAGTGAAGTTTCGGAGGACTTCGGACTACACCCGGGGGAGGGTATGAAATGGGGAAGGCAAATGAGCGTCCAATATAGCTCTAGCCATCCCAAGCCCCTACCTAGCGCCTCCACGTGGCCATACCTGGTAATGCTCTATTGAGTAGCCAAGCTAGGAGGTGCGTTGCTGGGTGGTTCCCGGCTGCCTGGTCTCAAAACCGCGGTTTTGGGCAGACGGCGGAGCCACACGGCCTAGCTAATAGGTAAGCCTAATAAGTTATTTTAATTATTTTTTTTCGTTTTAGCTTATGAAGCATCTCCTGCTATATAGTAAAAACTGGCCAAAACGAGTTTTAATACTGCACATGGATACCAGAATGAAAAATTAAATTAACTTTTAAAAATTAAAATTAAATAAGAAGCATTTATGGAACCCAAAGGACGCTACTCTATTCCATACGAAGGACTGCTGGTGAGATTGTTCTATTTTTATCATTTATACCACATTTCATCTTAATATCATATCATATATTAACAGTATTATTATTGATATCATAAATGTGGAAGGCTGGATGACGGAGTGGATTGCCAACCTGAATCCTTAAGGTCTGAAGCAAATATGGCACTTCTCAATTCAAAACAAACAAATCATCACGTGGGTTAAAGTTGGTATAGCGAAATTGATTATTACATGGAAGGATCCTAATGCTGGAAGGCGACTCTTATAACCCCGGAATGCGCACAAGTGCCTCTGCTTGTGGGTCCGCCCAATCCCTTTTGGCCCTTCTGTAACAGCATTAGTGTGAAATTCATTTGATAATCAAATTTGGATCTACTGTAATTCTACCCACATACATTGGCAAGTCCTTGAAATGATGGTGGCTTTCCCCTACTACTACTACTACTACTACTACTACTACTTCGGACTACACCCGGGGGAGACTGTCGTAGCAGAAATCAACGAATTGGCCACCCTGCGTTAACACCGTTCCTGAAGGACGATCGGCGGAAGTCGATCCGTCGCTTCAACGTCAGTGGCAGTGTCATTCGTTCTCTTTTCTATAAAACGCTCGTGCAGTAAAGACGTGTTTTCAGCGATTCGCTCCATTCGAGTTACCTTAAAATTATATTAAATAAATACCTCAAATTAATTGGCTTAAAGCTAGAAGTGCAAAAGTGAAACTTAACTAGAGACTTAAACTAACTAAAGGTAAAATTACGAAGATACTTACTATTTAAAATATAAACTAAAGTAAAACTATGTGCAAAACAGGATCCCTCGTGGCGTGGCTAAAGATAAAACTTATAACAATTGGCAACCTAAAAGGAAACTAAAATGTAAGTCTTATATACTAAACTTAGAATTAACAAAACTTAAACTAACTTAGATCTAAAATTTTGTACAGATTTGAAGCATCAACTTATAATATACACGAAAGCTATCAATATAGTTCCTCCTTTTATTTGGCTGCGCCGACAACCTCTGATTTTATCGCTTTGTTCTGTTGGATTCGCGGACACTAATTAATTAGTATAATATCAAAATATGGTTTAAGGAGGAATGAATCGTCAATGATTCTATAAATTTCAAAAGCAGTTTTACTGTTTGGAACAAAAATTCTGCTCATGAAAATATATTCTCTGTGTTCAGATTGGCAAGAAGAATGCAGTGAATACATTTCTAAAAACAAAACCCCTGTTTTAAGGCCAAAAACTGCTTCCCAAATTCAGCTTTCCGATGAAAAGTTAATGACTGCTAATTTCCCCTTAAACAAATTTTATTCGCTCCGCATCAACTTACCTGTCTGTTTTATGTTTTCAGATTTGAAAATTATGACCCATCCTAATGTATTCGAGATGAGCAACACCACCTGCAGCTGCAACCTGCAACACCAACTCATGCAACGCAACATAACATCACAAGGGAGAAGCGGGTCGCACAGAATGACGACGGCAACACCAACAACAAATCGATCTGACGACGACGACGCCGCCGCCGCCGCCGTGTTGATGTTTACCATAGCGACGCGGTGGCGCGCAGCTTGCTCAGTCAGTCTTGCGCCAGACAACCAACGCAACGGTTTAGATTCGAAAGTGATCGTGTTTTTTTTCCCGCCTGCTCCGATTTTGCGCGTGTGCCGCAGGATAATTATTCCAACTCGTCCGATCATCCAATCATTCACGTAATACTTGTATTCGTGGTTCGAAGGAAAATGTTAAATTCTTAATGCAGTGAAAGCAAACAATGACTGCTATTCCAGGGAAAGAAGTGCAGCATCGTTAGAGTGATTAAGTTTGATCGTAGAGATTGGCCGCAAATTCGCGGTACGTCGATTAATTTCAGTCTAGGGGGAGGAGGAAAATTCCTTTTGTGCGCGCAACCAAACAACCAAACAACAGCTGAACGGATCATCGATCGGTTTCGTTATTATATTTAGAACGAAAGCGAACGAGTGTTTTGAAGTGTGTTTTGAAAACAACAACAACAGAAGGACCGGCGGTCATCGTCGTCGCCACCACCACGCCACCAGTCACGGAAGCTGCGAAGAAAATGGAAATTGAAGCAAGTGGCTCCTCGTTCGGCGGTGGCTTCCAATCGAAAGAGAACGAAGGTGAGTGCGATCGACGACGACGACGACAACCACTACTGGTGGTCGTAAGTTGGTAATTGATCGATGATTAGGTACTGTTTGACCATGAGCCATATGTAAGGCAAATAATGCTGAGTATGCAAAAGAAGTTAGCCGGTACAGAATGGAGAAAACTGCACTGCGGCGCGCCGCGCCGTGCCATGCTGGCTGGCAGTGTCGGCACGCTTTGGTGACGACGCCTGGTGCCCGGTTGCTTCGCGTTGGCATTGGCCAATATCGGTGTTTTGGTGTGGATTGTTTTGCTGGTGCGCCAGCACCAGTACCAGCGCCGGGGTAGAAAGCCGATAGACAATCTAAACGCCGCGAAGGGGGTTTGCTAATGATGTCTTGCGCTTCAACAAGCGGTGTTTGGTGTTTGCTGTTTCTGAGAAATTTGTTCCCATTTTGCGAGGCCAAGCGTTCTCAGTCAGGTGGAAGTTATGGTGGCGATGTTGCAGGAAACGTTTTATGGGATTGTATCAGCTGTTTATAATTTAAAACAGTTTCAAACAGATTAAGCAAGTTTTATTTAACTTGCTACCTGTTCAGCCAGCACGAGTGCAATTAAGTTGTGATAAAATGTCAACCGACCGAGATGTTCGCACGTTCCATTGCTTAGCATCGTGGTTTGAAGTTCTGAATCATCACTCATGTGGTCTAATCCCAGGTTTAGAGCACGTTTCATAAAACCACTTGTTTATTATGAATACGGTCACATAAAATGCTGCCGGTAGGCGGAATACCACGACCAGGGTGCCACGGTAGCGTTTCCAACCGGTTTTTACGAAAATCTGGAAAACGAGAATAAAAATGTCTGGCAAAAATCTGGCTGACATTTGGCCTAATGGAAGACAATGTTTGAAAAACGTCTTTTTTGTCTGACTAGGCATCAAAAAGTCTGGAAAATCCAGACAAATCTGAAAGGTTGGCTACGCTGGTGCCACCCTTGACAAAATCAATCATGCTATAGCGATTGCTAGATTAGAAAGACTCAGTATTGGCGGCAGTATGTTGCGTTGGTTCAGTTCCTACCTCGTAAATCGTAAACTGACTGCGACAGTTGCAGGTTTTCAATCAATTCTGTTTCCGGCCTCGTCTGGAAACCCACAGGGTAGTCATTTGGGACCGTTGATCTTCCTGTTGTACTTCAATGATGTCAACTACGTATTCAAAGGTCCTAGTTTATCCTTCGCGGACGATTTAAAAATTAACTTGGTGATACGCAATACGTCTTTAACAAGAGCTTGACACCTTTACGAATTGGTGCAATCTGAACTGCATGCTCGTCAATCCTTGGAAATGCTCCATTATTCCTTTTGCCCGTACTCGAGAACCTGTCATTTTCAACGACATGCTCTATGGTACAGAAATTCAACGTGTTAACGTTTGACGGTATATTTCCTACATTCATTGTGGCCAAGGCATGAACTTTAGGATTCGTCTTCCGCATCGCTAAGGGCTTCACGGACGACGCATATTGTCTCAAGGCATTATACTGTTCACTCCTCCTCCGTTCGACTCTCGAACACGGATCTTACCCTTTACTCTCCGTCGCCCAAAAATTATCTTCAAAACGAAACAAGATAGAAGGATATTCACTTCAGCAATTTTATAGCTTGAAGTATTTTGAGCAATATTGCATAAGACGAAATCCCTCTACCTCAAACCGTTACCATATTACGGCGTTTTTCCTGAATCCTGAGTGGTGTGAAACACATATGCTTTCATTACTTTCGTCTACCATTCCCTTTGTTTATTGAAAACACTACCATTTGGACCACTCACACAACTTCTAACGGTCCAAATGCAAGGTAATCGCAACCACTTTCACTTATTTGAACCTCCTCCTCTTTTTAGCGAACCACCATCCTTTTACCTACCCCCTGTGCTTAGGTCAAGAAACATGTATATACCAAGTTTGTGACATAACAATCAAGCCTTTCCGGAGTTATGGCGCAACACATTTTTATGTGCTAAAATACGTTAAAACCCCGCATATTCAAAGTTGATTTCTTCAAGATAGACAACAATCCCCTCCAATTTTTTGATATTATGCACAGAAAACTACGTTCTTTTAAACGTGATTAACCGATTTTGATTGTGCTTGCATCTTTCCATGATACTAACATTTGAAAACGGCCTCTTTTTAACACAAAATTTGACAGAAGTGTAGAAGTAAAGCAGATAGCCAGTTTCTTTTTCCACCAAAAGTTGCGTCTTATTGAGCCTCGAAAGTCATCTGAAGAAGTGTTTTGCGAGAAATGCAAAATAAAAAAGTTACATAGAAAAATCGCAAAATAGCAGAGTCACCCCAACTTGATTCAGGAAAATCGCCCTAATATAGAAACGGTTTGAGATAGAGAGATTTTGTCTTCTACAATATGGCACAAAATACTTCAAGCTATAAAATTGCTGAAGTGAATATTTCTCTATCTAGTTTCGTTTTGAAGATAATTTTTAGATCTTGGCTAATTTAAGGGTCCTAAAATAGCTCATGTCAAAAAAGCAGCATCCTAAATTAAGATTATGTTGCTAACACGTAAAAAGTCTAAAATCAACGACCGCTGAGTAAACAATTTATTCCACTTAATTTGGCTTTCTGGACCATAGTGCATTGAGACTATAGTCTGTTGAACGAAAACGAGGCAAACAACGAAGGGATTGGACAGAAAAGGATAAAGAAAAGAAAAAAAATGAGATAAAACAAGGAATAACCTTGAAAAAAGTAAAAAAACGAGACAGAAAATGAGAATTAACTGGACAGAAATAGAAATAATGGGACAAACAAGAGGAAAATGGGTTAGAAAAACGGGAAAAGAAAAGGAGGAAAATTTACTCGTCAGCAGCCTGGATGTCGTTGGCTAACCTGCGTCGCCATGAGCCTCTGGGTCTATCTCTTCTGCGTTGTCCTTGCGGATTCCAGACGAGTGATTCTCTGCATATCTCGTTTGCTAATTTTTTCAAGGTGTGGAAGAACGGGACAGAAAACAAGTTAAAATGAGGCGAAAAAAATTGAAAACGGAAAACGAAAGGGATATCAAACAGAGAAGAAAAACAGAACAAAGCGGACAGATCAGAAAGAAAAACAGGACATGAGAGGAATATCAAAAAGCGAAAAAAGACAAAACCCGGGACCGAACAAAGTCGAAAACAGAAAATGACAAAAAAACGGGTATAAATGGGCCTGAAAATGAAGATGGAAGAAAGACGAAAAATGGAACAGAGAAAATTCAGGACTCAAAAAGGGGGCGAAAAACGGGATAGGAAAAGACAAAAAAAAGGGAAAACGAGATCAGAAAGCAAATACAAAAAAGAAAGTAAGAGAAATCAAACGGCAAAATAAGAATAACAAGAGAAAGTAAAAAGAGGAAACCAATAAAAGAAACGATAAAAACGGCAAAAAAGGTCAAAAGGGACATATAAAAGGGGAAATATGGGGCAAAAGCAAAAAGTTTTTTGGTTCGTTTTTCCCTTTTGGAAAAATGGGGCAAAAGAAAGGAAAAAAAGAACTGAAGACGAAAAGGAAAAGGAAAAGAGGAACAAAAAGCTGAATAAAATGACAAGAACCGCAGAAAAATGGACCGTCTAACCTGGCACAGAAGGAAAGGAAAAACGAGAAGGATAGGAGATTAATAGAACTAGAGTAAACTGGAAACGAAAAAAGGAAAACCGAGAAGAGAAAACGCTGAAAATGCGAAAGAAACTAACTAAAGCAAACGAGTTAAACGTACGAGAAAAAACAAAACTAAAAAGAAAGGAAATATGAAACAAGAAACGAAGAAAAGCGGAACAATGAAATAGAATGAAAGCAAAACGGGAGAAAAGGAGGAAAAACGAATGGAAAGTAAAAGCAAAAATCAAAAAAACGGAGTAAAAAGTGAAAAAACCGGACCGGAAAAGAGAAAAAGCGAAGCTAAAAAGACGCTAAACGTGTAAGAGAAAAAGAATAAAAATGTCAATTTTAGTTTCAAGTACAACTTTGTGTCTAATTTCATGTTCGTGTCCGGTTTGAAGTAAAATTTTAAGCACAAATTAGCACTAAAAAGGAAAAACGAGAGAAAAAAAGGAAAACGAAACAATAAAGCGAATAGGGAACAGAAAACAAGGTAAATCAAAGGGAAAAGGATAGTGAGAAAGAAAAAAATGATACAGTAAATGAGAAAACCGGCAAAAAGAGGTCAATCAGGGCATAAAAATTTTAAAAAAATGGCCAGAGAAGGAAGAAGAAAAACAGGAAAAACGTACAAAAAGTTAAGGTAAAACGAAACAGAAAAAAGGAAAAACAAGAGATAAAAATGGAACCCCGCAGAGGATGGGAAACAGCAGAATGAAACAGAAAATACGGAAAAAATCGATCATCAAAAAAGAAAAACGGCACTGATAAAGACGAAAAATAAAAACTAAAGGAGATGGAAAGATTTGGAAAAACACTGGAAGACTGGAAATGAAGAAGAGGGAAAAAGAGGAGAGAAAAAACTAAAAACGTAAGAGAAGAAGACCAAAAACGAGTAAAAAACATGAGGAAAACACGAATGGAAATAAGAAAAAATGGAACAGGAAACGAAGGAAACCGGAACAATGAAACAGGATACATGGGTCAGAAAAAAGGAAAAAGGGAGCAAAAATCAAGAAAACCGAACAAAAAGTAACTTTAGGCAATGAGATAAAAAAAATAGAGAAAAGGAAAGAGGAAAGGTTGAAAATGGGAGCGAAAATAATTAAGAAATGAGGAAAAACAGGACTGAAAATAAGAAAAAATGGAACAGGAAACAATTAAAAATGGAAAACGAACAAAAACTGTTGAATCGAATAAAAAATGAAAGCAAAAATAAAGAAAAACTAACAAAAACAGAAAAAGCGGAACAGAAAAGAGGTTGAACGAGTAAGAGAATAGCACGAAAAATGTTAATTTTAATTTCAAATAGAACTTCAATTTCAAATTAATCCAATAAGGATAAATGAGACAAGAAAGCGAATACGGAACAGAAAACAAGAGAAACCAAAAGAGAAAGAAAAATGGCGAGAAAAAGACGAACGAGAAAAACGGCAAAAGAGGTCAAACGAGACATAAAAAGGGGAATATGAAACATGAAAAAAACGGAAAGATGTGACAGGAAAACAACAAAAACAAGAAAAACGGACTAAAAGAAAAGATAAAACAAAAGAGAAAATGAAGAAAAACCGACCATCAAAACAGGGTAAACGGTACAGACAAAAACGAAAAACAAAAAGAAAGGAGACGAAGAGTTAGGAAAATACTGGAAACGAAGAAAAGGATAGAGAAAAAACCGGAAACGGGAAATAAAGTGACCAGTGAACGAGTGAAAAGCATGAGGAAAAACAACGACTGAAAATGACATAAAATGGAACTGAAAACAAAGAAAATCGGAACAATGAAGCAAGATCGTGAACTCAGAAAGGAGGCAAAAAACGAGATAGGAAAAGATTAGAAACAGAGAATACAACAACGGGTAGAAAAAAAACGGGGGAAATGAGACGAGAAAGCAAACATGAAACAAAAATAAGAGATAAACAAAAAGGGACAAGTAATAAAGAGAGAGAAAAAAGGAAACCGTTAGAGAAAACAAGAAAAAGAGATCAAAAAGGGACTTAAAAGAAGAAAGTTGCGAAGAAGAAGAGGAAATTGGAAAAATGGACCATTGAAAAATGGGCCATCCAAACAAAAACCTAGGGGCCCTGTTGCCACAAAGTTATCGAGTTATTTTGGTAAACGAGTGCGGTTGGTTCGAATCCTAGTAGAATCTAGCCATTCGATGTTAGGTGACTGTAGCATGGGCTTACGCTCAGGCTCCTCCAAATTCTTCCTTCCTGCGTTTACCAACAATGAAGCCTCTTACCAAGGACAAGTTATTATAATGGTACTTGCTCGAGGAGCGGTTGAAACCAAGGGCAAGATTTAACTAGTGTCCGCACAGCCTGGCTATAAAGCATCGATTTGTTGAAAAGTAGTAAAAAGTATAAAAGGAAAAAAGGGGTGAGAAAAAAAACACCGACACTAAAGCACGGATTATAAGATCAACATAGTAGTGATAATGTCCACACAGAAAAAAACCTCTGCACAAACGAAGAGGAAAAACAAGAACTCCCTTCTTAGAATTAGAAAAAACGCGTAAACTGGAAACGGAAAAAGGGAAAAAAGAAAAGATAAAAGACTGAAATAAAAAAATAACAAAAAAAAGTTAAAGGCATGTGAAGAAACAGGAATGAAAATTGGAACAAAACGTAAAAAAAACAGAACAAGACGAAAAATGTCAATTGTAATTTTAAGTAAAACTTCTTATCTAATTTCGTATCGATGTCCACTTTGAAGTAAAGTTTGAAGTTCAAATTAGCCCAAAAAAGGAAAAATGAAAGAAAAAAGAGAAAACAAGACAAGAAAGCGAATACGGAAAAGAATCAAGCTAAACCAAAAGAGAAAGAAGAATAGCGAAAAGGAAAAAAACGATACAGGACACGAGAAAACCGGCAACAGGCGGTCAAACGGGACATAAAAAGAGAAATAAAGGACAATCAATAGAAAAATTGGACAGAAAAAGAAGAGAAAAACAGGAAAAATGGACTAAGAAAAAGGTAAAACGAAAGAGAAAAACAAGAAAATCGAGAGATAAAAAGAAACCCCGAAGATGAAAGAGCAAAGGGACTAAAATGCAAAATAAAAAGACAGAAAATACGGAAAACCGATCATCAAAAAAAAAAAGGAAAACGGCACAGACAAAGCCGAAAAACAGAAAATCGTTAGAAAAATACGAAAACTGGAAACGAATAAAAGAGGAGTGTGTGTGTGTGTGTGTGTGTGTGTGTGTGTGTGTGTGTGTGTGTGAGAGAGAGAGAGAGAGAGAGACGAACAAGGGAAAGAAAATGTCCAAAAACGAGTGAAAAGCATGATCAAAAACACGACTGAAAATAAGAAAAAATGGAACAGGAAACGACGAACAATGGAACAATGAAACAGAAATCACGGGACATAAAAAGAAAAACTAGAGACAAAAATAGTTGGAAAGCGAGAGCAAAAATCAAGAAAACGAAACACAAAATGAGAAAAAACGGAACTGGAAAAAGGAAACAACTGATCAGAAAAAAGGCAAAACGTCAATTTTAGGTTCAACTAAAACTTCGTGTCTAATTTCGTGTCCATGTCCGGTTTAAAGCAAAACTTCAAGTTCAAATTCGTTCAAATTCAAGTCTAATTTAATGGCCAATGTCGAGTTCGATTTCAAGTGCATTTGGATGTCCGATTTTAAGCCCAGGTTCAAGTCTAACTTAATTTCAATTTTAGTTTCAGATTTAAACTCTGATTTCAAGTCCAATCTCAACTTAGTTGCTCAGTTGGCCTTACGTCTACTGACCAGGCATGCATAACGTATTTTTCATATCTAATTCGGCCCATGGCAGCTGGTTTCTAGTTTCACGGGTAGTGCACGCCGGATCTCGTTCCAGCTGGTCTTACCACCTCGCTTGCTGTGCCTCTCTTCGTCTGGCTGCTTTCGGATTCGATGCGAAAACCATTTTTACCAGATAGTTATCCGGCATTCTAGCAACATGTCCTGCCCAAAGTATCCGTCTAGCTTCAACCACTTTCTGGATACTGGGTTCGCTGTAGGAGAGGCGCGAGTTGGCGGTTCATTCTTCTTCTTGTGTGCACTTTGATGGAGGCTTACATTGTTCGATCGCAAGTGTTTGTGGAGTCCATAGTAGGTACGACTTCCGCTAAGAATACGCCTTTCGACATATGCATTAAAAAAAATGGACTTTTTTCGGATGGTGATAAAAAAATACTAAGGCAGGTAATTGAGTTCGGTAAATTTTCCATGAAAGGTAGTTATATTAGCTTACTTGCAAAAAAATTCTACACCCTTGCGAGCGGCCGCTTCCGGCAGTTAACCGCAACATTCGCCATGGCGGACGAAAACATTCGTGTAGGCATATTTTTGAGTTCCTTCTTCGTTGTATACATTAATTCCTCCTCGGATTTCGCGACAAAATTGTTGGAGTAGATCTTACGCTTCAGGTTTACCCAGAAATTCCCGAAGGGACGCAGCTGGGGGACATTGGGCGGGCTCGCCGTCTTGGGTACCAGCCGCTCCATCTTCTCCAGCGATCGCTTCGAGTAGTGGGCCGACGCCAAATCCGGCCAGAACACCGCGTCTTCGCTCTTATGGTATTTCTACACTTCGTACTATATATTTTCCCGTTTACGGCCAGTCCGGAGCGAAAGAAGAGCGGCTTTGACATCCCCTTCTCGCTGATTGTCAGTCACAGCAGCACCTTCTTGGGGACCTTTGTGCGTGAAATGAACTTCACTTCGGAGTTCACTTCCTTCGTGAGGGAAGTAAAATACGAAGTGCCCTGCCAGTCGTTGCCATCCAGGGTGAGATAGGTCTCGTCGTCCATCAGCACCACCACGTCGCGATTCGCAGAGAAAATCGTCTTGACCAACTTATTCAGCCGCTGGCGCTGCGTCATTGCCTGCAGCTCCGAGACCAGTGGACGGGACTGCCGCTTCCTGACATGTATTCCCATGTTCGCTAGATACTTTTTTACTGTTTGGCCCGTTGCACCGACCTCCCGGCCAAACGCATGCACCGTAGCCACTTTTAATTTAATTTGTTTATTCATCTTCGGTATAATAAAAACATCGCACAGACATCCCAAGCAACAATGTCAGTTTTATTGTACTCTTATGGTGCTCTTCAAGACTAATTTTGGTCTTAAATGCCATCATAAGAGTGTAATAAAACCCAAATTGTTACTTGGGATGTTACTTAGTACTAATAACCGCTAATCCTTAATCTAAACACATTTTTTGACATGCCAAAATCAAACAAATAATAAACTTCGTTGAAACGACTACAGCGAACTTCCAGCGGGTTGTTATTTCCGTAGGTCGTGCGGTGAGTCGATCGTCGAAAGAACTCCGATTGGCGCATCACTCGTGACGGTGCGTTGAATCGTATTTTCTCAAGAATAGCTGGACAGTCAATGCGATCTGCTAACACGTCAAATATTATCATACGTTGGAGAAGTATTCGTCTACTTTCCAGCGTCGAAAGGTTGATCAGCATTCACCGGTTTACATATGGTGGCAGGTTTGTTCGGTCTCTCCAATTAAGATTCCGCAAAGCGTATCGGATGAACTGCATTTGTACTCGTTCGAGTCTGTTGACGTGAACAGCGTGATATGATGCCCAAACTTGCACTCTATATTCGAGAACACTGCACTGCGTACGAGCGAGCAGTAAAGTGTTCTGAGGCTATAAACATCAACAAAGAAATTGGTGTTCCTCCTCAGAAAACCTAACATTGCATATGCCTTAGCCGTAACGGCAGAGATATGTTCCACAAATTTCAGTTTGCTGTTGATGAGAATCCCCAAATCCTTCTAAGCTTGTTGTCTCCATGATGTAATCAAAAACCATCGGCGCACGTACCCTCGTGAATCAGATTATGCAACATTTGTCGACGTTAGCTTTCATCCCATTCACTCTACACCATTCAATGAGCGCGTCAATGTCCATTTGGAGCGCACAGCAGTCTGTTAAATTTGAGGTCATCAGCGTATAACAGTTTCGGGGACTTCAATTTTCCGCAAAGATCATTGATGAAAAGAACGAACAGCAAAGGTCCCAAGACACTGCCTTGAGGAACTCCGGACTGAATCTGGAACGGAGTAGAGCACGCCCCGCTAACTCTCACCGTTGAGCTACGCCCCGTCAGATACGACAGAATCCGTTCTGTCAGCCACTCAGGTAGTCCCATTCTCCTAAACTTCTCAACCGCCAGAGTATGTGGAACCTTGTCAAACGCCTTGGATTTGTTGTCGTTTTTCGATTTTATCCACAATAGTCGATACATAGCTTAGCAAGTTTGTAGTGGTCGAACGGTTTTTCAAGAAGCCGTGTTGTTCTGCAGATATTATGGACTTGACAGATTGATAGAGCGAATCATGTACCATACTTTCAAGGACCTTTGGCAGACAGCTAAGAATGGAGATCCCACGGTAGTTCTCTACTTCGTTAAACGAACCCGATTTATAAATCGGTGTGATTGAAGCAGATTTCCAAATAACTGGGAAGTGCCTCTCGCCAACTGCACGGTTGAACAGTATACTTACAGAATAAGCGAGAGCATTAGCATACTGATTCACAAAGAGGGGAGGTAGTTAATCGGGGCCGTGTCCTTTTGATCCATCGATGGATTGCAACTTCAATAGGACTTCGTGGGGCGAGAAATTCATCGGAAGCACGTTCACGTTGTAATGCGGAATTCCCTCGATCTTCCTCTACAGCATCCTTTGGAGCTTCTTATCGCTCAGAGTCGTCGGCCGTCCGGAACCGGGCTTTCTTTCGATGCTCTGATTGTTGTCTAATAGTGCCAAGATGTTGTATATGCCGAACGGGCAACGGGAACGGGCGTATCTGGCACATCCGTCCGTCCACAAAGTGCCGCACGGTGTCCGTTTTCGACGCGGCGGGGTACCGTTCTTTGACCGCGCACGCTTCTGAACGGAGTATCTTTACTGTTTTCGTCATCATAGTTAGAGTTCAACTGATAGAGCTGTAGAATTTTAATGCATACATACATACATACGTAATGCATACGTTAATCTCCTGGCTGGTATTGTTGTCCTTTGTCGTCAGTGAGCCAAGGTACACGAATTCATCGACTACCTCAAACTCATACCTCAATCCACGCTACTGCCTGAGCGGCATGACTGTCGAATTCAATCATGAATTCGACGCAAAGTCGAATAACAGGCATGAAAGGTCATCTCTTTGCCGAAGTCTCCTGCAAGGTTCGAATGGGTCCGACAAGCCGTGCGAGATTCTTACACAGCACTGGATCTCATCCATCGTTGCCATGATAAGTCTAGTAAGCTTACCCGGAAAGCCGTTTTTTGGCTCCTATCGGTTTACACTATCATATGCGGCTTTGAAATCAATGACTACATTATGCGTGGGGCTGGAGGACCTGCCGCAGGGTGGAATACTACTTGGTCCGTTGTAGACCGACTCTCCAGGAATCCGGCCTGATAACTTACCATGAATCTATTGGTCTTTGGTGACAGTTGGCGGAAGATAAATTGGGAAAGCACTTTGTAGGCGGCATTCAGGATAGTGGTTCACTTGGTAATTTTCACGATTCAGTTTATCGCCTTTCTTCTAGATAGAGCAAATAACCCCGTCTTATCACTCCTCCCGTAGGCGTTCCGTATCCCAAATCTTGACTTCAATCCTAAAGTCCAATCGGTAATACAATTGGCATTCTAATTACAAGTCTAATTTCTAGTCCAGTTGCAATTCTAATTTCTAGTTTAATTTCACTTTTGAATTTGAATTCAGTCCGGAGTTTTCGACCGGTATTTTTGTGAAAAGTGATAGTACATAGATTCGTCATCCTGAGTCCACTCCGTTTTTCCCGTCCAAAACGTTCTTCTGGAAGGTCGAGTGCCCCAGGTTTTGCTTATATCTGGACATGCTAACGCTCGCAACCTTCACAGTTGGAAAGGCGCGCGAGAAACTGAATGAACATGTGCTTGCTCTCCACAATACGCATAGCTCTCTCGCCAGATTCAGAATGAACTATACGCGCGACAACAAAACGTAAGATAAATCTCATGCTCCAAAGCAGCGCAGGCACGTGTTTTTTTTTTCATTTTATTTTTCTTTTCTATTTCCACATTTCGTCTGTGCCTATAATTCATGTTGTGATTCCCGCGGCGTAATATCACACAATCCCGAGATCGCAAACGACATGATAATTCAATCCAAGCACAGGCAGGTTGTAATCAGCCTGGATGCGAAATGACACACGAGAGCGCCGGTCGTCGTCGTCGTCGTTCCCGGCGCGCGGTTGCACTTGCACTTGCACTGGCACTTGCGGTTGCGTGGAAACCGGGAGGGAACCAAATGTCATCGAATGTTGTTTTGCATGCATGCATGCATGCAGCAAGCTTTGACTTTTTCACATAACGTAGCGTTCGACCCGGTATTTAATAGCACCAGTTTGTTCGTTCACAATCAAAACATTAAAAATTTGTGAAAATTCATTCTGGAAAAACGAAACGAACGAAGAGAAAAACAACGACAATTGATGGTTTCCTCCCATGTCGTTTGCCGGGCATGTGTTCTCGGGACGGCACGTGGCGAGTAAAAATGTGCAAAACTTCTGGAACCACCGAACACGGTAGATACAGGCAGGTACAGACCGCGCAGCTGGTCGATACGAAACGGGAAAAATTATAAACGAGCAATTGTCACCGCGTGCGATTAGGCTGGAGCATTTCCGGAGCATGGTTTGGGAACAACCTATAGTGTTATTATTTAGCCATCTTCATAATCAGGGAGGGTCGTCGAAATGATTTTGTTTTTCAAATAATCACGACGTAATTATGGAGCAATTTTCTACCAAAGACCATTTCGTTCGGTTGAAATGCAATCCGCCCGTGTGCTGGCTTAGCAGTTGGTTTAGCAATGCAAGAGGAGTTTCGAAAACCTACCTACACCGTGCGGTGCGGTGGGCACAATGCCGGCAACCGGGTAGTAAATCTTAACGATTTAATCTGTCGCCACCCGTTGTTGGTTGCTTTACGAGACATGCGCCTCTTATGGAATTAGTATATTAATCGTATTACAGAAGAATCAAACAAGTCTGGAACGCTTTTGTGCATCGTTTATCGAGTTAAAATTTGAAGAAGACGTGAGTTGAAAGCTTATCAAGCTCGATAGCTCTTTGTTTAAGATCACAACCTCAAATCGGGCGCACACGTCGGGATCACTCGCTCGGACGCTCTAGACGCCTTCCGCGTTCCTTCTGGAATTTACAATTTCGACCGGAATCGTCATTAAATACCAACGATGAGCAATAAAACCTCATAATCTTAATCTAATGCAGACGATGCGGTAAATTATCTTGCGAAGCAAGAGTAGAGCACGTGTAATGCAAATTTGCACGTTACAAAAGTTTACCCCTGAACATCGGTCTACTATCTGCCATTTAATTGAACATCAATTGATCGTTTCACTTGTTGATATGTTTACCTCTTCGTCTTCCCGTACATTCGACGACTCATTCACGAATCCTGTCGGTTGATTGCACAGCGCAGCAGCATTAACGGCGAGGTCCGAACTATTTTTAGAACGTAAACAACAACAACGAAAAAAAAAACGAGCACTCAACCGAGAAAACTGCGTAATCTTGGTCGTAAACTGGACCGCTCTGCCTGCCTGCGTCCGTCCCGCACAAGTCCAAGGTCGATCGATCGAAACGAAAGGTGAGGACGCACGTCGTCGGGTCGGGACTCGGGAGTGTTTCGTAGGTGGAAACAAAGCTGAAAAACTGCATCTCATCCATCTGGTGATGTTTGATTGACTATAAATACTACAGTCCAAAGTAATCCAAAGTTGTTTTTCGTTTTGCCAGAATGGCATGGGATATGAAGGCCACTACAATTTATCGATTGCTATCCGATTGGTCTTGTGTACTTTCTGCCCATCAAATTATGCTGTTTCTATTTTTTTGTTTGGTTGGTCTGGTCCGATGTGTATTTTATTATAGATTTTCGATTTTCCCCAATCATCAGGCTAAACAAGCTCTGTTTCAAATTTCTCGCCCAAAGACGTCATCAACGCCGTCTCCACCAACGCAACGGTAATAAATGCCTCTCTTCTAGTTTTTGCCCTGATTTTCCTACCATAAATAATTTCCTGTAATGGTGACGAGCAGTTTCGCATATACAATCGCCCTCCATATTTTATAAATCTTTCTACTTCTTTCTTCTTGGCAACATTTCTTGGCTGCTTGCGAAACGACTCGAGTATTTAATGAGCATTTTTTAGAGCTCCAACCTCCCGGGTAGTGTATGTTGAGTGGGTTATGCGTTTAGTTCAGTTTATTGTCCGCAGCTTTCCAATCAGATCCCCCGAATCAAATCGTCTTTCTGAATACAGGGTTCGCCGTAGAGATGCGCGAGCTCGTGGTTCATCCTTCGCCTCCATTCACCGTTTTCCTTAGGACCCGCCGTACGAAAAGTCCATAGGTCCTCTTCTAGCAATTGCCCGCGTTTGTGGATCTGTAGTAGGCCCAACTACTGCTGATAATACGCCTTTTAATCTCACGGCTGGCTGGTATTGTTGTCCTCTGGTGCCAGTGAGTCAAGTATATGAACTCGGCGACTACCACAAACTCATTTCCGTCGATTACCACGGGTCCCACTGTCAGTATAACCCCAGTCAATACGTTTTACTCAGTATGTTGCAGTCACCATCGCTAAAGCCTACGCTATGCTGGGCTTCATCAAAAGGAATACGCCGATATCGACGACATCTATTGCCTGAAGTCACTCTACTGTGCGATCGTGCGCAGCATTCTGGAATATGGTGTGCTTGTATGGGCACCCTACCATACTGTCCATATCAACCAGATTGAACGAATCCAGCGTCACTTCATTCGATATGCTCTGCGAATGCTACCCTGGATTGATCCAATTCGTTTGCCTCCTTACGAACACCGATGTGCTTCTTATACGCAACGCCTGTTTATCTACGATTTTCTGGAAAGTAATATTGATAGCCCGCCCAAGAAACATTTATGTGCTGATAAAACATTTTAGCAGCCATAATTATTCAGCCATTGCTGAATATGCATCGAACAGAAATTATATAAACAATTATACTATAGTTATTCAGCCGAAATTGGAGAACTTATACAACATATTTTATTTGAGGCAGAAATACACTTGTTAAGCAGTTATATCGCCTCTATGCGCCTTGCTTCTAGCTTTGCGCAAATTGATTATTTAAAAACGCGCAAAGGCCTCTATTAAGCTATATTACAGCTTCAAAGCAGCTTTTAGCAAGCCCTAAGCTTAGATGTTTAAGAGCCGAAAAAAGGTTTTAATTTCTAAAACTAAACCATAGTTCAGCCACAGGTTGAATAAATTCAGCTAAAAAAATGTTTGATCAGCCTGAAAATAAGCTGCAATGGAGCTTAATAGAGACTTTTGCGCTTTTTTAAATAACCAATTTGCGCAATGCTGTCAATTCTATTTTTAGAACGAGAAATAGTTTTGCAATGCTTTTCCAGTCGCTTAATCAACGTCTCATCAACCTTTATGCAGCCAAAAAATAATCTATTTTTAAATTTAAAAAAATGGAGCGCGTCATTTATTTTGCTATGGCGTCGTATGCTATATTTTTAATTTCGAATAACTTGAATTCGTATATGCAAGCTAATTAAAAATGCATGTCGTCTTCTTTCAGGAATTGAACCATCATGTCCATTTTAATATTCGTATTATTATAATTTAATGAGAGACATAGTAGAAAATCATTGGTTGACTCAAAATTCATCAAGCCCGCCATTATACTTTTTTTACACATCTGGATTCGAACATACATTCTGTCGGTTGGAAGCCGTCGACGAACACATCTGACATATGATAGGCGCCGAATTTTTAGCCGATGCAGTTTTTCAAGTTTAGGTTTGTCAAGCGTGAAATAAACCTCGGCTAAAATATATTTAAGCGCTGAAGAGTAGTTTCTTAAACCACTGACGAACTGACATGACACATAGAAGAAAATCCTTTAAAAACCATCGTCCTATACACATGTTGCTTGCACACTAGCACCCTCTGTTATGCATGTCGCGGAGTAGCTTGCATTTGTAGGGTTTTATGCTGTAGGGTTTTTACATTTGAATGGTTTTATACTGAAAACTCGAAGCAACACTCACGCGCCGCGGTGTAGCCATGTTGCGAAACATGATTTTTTGAAAAATGAGTGGTTTTTGATTGGACGATGGAATTAACGCGAGTGTCTCGTCTGTTTGTCTGTGCTTAAACCATGTTAGGCATCTGCTGTACAAGATTACTTTAGAAACATTTATTCAGCACATGTTAAACATTTAATAAACCATTTGTGCGAAAGTAATGTATTTCGTATTATCACATCTAATCATTGTTCATTGATAATTGTTGTGGTAGTAAAAGAAGTATTTTCGAAACTGCACCAACCGCACCACCTTTATTGGAATTAATAGATAAAATCGGTAAAAAGTGAAATTGCTACACGGAATTTGTCTTCGCGGCATTTGGTGCGAGAAATAGTTGTATTTTTTTTAATTCTGCTTGCTGCTCTGCCCATATTTTTTTATGTTGAAAGAAGTGAAACTATCAGCCGTAGCAGAAATAAGTGACGTCGTAGTGTGTGGAATATTATTTTTCTCTGCTGCCGTAAACTGTGACCCGTCGTGTGTGAAAAAGAAGAGCAATCAGCAAAAAAGGAAACAACTAACAAGTCAAGCGAGAGCAGTTAGTTGTTTCGACCAGTAGTCCCAGCGGAAAATTTCCTCAAAATGGTTATCAGAGTGTATATCAGAGGAATGTCGACAGCAAGCACATTTCCGCAACAAGACTGAAGAGCGAATGAGGTTAAAATGGACCTAATGTAAATTGAAAGTATAAAGTGTAAAATATAAAATGACATTCAAGTTATTTGTGTTATTGCTTACCATCAAGCGCCTTTTATTCCACACCTACTCTTAGTAGTGCTGCTGATACGATTGTACGACGATTATTCAACTCTTATTTCACAAATCCTCCTAGCAACGTTTGCGCAACATTCACTCCACTCTTATTCTACTCTTTCACCACATTTGTTCACAGCAATGCTGCTGATACGTTTGCTCCACGTTCATTCCACCCTTATACCACGCCTCCTCTCAGTAAAACGTTTGCGCAATGCTTATTTCACTCTTATTCCATTTTTATTCCACAATTGTTCTTAGCTAATACGTTTGCACAACATCTATTCTCCATGCATTTTCATGGTAGCCTTTAAGCGACCGGTATTCCATACCTGCTCTTGACTGTGCTGCTGATACGTTTACACAACGTCTATTCGACTCTTATTCCACACTTACATATCAACGGAACAACTAAGTTATGAGCGTACAAAACGTATCCACTTTTCGTTATGTAGTAATTTATTTTTCGTATCATAAAGTGCATCCCAAGAACGAAATAAAATTAGATTTTTAAATGTTTATTATATTTAAAATTTATTAAAAAATTATTTATATATTTATTATTAAATAGTTTTACGTGGTCCTACGTCAACAGGCGGTAGGGTCTCTGATGCAACCTTTCGCTTTTTTTAATTTAAAAATAGATTATTTTTTGGCTGCATAAAGGTTGATGAGACGTTGATTAAGCGACTGAAAAAGCATTGCAAAACTATTTCTCGTTCTAAAAAGAGAATTGACAGCATTGCGCAAATTGATTATTTAAAAACGCGCAAAAGCCTATATTAAGCTCCATTGCAGCTTTGAAAGCAGCTACCCAAGTAACAATTTCAGGCTGATCAAACGCTTTTATAGTTGAATTTATTCATCCTGTGGCTAAACTATGGTTTAGTTTTAGAAATTAAAACCTTTTTTCAGCTGTTAAACATCTAAAGCTGGTGATATTATCAAGCTGCGGGCTTGCTAATATCTGCTTTCGAAGCTGCAATAGAGCTTAATAGAGGCTTTTGCGCGTTTTTAAATAACCAATTTGCGCAAAGCTGGAAACAAGGCGCACAGAGGTTTCATAAAGGGCGATATAATTGCTTAACAAGTGTTTCTTTCTGCTTCAAACGAAATCGGTTGTATAAGTTCTCCAATTTCGGCTAAATAAGTATTGTAGAATTGTTTACATAAATTTTATTCAATGCATATCCAGCTATGGATGAATAATAATGGCTGCTAAAATGTTTAATCAGCGCATAAATGTCTCGTGGGAGGGCTGTTTATTAAGATGACAAATCGTTTATTCAGCTAGTATAGTACAATTATTGAGAATATTGACGGGTTGTGGAGAGGTTGAAGATGCATCTAATCTGCTTGTGACACTATTATGTGAAGCAGCTGATTTACAGCGCATTCGTAGGCTGCCTAAACGCTTATAGAATACAGAGGCCATAGCTTAAATTTATTCAGCGTCTACCACCTGTATTCAGAGCTAAATCAGCTGTAACGAAATCAGTAGCATTGTTTCCGTTTTCGACCTCAACTAGGGTATTCTCCAGTGGGAAGCATGGTAGTTTGCAATCGGCTGAGATTCTGGTTGACGCTTCTTATCAAGCGTTCCCACACTGCGCCCATATGAGGGGAAACAGGTGGATTGTAAAACCACTTAGTGTGGCTCGTGATAAATATCTTCATCAAGGCACCATGGTCCAGTTTTTCGAGTGTGCTTTGCAATACTTTGCCATAATGTTGCGAATAGCCATTACACAGAAATCAATGGCTAGTGAGTGAGCGATCTGCGTGAGTGGATAGCGCTAGTTAGTGCAGCTACATGTGCTGCAGGAAGGTCGCTGATTGATGGAGGCTGCGGTTTTGTAAGGAGTATTTTGCATTGATGGCCTCGTACCTTCGCCTGCAACATTGTATTTAGATGGTACCCAACGCCACTCATAAATATCTGACGTACATATTGATTGTATCTTCTGTGGTCGAAACGAAGCCAACAAATGACATCTCTGGAATCCGTTCAAAACATCCGCTGACTATTTTTGATCTACAATGACTTCGTAAAAGTGTCTGCATAAGTCATACGCCGATAATTGCCTCTCGTAATTCAGAACGAGGGATAGATACAAACTTGAGTGGAGCAACTCTTGTTTTAGCACCGACGAGTGAGTCTGCTCGGTTGTACTGCTTGCTCGTCTTTCCAAAAGAAGAGCTGGCAGTGTTGGTCGTTTTCTCACATACGCACCTAGTGAAACATCTCACAGATGTCACCACACACTGTCACACGAAATTCTTGAAATTGGATAAGACCGAGAGAAGATTCAAGAGGCGAGTCCCATAAGAGCCTCGTTTTACCCGGTTTATTCGGGTTGACAACTGGAAAAATCGAAAGATACCAAACACATGACCATTGATTCTGTAGTTCTGCTTGTCATTTTCCTAATGTACCCTTTAGCATTGTGGTCGTCAATTCGGTTATCCAAGTATCGCCACCGCTTCAGCGCCATCACTCTAGTATCCGGTAGACGGACTTCCAAGGGAGACCGGCTTCATATTGGCCATCCGTACGACGGATGACGATGTTGGACGGGTGTAGAAGTCTACACTGCAGCTCATCGCTTCTAGCGCTTTCCCTTTTAAACACTTCCGCAGACATAGCATATTCTCTTCATTCGAGAACCCGCACAATTGTGCCGATGAGTTAAACAGTGAGTTCCCTGGAAACCCTGGACGAGTGGCTAGCTAACTGCGATTTAATATACGTCGTTGCCTGCACACCTGTACCGTAACCGGCGGAAGTGGCGTTGTATGTTATCCACCACTAGTGTACCTTGGACCATCCAATCCAAGTACATAAAGTGATGCTTAAGCCACAAATACTGAAAATACAAGTAGCTGAGGCCAGTTTCTAGACTGATTACTACACTGAGTCTCTTTATGAAGAGGTTACGTATAACAACCGAATTGAAGCAGCATTAACCCTCTAAATAAAACAAGCGCTAAGCCTATCCAAAAACCTCGTATAACAGGCATCGATGCATATGTGGCCATGATATTGCTTTGCGAACAATTCTAAATTTTTTACGGCAGTGTCGTTTGCATTCACTGTTGCGATCACTTACCTTTGACGCATTGATCGGAATTAGGATCATGGAAACAGTTCGATGTTTCAAATTCCGATCAATCGGTTTGTAAGAATAATGTTAGAATTCTATGAGTGAGCTGAGTGAACATGCAGCAGATGTTGAAATCGAATAGGGTGCTGGATGGGTTTGTCTACGGCGGATCTTCGTCTACTTTCCACACATATAGACAGGAAACTAGCATTCGCCTCTATTCTACATACCGATCGGAGCCGGATCTGATCAGAAATTGCGCTTCGATCGGCATACAACGTATGCACACGTCGATCGGGACGTTTCTGATCGAAACAGACCCGATCGGAATGCAGAATCTGGGCGATTATACCCAATTTTGATGCGAATTACATTCAAACTAACCTGGTATTGATATTTATGGATTTTCTCTTCACTATCGAGGAAAAGAACATGTTAGAAAATTACTATTTTTCACTATTTGTTCAAAAAATAGAAGTGCTCTTGGTTTTACTACCAGGTTAAACCTACTAAATAGGTACACATGTACAGGCAAGAAGTGTCAGCTTTATCTGGTGTAAAAAACTTGAGTACTTTCGAATTAATTCTTATAAAAACTCGCAAAAAAGTGTGGATCGTGTTTACGTATGACGGACAGGGTCCGCAACCCTATTAAAACCCAGATATTTACTTATCATAAAGAAGAAAGAAAACGTATAACTCTTAAAGCAAGCATCGTGAAATTTTTTTTTTAAATAGGTACAAGGTTTATTTTCGCAGATTCTCATTTCAGCACTGAAGTATGTATAACAATCTTCCCACTAACTTGATGGAAGCAGCACTAGAACTTGATTTGAGAGAATCCCCATTAACAAAATAATTTCTTCTAGCGGCTATAAAATTCATTGAAATCATTGCAACGATCAAGCAAGTGGTGTCAGTTTTAGTAGCAATATAAGCGTATTATTGCAAACTTATTGCGTTTTTATAACCTGTTTTGGTTGGTAAAAAATATCATCTAATGTAATAAAACCTCAATTGTTAGTTTGGTGAAGTTATCACGTGCAAAATTGCAAAATGTAAAGCATAAATATCGATAATATTAACAGTGGTAGCAGAATTAAAGCATGGAGTCCAAACCTAACCTCTCTCTTTTGTGTAACAAATGAATGATCCTACACTCAAAATAATAGGCACGTCGCATCCACGTGAAAAATCATGTAAACTTCTGTACAGCAACTTACGTGAGCTTCATGTACTAGTTAATGGGAAAATTGATACAACTTACCGGGATCGCACGTAAACTGGTTAGTATGAGTGCGAGTTACTAACAATTCACGTGAATGTTACATGAAAAGTGTGATGGATGAGAATTACCTATGTATTCACGTAAACTTGACGTGCTGATTTTTTTGAGTGTACAGAAACAGAAATCTCGAGTAGTTTTTCAGATAGACCTAAGTGACAATGAGTGTCTTCTCTCTTCCGCTTTTTTCGGCGATACTAATGGTTTTTAATACATCAACTTTGCATAAACCGGTTGCCGGAGTCACTAGCTAGCTAAATGTTTTGAAAATTTTCTTTTCAATGCATTAGTATCGTCGTGAAAAGCGGAAGAGAGGAGAATCTCTCATTGTCATTTAGTTCTATTTGAAAAATTACCCGAGAAATGGTCAGTCAATTCACTAGCATTTTGACTCCGTCGACTACCTTTTTCAATTAGTATTCATACATTCCAGAGCAATATGAAAAAATTGCTCTACTTTTCTCTAGCGCAATTTGCTTGACAAAAGAAATTAGCTACCGCCGCCGGCGGCGCCGCCATCGTCAGTCGACGTGAAATCTTCCAGGAACTGTCTCCACCAGCGTGATCTAATTATTCATTTAAACCATTTACAAACTTAGAAAGCACTTGCACATAATGATAATTTTCCTGTATATTTACTGTCTGAAATAAACACATGGTTTCTGCAGTTGCACTTGTCATTCACAGCTTTCTTTAAGCACAAAATGTCATCGCTGTGACGAGCGCGAGCGTGAATCGCCTACTTCGATTGGTCGGTGGCAACGGTGGCAACCCATCACGCTCGGTCATCCTTTTCACCGTAAACTATGAGAAGGCACCCAGCAGAAGATCCGTCTACTCATACAACTCGATGATGATTGAAAATCACGAAAAGAAAATTAATAAATTTTGCGAACTGATACAAAATCGGGGGTCGATTAATAATCGACTGCAATAAGAAGAACCGCGTCGTGTCGTGACAAAAATTGCCGGCCGGCGGATTCGATCCGCGTAGTCTCCATTGGGGGTTTGCGCTCCAAGCTAATAATGATAGACCGACGACAACAAACAATCGCACGTAATTACGCGTCTACTAAGCTAAAGGGTATAGATACTAGTAAATCACGACTACTCACGCCAAGCTGCGGTTTGTTTATCACGGGTCTACCTGCCGGTCAGTAACCAAATCGTACCATAAGCCAGCCCGCCAGGCACGGTTTAGTGGGTTTAGTCGCGCCTCGTGACAGGCGCCGCGGGCTGTTTTAATCACTGGGTCAACATACTGTGCTTTTTACACCGGCAGACAACCACGTCAGTCTCAACGTTGCGGTATGCTAAATATCTATTGGAATTTCCTACTGCTTTACTGCTTCCTACTAACTGAACACTAACTGAACCGATAGCTAATAAATTCAACCAGGATTGTGTTGCCAGAACAAGCACGCACAGCACTGCACCCTTCGCGTGGCACAAGCGAAGGTGTTCCTTCAGGCTACAACTACAACAAACAACGCGGAAGAAGAATGTCAATCTGCCAGACAGAATGTACCCCGAGGAAGACGACCGAACCTTGGTTTCTGTCCTCGACGAAATGCTCGCCTACTGCAATTGCATCAGTTGATAGTGCTTTACATTGCATACAGCAGAAAACACCGCAACACCGAAACGAACGGAACGAGTTGGGTTTGTTTTTTTTTTGACGTAGGACTACGTCTTACGGCAAGTTTTGGCTAGGTAGTGTGTTAATCCAAAAAATCTATAACACGAAAAGTGGTCAGGTATGGTACGCTATTAATTAAGCGGTTTCCTGATCGATTTTCAATATTTTTGCACCAGTCGGTTGGAGAATCTTCTACGCGACGTGACGAGCCGTTGACACAAATGAAGAAAACTGTTAATTTGGAGGTACAAACCCAATAGCACTAGTGAACTTGAAGGCAGCGTATGATTCAGTCAAACGAAATAAGCTTTTATAGATAATGCTCTAACATGGTTTTCCGACGAAACTAGTTACGCTGATTCGTGCGACGTTGGATGAGTCAAAATTATGCGTCAGAATAGCGTGTGAGACCTCAGCCGCTTTCGTGACGTTGGATGAACTGAAGCAAGGGGATGCACTCCGTAACCTGCTGTTCAACATTGCCCTGGAAGATGTAATACAGAGAGCAAATGTGAAAAGGATGTGGTTTTACGGATGAACGGAAAGCAGCGAGATTGGGACTTGCCATTAACAGCGGCAAAACGAAAAACATGCCAGCTGAAGTCTTATAGTTTGCAAATTTGCACAAAACTGGCGCTCAATAGAACACTAATCCTCCCGGAAGCTTCTTACGGGCATGAATCATGAATGCTAAAACCATCTGATCGATGAATACTTGAGCGTACAATCCTGTGATTTATGCAAAATGGCAATCGGAGGGTGACGCATCCGCATGAACCACGAGGTGTATCAAGTATACAAATATGCTGATATAGTGAAGGTAATACAATCTGGCAGGCTTCGGTTGGCTATGGTACGTGGTAAGAATACCCAAAACTATTTTAAGCAGAGGGCAGAGCCAAAAAGAGGCCGTATACTTCGGGCCAGACGCCGCCCTCGGTAGGGATTGCAAAAGGGTAGCCTAGGAGCGACAGTACTGGAAGACCATAATTCGTTCGACGCAGAATCGAAATCGGACCATCGCCGCTAAAGTACAGTAAAGTAAGCTATTGAAAAATTGAAAATTATGAAGCATTGTCCAATTAGAAACTCTGGCTTCGTGATTGGTTGAAAGAGCTTTGTTAATTTGCGCTGTAATGCTCGCTTCATTTAGAATTGGAATAAACTTTTGCTCATATTGTTGTGCTCTTGGCGGACGGATTTGGAAGTTCTTGGCGCCCACATGTTGGAAATTTTGGAAAATCCATTGTGGTATGCATCTGGGCTAGCTAAACAGCTGAAATTGGCCAGAAATACCGTATGGCGCGTTATCAAACGGTATCGCTAATCATCGGAGTGAAACTGTCGCCCGGAAACTGCGTGGTAACATTTTGAAGACCATCACGAGGAATCCCAATCTGTCGAACCGTGATTTGGCCAGAAAATTCGGTGCTGCCCCTCAGTACCGTAAGGAGAATTCGACTCCGGCAAGGAATCAGGTCGTGTCGAGTTAGCAAACAACCAAACCGAACCATAAAACAGAATAGTGTGGTCAAAATCCGTGCTCGAAAGCTATACGACCGGGTGCTAACCAAGTTCGGCAAATACCTGGTCAAAAATTTTACTTGGCATCGGCTCGGGTGGATGTTGCAAGCAAATTTAAATTCGTTTTTGCCGACAAATTTGCACGAAAATTTATGATTCCGAAGAGCACTTGCAGCTGGGACAGAAAAACGAAAGTTTTCATTACAAATAAGATAATGACTTGGGAACTGTACCAAAAAGAGTGTCTCCAAAAGTTAATTTTGCCCTTCATTCGATCGCACCACAATCCCGTGATGTTTTGGCCAGATTCGGCAAGCTGTCATCACAGCAAAATCGTTCAAGAATGGTATGCAGAGAAAGGGGTCTAGTTTGTTTTCCGATAGACCTTAATCGACCCAATTTTCCCCAGCTCCGACCTATTGAGAAATACTGGGTAATTTTGAAGAGAAGACTCAAGGCAAAGGGAAAAGTTGTCAAAGACATCAATCAGATGAAGACCTGATGGAATCAGATAGCCAAAACGATGGACGAAGAAAGTGTGCACCTCAGTCAGTCAATCCTCAATACATTTCTGAGATAGTTGTTTCAGTCAATTAGCAATTTTTCTAGCCATCTCTAACAATATACAAGATTAAAAGGACGGTTTCTAGTATTTGATAAAACACTGTTACAAATTTTGTCTTGCTTTCTCGGGTTTCGGGCAACCCCATCCAGAAGTTTGTTCAACTGTTTGTCGTTACGGATGGTCAGCTGCAAATGACCTAGGATAATTCTAGTCTTCTTGTTGTCACTAGCGGAAAACCCAGTCAGTTCCACATGCTTTATCAACAAACAACGAGTGCATCGACGTGAAGTTTGTTGTAGCTAGCCAACCAAGATAGCTTCTTCTGTTTTTTTCTTCTTCTCCTTTATATAGTAGACCGGAAGGCCGCTAGGTGTTTCCGGTTTTTTTAGGACTTGCTAAACGAATGGCTTTAGCGCCACCTCTAAAGAGGGCCACTCGTCAGGAGGGATGTCCCCAGCATGAAACCTGATCTTAGGGAAGGTTTTGAATTAGGTCCCGAAACAGCGTAAGCGAGTACGAGGAAGCTTTTAAAGGCCGAAACACGAGAACTCGCAGCGCCTCAAGACAAGTATAGTTCTCATCACAGCTCGAACGTACTCGACCAATCTCTCTATTTCGCTTCAGCGCAGCAGGGGGGGTCATATCTCGTGCTGCGGGTCATTCTTAGCTGCCAGTTGCTGCAAAGCTCCTGTAGTGTGGATATTGTCCCAAAATAACGACGCATTGGTAATTGTGTGCGATGGTAGAAAGGTCGCGTTAGCGATGGCGTTGCTCGCACCGACAAAATGGCACCGTAGGCCGACGAATAGGGCTCCGGTGGTTCAACAATAATCGGAAAAGACGTTGCAGCGGTCACGATGGCGATGCACTGGTCGGCGTCAAAAATGTGAATCGCCGCACTCCGACGTCGTCGTCGATTCTGCCGTGGGCCAGCAGCGTGGGGAAACTGGTGCTAGTATACGGTTGGCGGACAAAGAGGCAAAAAAGGGCCAAAAAGAGTTGCTTTCCACTAGTTTTCAGTGTCATTTCGATGCTTTGCAAGGTAGCCCCTGTTTTATTTTAAAACAGTTCAGGTGCCATTTTAGTCCGTCCCATTTTTCAATGTTATTACACACGTTTTTTACTCGCGTATATGGTCGGTGTTAAGACAGACCGAATCAAGTGATACAATTTTGATCTCGAGAAAAACGAGTTCAACGTCTGTTGCTTTGGTGTGTGCTGTGTTTGGTGTTTACGGCACTCGCGAAGTTGAAGTCATCTTCTATTGCTGGGCCAGGCGGCATCCCATCGTGCGTGCTGAAAAAATGTTCCGATGTTCTAGTAGTAGAACATTTGCGAGCGATTTTCAACCTTTCACTGCAAACTAGGACGTTTCCCACAGCCTGGAAAAGCTCGTGAATGACACCAGTATACAAAAAAAAGGAGACAAAACAGATATTGCCAACTATCGAAATACTTTAAGATCATACCGAAAAAAGTGGTTGATGAGGCATGCTAATACTATGTATCGCCTTCTCAACACTGAAATACTGTACACAAAATTTTATTGTCTCGGCTTTTCTAATACTGTGTGACTGGCTGAAATCTTATTCGACAAACCGACAGCTATATGTAAAGATAGGATCGGCTGAATTCACAACATTCACTCCTCAGTGTGGTGTTCCTCAATGAAGTAATTTGGGACCACTTTTTTCGCTCTTTTCTTCAATGATGTCTCCCTGATTCTACCAAACGGTTGTGTGCTGATCTACGTGGATGATTTGAAGTCATCCTAGCCATTCACAACTTAGCAGACGGTTGTTTCCGTCTACATGAAATGCTCGACAGCTTTACCAGATGGTGCCGGCTAAATCGTCTTCTGATTAGTATAGCGAAGTGCTGTATGATTTCCGATCGGCGTCTGAAGAACCCTCCATCGACGGGACTATTTTGAATCGAGTCGACCAAATTAAGGATCTGGGTGTTTCTGATTACCAACTAACTTTCAAAATGCACTACTCATGTACTGTAACGAAGGCCAACCGCCAACTAGGTTTCATTTTGAAAGATGCTGCTGACTTCCATTGGCGTAGCCAGGAAATTTCCCTGGAGGAGGCATAGGCGGTGCCTTTACACAAATTTTTATTGTGATTCTGTTACACCGGCTGTCACCGATAGCACAGGGTTTTAAGGGAATTATTAGGCGGGGCTCATGGGGGCCCGCGCAGCTACGGACCAGATGTTCAGATCGTGCAGAAATATCGGGAGTACTACTTGCCCTCGCATCATATCTTTATTGATTTCAAAGCAGCATACGATACAGTCGATCATGACCAGCTATGGCAGATAATGCACGAACATGGTTTTCCTGATAAACTGACGCAATTGATCAAAGCTACATTGGATCAAGTGATGTGTTTCGTGCGCATCTCGGGGATACTTTCGAGACCCTTTGAGACACGGCAACCCAAGTAGCACTTGTAACTAATCATAAATATAAAAAAATACAAAAAGGTTGCACAGCAGTTACATTTAGGATACTTGTAACGAGTAAGGTTACATAAAATTAAAAATAGTTACTTTTTAGTTTTCTAGTGACAAAAATCTCAAAAAGTTACCAGGTAGTTACCAAATGACCAAATTGAAACCTTTTTTTCGAACTGTCAACAACTTGGTCGTCGCAAAACAGTCACCTTTCAGTTACAAGTTACCAAATAGTTATCAAGTGACACAAATGAAACCTTTTTCCAAACTGTCATCAACTTGCTGGTCGCAAAACAGTTAATTTTCCGTTACGAGCAGTTACGAAGTCAAAAATAGTCGGCTAGTAACATTTTCGCAACAGCTTGTTCACTGTTCCTTGTAAACACAACGGATTAAGCAAAAACTAGATCTCATTTAGAGAATTTTACTAATGATAATACTGATGATACTAATGTTTACTAAAGATAAACAATTGGGTTGTAAAATGCTCTTGCAAATGCGTTTATTTACTTAATTGATGGTACTTAAAATCTTCTCCGCACAGACATTGGTATTAAGTAAACAAATTTTGATTATTCTCAAACGTCAAAACGATCAAGTTACATCGAAACGAAACCGGCAATGAAAATAGGTTACAATGTAACTTAGAAATGATGACATAAGAAATAAGTGACCACAACAGATTCAATATTGGTTACCGTAACCGATAGCGTAACCAGGTCGAAGGCTAAGGTTACGTGTAACTAGAATGTAACTGAAATGTAACCTTCTATGATTAACACTGCTGGTAAACTGTATTATTCATACTGAAATCAAACTTTGATATTAAATTAACACTTTCTTTTCACAACAATCACTAAAAACACATTTTCCCGATATCTATGAGCAATGTCTGCTTCATATCATTTCATGCAATATGCCGAAAACGGTACAAAACTTCAAGGACGATGGTGTAGTAGTTAAAACCAAAGGCAAAATGGCTATGAATTTTACTAAGTGATAGCGAAAACAATTTGTTTTTTAATGATTTCTAGGTGAATGCTTCACTAATTCATTATTGCTAAGAATAAAATTAAAAAATCAGAAAATTAAAATTAAAATTTTTATATTTGTACATATTTGTTTAACAAAAAATCAATTTTACAAAGAAGTAAGTAACGAAAAGCTAGATTAAATAAGAGCGCGTGAATTTTCCAAAGCTAGAATCATGCATTTCACCATAAATTTGAAACTGCATTAAAATTTGTGTTGAAATAACAAGCGAAATTTATACACTCTTCTATATTCAACAGCTAAATTTACTGCTTGACGTTGACAACCATAGATTGAAATAATAAACCTGCTGCATTGTTTTCGCTACGCAATAAAAGTTTCAAGATAACTAATTTGCCACCAATTGAAAGTCAATTTACAGTTTATGTGTAACTTCAATAGTAACCATTTTGTAACTATACATGTTACATATTGGTTATTGAGTAACTGTTAATGTAACCATATTTAGTTACATAAGTTGCGCTATTTCGGTTACACAACTGTTATATTTTAGGTTACTGTAACCGAAGTTTTACATTTAAATTTGTCGCATATCAGCCGCTGCGACTCTTTTTTTTTTTTTTTTTTTTTATTTTTTTTTTTTTTTTTATTGGGGCAAATATTCGATTACATAAAATACTTAAGAGTAACTATCCTATATCATATTGTGTGTTCAATCACAAGTGGTGACTTTTCAACACTATTAGAATTGCAATATATACTATTATTCTGATTTCTTATGATTTGTTACGACAATTAAGATTATTTAGCAGTAGGAATTACAACCTAAATGTAAGGGAAAAAAAATATAAATCTTAACCTAATATCTAACCTAGCTAACTTATGATCTATAAAGAGACCTAATCATAGCAATAGAGGATTGCAACGATTTTTGACGGAAATTTGAAATAATTTTGTTTGACATAGTTTCTAGGGTTTCAACACCAGTAAGTCTATGTAATTCTAATGTACTAAACCAAGGAGGACGCTTCAAAATCATTTTCAAAATTTTATTTTGAATCCTCTGAAGACTCTTCTTCCTTGTAATACAACAACTTGACCAAATCGGAACGGCATATAACATCGCGGGTCTAAAAATTTGTTTGAAAATCAATAGTTTATTTTTCAGACAAAGTCTAGAATTTCTGTTAATAAGAGGATATAAACATTTCATATATTTATTACATTTTGCTTGAATACTTTCGATGTGGTCTTTAAAAGTAAGTTTTTTATCATAAATTAATCCCAAATATTTAACTTGGTCAGACCAACTCAAAGCAACTCCATTCATCTTGATAATGTGATTGCTATTTGGCTTAAGGGAAGAAGCTCTAGGCTTATGAGGAAAAATAATTAATTGAGTTTTACAAGCATTGGGAGAAATTTTCCACTTTTGCAAGTATTTGGAGAAAATATCCAAGCTTTTCTGCAGTCGACTACATATGACACGAAGACTTTTTCCTTTTACGGAAATGCTTGTATCGTCGCAGAATAACGACTTTGTGCAGCCAGCCGGTAATTCAGGAAGATCAGATGTGTATATGTTATACAGGATTGGGCCCAAGATCGAGCCTTGAGGCACACCTGCTTTAACAGGAAATTTATCAGATTTAGAATTCTGATAGACAACCTGTAAAAATCGATCAGTTAAATAATTTTGTAAAATTTTTACAATGTAAATTGGAAAGTTAAAATTTAGCAATTTCGTGATTAAACCTTTATGCCACACACTGTCGAATGCTTTTTCTATGTCTAGAAGAGCAACTCCAGTAGAATAGCCGTCGGCTTTATTAGCTCGTATCATATTAGTAACTCTGAGCAATTGATGAGTAGTGGAATGCCCATGTCGAAAACCAAATTGTTCATCTGCAAAAATGGAATGTTCAGTAATATGTGACATCATTCGGTTAAGAATTATTCTCTCAAATAATTTACTTATGGATGGAAGTAAACTAATTGGCCTATAGCTTGAAGCCTCCGCTGGATTTTTATCTGGTTTCAAAATAGGTGTAATCTTAGCAGTTTTCCATAAGTTAGGAAAATATGCTAATTTAAAACAGTTATTAAATATTTTAACCAAAAGTTGATAAGTGATTTCAGGGAGTTTTTTAATTAAAATGTAAAATATCCCATCGTCACCAGGAGCTTTCATATTCTTGAATTTCTTGATAATTGAACGAACCTCATCCAAGTCAGTTTCAAATACTTCATTAGGTGAGACGTTATAAGTAGAAATTTGATCATATTTTTGAGAGACATCGTTTTCAACTGAGCTCACCACGTTCAAATTTAAATTATGAACATTTTCAAACTGCTGAGCAAGTCTTTGAGCCTTTTGTTCATTTGTTAATAGAATATGATCGCCATCTTTAATTGCTGGAATAGGTTTTGATGGTTTCTTCAGAATTTTTGACAATTTCCAGAAAGGTTTTGAATAAGGCTTCAACTGCTCAATCTTATTCGCAAACTGTTAGCCGCTGCGACTCAATTGTGACAACGTGTGCTACTTGGGAAGGGTTGAGACAAGGTGACGACTTATCTTGCATGCTATTCAACATCGCTCTTGAGGGGGTGATCCGACGAAAACGAAGTCTAGGAGGATCCCAGATAACACAAAATCGTAATAGAAAGTTCACATTAAATCGTTTTCATATCAATTTCACATTGGAATTGTATAATGATTAGAGTATGTCAAATCGAAGTGAACAATAAGTTGTTTTGCAGTCGTGCGTGTCTTCATATACAATTCATGACTGTGAATTATAAAGCAGGATAGACAATTGCAATATTTGATTATATCTATATCATATATTCAGGAGTATTTAGTTGCGTGTTACAAAAACTGCGCAAAAGAGAATTACAAATAGTTGTCAAAATTTTCGCACGTATATCGCCTCCACTTTGGTACATATATGCTCTTAAATGGCGTGAAATATAACTTTTTCGTTCAGATATGATTTCGTATACCTCAGTTGCAATCGAGATATACAAACCAAATGGTTTACTGGGATTGGGCTAAATATAAATGCGTCGAAGACCAAATACTTACATGAAAGAAAGAGGCTCAAAGACAACAAACGCGTTCCTTCCACGGACGGTAATTGTTAACGGCGAACTGTAAGCGGCAAATGAGTTCGTGTATTTCGGATCGCTGGTAACCGGAAAATCTGAACTACTTTGCCCGTCGCAAAACGCTATTATCAAGAAGCATACACCGCCGTACGAAGAACAGTAGTTCTTTATGGACCTAAAGCCGTGACACTGCTTACGGAGGACATACGCGCCCTTGCCGTGTTCGAGCGGAAGGTACTGCGAATGATATTTGGCGGAGCACAAACTGAAAGCGGTGTATGGCGGAGATCTATGAATCATGAGCTACAGGTGGCTACAGGCACTGTTTGGAGAGATTCCCATCGTCACCTGGCGAAAATCAGTAGGCTACGGGGGGCCGGACAAGTCGTAAGGATGCCGGACGACAGTGCGACGAAAACAACTCTTCAACAACTGCACCGGCCGGCACCAGGAACAGGGAGGCTCAACCTATGAGACAGCTGGGAAATTGCCGACGAGTGGCCCAAGATAGTTGCAAGTTGAATATAGCCAGGGTGGCTACTAGGCTACTGACGACGACAACAACTTCGCGTCTCCGATGCCTAGTGAATAAAACAATACATCTACGCAGTGGGAATTGTCCGGAATTCTTGTCCGGTTTTTAAATTGCAATTGGCGAAAGTTTCTGAAGGGGGCCGGGTACCCCAGGCATACCCTCTAGCTACACCAATGCTGACAGACTTCACCGATCCACTCTGTCTTCGCGCATTGTACTGCTCACTGGTAAGATCCATTCTCGAATTCACGTAAATTGTATGGTCCCCCTATGAAGAATTGTGGATTTCCCGTATCGAATCAGTGTAGCATAAGTTTGTTCGCTACGCACTACGAAATCTTCCAAGGGCGCACCCGCAGTACTTGTCGTCGTGGCGATTTTGACATCGAAACACTAGAAGATCGGCGGATCGGCTGTTTTCGGTGCAAAAATTTTACGATCCGAAATTGATATGTCAACATTGGTTGGTCAACTACACATCTACTACGCACCAAAACGTATTTTAAGGCCGAGACGATGGCTACGACAACTTCCTAGAAACACTGTGTACGGCAACAATGGCCCTATGATTAGTGTGAGCGGATGATTCCAGGAGGTGTATCACTTGTTCGACTTCAACTTGTCCACAAAAACCTTTCGTCGCCGTATTTGTAGAAGTTTGTGATATTTTAACTACTATTCTGTAGATCATTGAGACCACATGTAGTCGGATGATTTTTTATACAATAAACAAGGTAAACAAGGTGCCTAAACCAGTCGAGTGAATATACTAGAAAGGTCACATTTAACAAATGTCGAATTTGTTTATTCAATCCGGATTGAAACTGGATGAACTTTTTGTGATCATTTGCTCCTATCTGACAGATAAAATTCATCCAGTTTCAACCCGGATTGAATAAACAAATTCGACAAAAGAAACGGGCATTTTCGGAAACGAAATTGTTAGTTCGGGCAAGTTTGTAGACGGATTGTCACCTATTTTTTGTTAGGAAACACAAGTAGAACGTATGTGAAATTTGCTCAGCATTGGATAGTTTTAGAACAAATTGAAAACAAAATTTGATACCTTGATGTAACGGATTTTGAAAACTCGGTGTGATTTCATTTTGGTCGACTTAGCGGTTAAAATATTAAAATTGATTGCAAAAATTCCACGCCGTAAAATTAAATTGAATATTTTTTATTTAAAAATGTTAAGAAAAACATTTTCATATACTGTATAAATGCTTTTCCGATATGCCAAAGTATTTTTACAGTGGGTAGAGAATTACTGCTTCAAAAAAAGTTATTTTGCTCTTAGTTTTACATTAAAAATGGGGAATTGCTTGCTTTAAAACATTGTATCTCGGGATCGGCAAAGAATACCTCGGGGCGATGAGAGATTCTTATGTAAAAAAAATCTGTAGAACACGATGAAGTTGAAATTTTTGAGATAAAATTATCTTCATTGAGAGAAAAATGTAAATTTAGTTTTCAAATTGAGTTTAAACATGTTTGGCAGCACTGGTGCTCGAAAAAAATATTTTTTTCGAATTCCTTCGATGATTTCCTTTGAAAATGTGAAAATAGTGTCTTTCTAAACTTAATATTTCCGGAGATATAAGCAAAAGAAAAAGAGGTTTTGACAAAAACGGGTATTTTTCTTAAAGGAGGTGCTCCCATTAATCGAGGGAATGTTCGATCCGTACCAAATTTTGGATTTTTACTTTCTGACCAAAAACGAACAAACGAAACGATTAATTTAAATGTTGAAGGTTTATTTACACCATAAATAGAATCTGTCAACACATTTTCTTTCAATAAATATGAAAACAAAATGACAGCAAAGTCTGATACATCATAAGTACCATTTTCAGTTGGCAACAAAACATGTTTTCTAGTTGATATCAACTGCAGAATATGTAATAATTTCAAGATACTTTTGTTGTCAATCCTTGCTCGGGAGAGTCTTAATGAAGTATTCCACCACGCACACATATAAAGATTTTTTGACATTAGCTGAGGCCCTCGCTGAAGCTGTTTGCAGTAGGAATAATATCAAAAACATCAAATATCAAACTCCCGGATCCTCTCCTCCACCGCTCCCCTCTCACTCCTACATAAACGATCCGCAGCTAATGTCATTCTCGTTAGTGACGAAACCGCAAATTACTTCATACTTGGCGTGGAAGACTACCCGCATAAATGAAAACAATTGTGGAAATGGCCATAACCATATCGCTATTATAATCTTTACAATCACCATACGATCAAAGGTTACAGTACATTCCAACAGCAGAAATTTCATTGGCGTCTACTAAATAAAATTTTGAGTCAACCATTATCATTATGTTCATCATTTCTTACGGTTCAAAAATATGTATGGGGAGTCACTCGTTTTCGTATGGTGAACATTCTTAACGATCTGTTGTTTTTATGGTTACATGACGAATAACCATAACTAGTATACTTGATATTATAGCAGGCAACAGTTTTGATACGGTATCCAACCATTTCACAAATGGTTCTAGATTGGAAGGTAGATGACAATATCTATGGTTAGAGTATAGGTCCAAACACAATACATACGGATTTTACTACGTTGCGGCAATTTGACAGTTTTTCCATGGATTTTCTGTCAAATATCCGCAAGGTAGTAAAATCCGTATGCATTGTGTCTAGGCCTTATGATTCCAATTAATGCGGGTAGCGCACTTGAATAATGCTAGAATAGAGATGCTAATGAGGAAGGGAATGGTTGGGGGTATCAACGACACTTCACAGATAGATACAGCAAAGGTATGCTTGGTAGAGCAAGCAGCTTGCAAATTTTAAAACTTGAAAAAGTCAAGATGTTTGGTGAAAACAGTTTGATTGGAGAGTTGAACTTGCGAAAGTTGGTCGATCGTTAGGTACTGCGATAATACTTTTGTCACTACGACCGATGAATGATCACAGTCCTACGTCAACCATGCGGCCGTATCTTGTAGACACAGCCCCACTGATTTTTTTTCTGCTTCTACTTGCACTAGAACTTGAGACACGCGTGATCCAATTGTGGATATTATGTGGATATCCAAATCGAAAGTGCTTTTGCCTAAACCGGTAATGTGATCAATTAGCCGCTCCTAGGCAATCGCTACGCAACTGGTTGCGTCGGTTGGACAGTTCATGGCTCAGCTCCGATCGGAAAGGAAAAGCTTTGATGTAAACCAGTAAATAAACCAACATATAACGGGTTATACGCGCTTGCTTTGTTTGGTAATGATGGCGCGTGATGGTGAGAAAGGAAACATCTCCATATGCGTCGCAATGAGATTAGGAGTGCTTTGATTGATCTACTGCTTGAAATCGAAACCACTCAGGCTTTAATGTCAAAGGAACTTTTCACAAAGCTTTAACTTGTTTTGTTCTGCATTTTTTTTGGTTCGTTTACCACTCTCTGCAGAGAGATCATTGAACCGACGGCTACAGTCAACCAGCTGCTGATGCTGATTCTATAGTTCGCAGAAAAACAACTGTGCAGTGACAGTGACAGTTTGCATAAACAAACCCGCCCTGGAGGTTAGCCAGTTCAGTTTGCCGCATGCTTTGATCTGCAACCATCCAATTCCGGTCCGATTGCGGATGAATGAATGAATGAATCACGAACGGGTGTTTGGGAATTGTGCTGCTGGTGACAAGCGGATATCCTTGGCGTATGATTTGCTTAGGACAGGGTACCGCCACGCCGTGTCCTCGAAACGGTTGCTTAAACCTTCGCGTCGAGTGCAGAAAATCCCCGTTATTTGCCGTTGGCAAATAATCCGTTCGGTGGCCATTCGATTTGGTATGTTTTCTGTGTTTCCGTCGCGATTCGAGGCAATTTTTTTTTCACCGAAGTAAAGAACTTTCACTTCTCATTTTAATCATTTTAAGGGATTTGCGTTGAGGAAATGGCGTGACCAAACGCAATGGTTTAGTATCAGATTCTCACTCAAGTCAGCTCGTAATCACTACTAAATTGTTACTCAACCAGCTTTAATTCGTGGAATAAATTAGTCTAACAATACGAACATATTTCAATGGCTTCATTATTACTATCAGTAACGACTTTCGGTTGCATAAGTTGGCGAGATTTCGTTACGAATTGCGGCGTCCACCGCATTTCACTTGCACTGCTGGGAGAAGGAGGTGCGTTCCGAACTGAGTCATTCTAGCTAGCTACCAGCTCCAGCTGGTAGGTTGATTCAACTAGTTCAAACACGAACCGACGTAATCTGTAAACGCAATTGTGTTTATGCTCAATTACACCGTTCCGGCCGGTGGCAATCCACAACACAATTGAGGACGAAAGTTTTGGTTGTCAAGCAGCGAATTGAATTGAATTGAATTGACAATTGCCGCGCCTCCAGTCAGAATGTGTGTGATGATGAATTGCACCTCGGTATTCTTTCTTTCGGACATTAAACTAGCGATCAAGTTCCCCTCTGTTTTTAGGTCAAAGAACTTGTCACTAAACAGCTCCATTTAAGTCCAATTCATCGTCAGAAAAAGAAACGTCTCAGTAGCCGTTGTTGACTACTTTGACATAACCTTTGCTGGCACGTTTCATCGATTTCAATTAACCTTGCATTGTAATTATCTATGCTCCGCATGCACCTGTGTCGGAACGTCTGTCAGTGTGCCACTACATAATTGCCTTTGTTCGGCGGTTATTGCTAGAAAGCGTCGCAATAAATAGTAATATAATAAAAATTAACAGTAAAACCGTTGAGAAATCATCCGTTACCCTTACGTCCGGAGGTTCGACCGACAGGCCATTGGGGCGCATTAGATGTGCTAATTAGTAAACACATAGTTAGTTGTGCAGATTGGCAAGCACCTCGCGGCGGTGGCAGTTAAGTTTTGCTCATGCATAACCTAAACCTACACTGTCTGTCTGGTGCCACTCTGGAGAAAACTTGTGACATTAAAGATCGGTTTCACCGGTGACGAAATAAACGTATAAGTGGAACAACATAAACAAAAGCCACGAACTTGACTGGGCGCAATATGTGGTTGCTAGGATCGAAAAAAACGTACGTCCTCTAGCATTAGATACTAACATACTAACGAGGGTTGTTTTGCAGCATAACAACAATTACATTTACAAAATGTACCTAATTGCATGCAAGATTTCATCTTGAAAAATTGAGCTTTTTCAGCACCCAGTGACACGTGTTCAGATTTGCCAGACATAACAAACTAATTAGAGGGTTACATCCCGTGGGAATTGTGTCTAGCTAGGTGCGAAAGTGATTCCCGTTCACACTTTGCACACAGTTGAACACGAAAAAAATCGGACACCCGTGAAATCATGTTTTTTCCCCGGTTGGGTATATTTTCCACTGCGACCAGATATTTGATCTATTGTGGCAGGCCCCGGTTTATTGTACGTCACATCAGGGTGTCGTATCACTATTAGTATGAGTGATTTCCACTTGCTGATCGACGGCTTTGTCCCAATAAGGTATTATACAACGAATAAAGTTTATATCCTTGTTGGGAGAATTCATCCATACATCTGAGGGTTGTATTAAAGTCATGTCAAAGAAAGTTTTTCTTTTATGAAGTAGTGCCACGCAATAGCATAGTCGATGTTCCGCATTTTCACTTTCTAGGTTACAGAAGCGACACGTGTCATCTTCTAATTTTCCCAGTTGTTTTAAGTGATATTTACTTGCACAGTGGCCTGTTACGAGGCCACAGTAAGTACGTAAGTCCTTTTTAGACAGGCTGGGTTGTTGTTTCATTAGGAGATATAAATTTCTTTGATTGTCGAGCTGTCAAATTTTTTTCCAGACATCATCAATCATTGATTTTTCCCAGTTTTTTTAATTCCATTCTAATGGTACATTCTGAGGCCCCACATAATGGTTCTGGTCCAATGAAAGATTTAATCGATCCAACTTTTGCCAACTGATCCGCTTTTTCATTGCCTTCAATTCCACAGTGCCCAGGGACCCAAAAAAGATTTACTGTGCTTTTTCTAGCCACCTGCTGTAGCAATTGAATGCATTCCCAAACCAGTTTAGATGAACACGAAACTAACTTCAGTGCTTTTAAAGCAGCCTGGCAGTCAGAAAATATAGGGGAGTGTCGTCGTGGTTGGGCCACGTTTTGGAATTCTCCCATAACTTTCGTTTCAAAAGAAATTTTAGAAATCTGAATACATCGTTACAAAGGTCTAAGAATAAGGTATATTTCTGGAAAGTATTGAACTGATTGCTTGAAAAATAAAAAAGTTATAGGTATTTACGTGAAGACAAAAAATGTTGTCAAAGTCGGGCCATGTTGTACAGGTTGGGCTACCGCAGAAAATCTAAGACATACGTATTGAATTTCTATATAGAGACATGAAACGAGTGAATTCCGTGAACAACGGCTTATATAGGTACAAATACTCTATTTTTAATTGCATTTTTGCGAAACTTTGGCGATCTTGTAAAATCAATATTGCTACAATCGCCTTTTCCGAAGTGTACAACTACAATGAAAAAAACAACAAAAATCTAGGTTTTTATCGTATTAATTTTGCTTTATTTCATCACATTTTACGTGACTGACATTCTCTAGCGATTATTGCGCTTCTGCGCTTAAAATTATAGTGGCCCAACCATGACTACTTAAGTGGCCCGACCTTTACAAATAGTGCTTTTCTAGTACTTCACCTTACCCTTACCAAACACCTTACTGGAGGATATATTTCTATAGTCTTCGAGTGAAGCACAACACACTTAATACATTTTCAACATTTATCTCGAAAATTGCATTTTATGAATAGTTTCTCGAAGAAAAGTTTACTGCGCCTGCAAAACTTTTTTTTTGTCAGATTTAGTCACTGAATTCAGTACGCGTGTTTTGAATAAACGATTGAAACTCAGAATATTGTGAAAAGTTAGCTGTCACAGTAAGAAGTATTACAATGCTTGTTCATAGATATTATGAGTTACTAACACTGTAAAAATCGAGATGGCCCGACCATAACAGTGGCCCGACGATAACGACAATACCCTACATATATTTGCATGTCAATAATTTCGTCGCAGACAAACTGTAACACATTCAATAATTGCCTGTATTTCTGCTTGAAAAACAGTCGGCCATTGGCCCATGGATATTGATATGTCGACTCCGGGGCCCGTTACGCCAGCTCCAACTTTGTTGTTTAGTTTAGAACCGTCAGTGTAGAAGATTATCGATCCTTGTTGAATATTGGGCCCACCTGATTCCCACTCCGTGCGACTTGTTTCTGTTACATGGAAAAGTCGTTCAAAGTTATATTGCCTATCCATCAAGTCCTCATGCGTTAATATGGGATTAATTTTAAAATCCTTTAAGCCCCTAAGGCCTCCATCAAAGAACTTTTTTGTTCTCCTTAACCTTAGTGCATTTTTCTCAGCTTCAAGTTGAACAAAAAAGTGCAGTGGAAGCAAACTTAAAATAGTGTCTAAGGCTTTTGATGACGTACTGCTAGTTGCTCCAGTTATGGAGATTGTAGCTAATCTTTGCAACTTCTCTAGTTTCTTCTGAGCATATTTAATCTTTGTTTACGACCACCAAACTAAGGTCGCATATGTTATCCTGGGTCTTACTATTGCTGTGTAGATCCAATGAATCATTTTAGGTTTCAGTCCCCATTTATTTCCGAAAGTTTTTCTACTTATCCATAAGGCATTCATAGCCTTATTTAACACTTGATCCAAGTGTAAATTCCAGTTTAATTTGCTATTGAGAATCACTCCTAGATATTTCACTTTGGGAGAAATATTTAGTTTTGTTCCTTCTAAGTACAAGTCAGGTATTTTAGTTTTCCTTCTTCGCGTAAAGAAATAACAGTAGTTTTGTGAGGGTTTATAGAAAGACCCTCATCTCTGCACCACGATATTGTATCTTTAATAACTTGTTCATATTTCCCACGAACTATAATTGCAATGTCATCAGCGAAACCATTTATTTCAAATCCTGACGCTTCAAGATGTGATAGTAGTTCGTCAACAACAAGTGACCACAACAAAGGTGAAAGAACTCCTCCCTGTGGGCAACCCTTTTACAGTCTTTACCATGACAGTTGACATTCCATGGCTACTAGTTATTTCTATTTTTTATAACATTTGACAAATCCAATCTACAATAGCTTTATCGAAGTTACGTTTTATCATAAAATTTTTCTAAATGACTTTGGATCTTTTTATCTTTTTAGTTCACTTTTGGAATAAAAATAACTCGAATTTGTCGCCAATTTGTGGGAATATAATTTAACCGCAAGCTGGCTCTAAACATTTCAGTTAGCCAAGAAGTAAGATTTCCATTACTTTTTTGAATCATTATTGGCCGAATTTCATCCTTTCCTGGAGTTTTGAATGGTTCAAACGAGTCTATAGCCCATTCAACCTTTGCTTGAGTGAAGATACGACTTGCTAGATCTTGCGAGTTGTACTTGCAATGTCATTTTTGTTGGACCTAGGTAGATTAATAGAAACACTACTATTTATCTAGCCTGAGTAAAAGGTAAAGTTTATTGGTAACATGTATCGAGGTCATGATTCTTGGTTACATTATAATAGCGATTGATATGGAAACAATACTTATAATTCTATAAACACATGATCCTACAATAGTGAGTTGTTTATGACAGCTGGCGTCGTCTGACAGCTGGAGTCGTTTGACAGCTGACGTTATGTTGACAGCCGGCATTCTGCTGGAACCGTATAACAGTTTCCCTGCTACACTGAACGACAAATTGGTGCGGTAATTCATTTCAACACTTCCCCGCAATTTGCACGTTCAACACATTGAATAGCCTTCTATGTGTATCTTTAGGTAACCCCTTTGTGAATGTATCAGCTGGTTGTTCTGCGCTGGGTATGTACTGAAGCTTTAGCCTGCCATCCTTGATTTGATCCCTGATGAACAGATACTTTATGTCCAAGTGTTTTAACCGTTGGTGTGATCGTGGTTCCTCTGCTATGCTGATGCATGGTGCGCTGTCTTCCATCGATGTGAAAGGATTTATTGGTATCCCCAATTCATCCAGAAGCTTTGTTAACCACATGCCTTCTTTTGTTGCTGCACACAGGGCAATCTGTTCAGCTTCACCTGTTCCGCTCAATCCGGTCTTGAACCATTTAGTATTTGTATCCAATGGTGCCCCCACTGGCATACAATTGCTCATTCCATATCTCTTCAGCAGTTTCTCTACGTATTGAGTTTGGAAAATCCCGAGCATCTGTTTTTCAAAGTCGCGATTTATTTCCTTATCCAGGAAATGCTTACCTTTAAATAAATCTTCCATTTGGAATAACCTTCCAAGCTTTTTCTTAATCCATATTCTATCACCAATAACCTTGGCAATGAGCAAAATATCGTCTACATATGCATCCGAGAATGTCCATTTTGAATAGACAGTCTTTACACCTTTTGGAACACAGTTGACCACTGTCCAGATGTTATCTTGATGTAGCGAATCTATTTCTTCTTGAATAGCACGCTTCCATTCTTGCCGGTCTTCGAGTTTCTTTAGTTCTTCTATGCTTTGAGGTATCCCCTCTTTAGTCATAGTGGCTGTATATTCTTGATACCAGAACCGTCGTCTTTTATCTCTCTTTCTTCGTCGTAATGATTGTAGCTCTATATGATCATTTCGAAGATCATAATTCTCGACTTCCCCAACATTATCGAATCTGACAAAGTGCATGTAGTCATCTCTAAAGGTGTCAAAACAACGATAACCATCGTTTGTTTTCTGCTCTATGCTTCCACAAATGTTTAAATGCAGTAATACTAATATTCGGTTTCGTCTTGGCTGTTTCCAAAAATGAAATTTAAAAGCTGCATGCTTCCCTGCCAAACAACCGTTACATTTATTTGCTGCATTTATTGTTGACGTACAGTTGATTCCCTCAACCATTCGTTTCCTCTTTTGAACATCGATTTTCTTCATTTTCATCGACAATTGTTTGTAAGCTGACAGTTGTCGCATGTTTACTGCGCCATACTTCCGTAAACATCTGAATTTTGCCAATTCTAATGATCGTTTCGATCTTAGCTTTCTCAGCCTTTGGAATTTGAAAGCTGCCTGCTTCCCTACCAAACGTAGATCTGCTGTATCTGTCATTGAAGTATAGTTGATACCCTCAACCATTTCCTTCTTTTTGGTTTCCCCCGACAGTCGTTCATTAGACAACGATAACAGTGTCAGGTTTACTGCTCTATGCTGCCGCAAATATCTGAATTTTACCAATTCCAATGGTTGCTTTGATATTGGCTTTTTCATGCTTTGAAATTCGAAGGCTACCCGCTTCCCCGCCAAACAACCATTACATTCATTTGCTATCTCTATCACTTCTGAATTGCAGCTGATACCCTCAGCCATTCCTTTCGTGATTAGCATCTCTCTTCCCGGATTTGTCAAGTGCTCTAGTCTTTTATGCCAAGTATTAAGACTCACTTGATATCTATCCAATGCTGAGCAGATTTCTTGTTTGTTCAATCCATTGACAAACTTCCCCGAAGTATCAACTTCGTTCTCGAAAATGACCTTTTCGTTCGTAAAAGTAACCCTTATATTATCTTCACTCGATTTAATTATCGAAAGTGATACACGCTTCGTAGCCCGAAGGTTTCCATTAACTTTTGCAGTTGTTTCCTTGATTGGTTTACGCAATTCCTCTTCTTCCGACAGCGACTCGTCATTCGCTCTGTGATCACATGCTCCTGAATCTGCTATGGCTCTGATTATTTTGCTTCCCCTATTGATGTTCCTGTCAATTCTCATCACGTATGCTCTCTTGGTTTCTGTCTTGTTCTGCAAACGTATTTCTTTTTCATTGTACTTTTGCAACAGTGGACAATTACTTTTATAGTGTCCAATTTCATTGCATACGAAACATCTGCTGGTTAACTTCTTAGACTTCAATGCAAAGTTGTGACTTTTCTCTTCTTCGGGTTCATCAACTTCTGCGTCCAGGAATACCTGCTTTAATTCGGCGATTGTTTTCTTACAGAGCTCTTCATGAGATTGGATCATTAGTGACCCCTTGATAAATTTGTACTTCGTCGGTATAGCAATTAGCAGGGCATGCACCTTCTCTGCATGCGAGATATTGGCACCCATACAATCCAGCTCCCTTAGCACTAAATCGTACTCTTCAAATATCTTTTCAAGTGTTTGTAAGTTCTTATGCTTTATACCAAAGAGACGGTCTCGCATATTTACTACTGCGGCAGTACCGGATTTCTGGTACGTCTTTACAAGAACGTCCATGACTTCCTTTGCATATTCCAGACCGATGACCTTGTTCAACACTTCGTTGTTGATCAGCATAATAATTTCATCCATGGCTTCAATGTCTTCGAATAATCGCTTCTGCAGCTTTTTCTTTCTTGCTGCCTCCTGCTCAGGAGTAGCTCCCTCTACTGGTTTATAGAACGTTTCCTCCATCGGCGTACGCAGCAGTGTGTGTATCAGCTGCATTTTTGCCAGACGATGCTCCACACACCACTTCCAGGCTGGAAAGGTGGCTCGTTTGCCATCGAAGATTGTTACCCGATCGAAGCCTCGTACTGCAGTCAACGGCAATGTGAACTCGAGAGTGCCCCTCTCGTAGCCACCGTTCCGTCGACCGCTGCCGCTGTTGTTCCTATCCGCCATGTTGGCAGAATCGAAGTATGCAGAGAATTACCGGGTTAACCACCGAAAGTATAACATACAGTAGTATTGCTGCAATCGGATCAAAAGATGTAAAGTCCCGTAAGTAAATTATACTCTGGAACCATTCGATTAACCACCGAAGACACGTTCAGCAGTTTTGCTGCAACAGGATCAAAGGGTCTGACGTCCCGCGAGTAAAGTGAGCTCAGGAATTATCCAGTTAACCACCGAAAATATCACGTCCAAAGTGTCCGATGTCCCACGAGTAAATCGTACTCAGGAATTATCCGGTTAACCACCGAAAATATCACGTCCAATGTGTCCGATGTCCCACGAGTAAATCGAACTCGGGAACCATCCGGTTAACTACGGACAATATCACGTTCTGCAGTTTTGCTGCAGTCGAATCAAAAGATGTAACGTCCCGCAAGTAAAATGAATTCGGGAACCATCCGGTTAACCACCGAAAATATCACGTTCAGCAGCAGTACTGCACCAGGGTCAAAAAACCTGAAGTCCCGCAAGTAAATTGAGCACGGGAACTGTGCTAGCTTACTTAGATGTGCGACCGATCACGACGGGTGTATACATAAGAATACTCGATGATCGTCAGTCAGTTTGCGGAGAAGCCAAAGGTCACTCACACATATGATGCTTATTATAATACTTACTTATATACTCTCTGCTTCAGACCAGTATCTACCACATCTCCCTTTTCCATTAAATTGAATTTATAGTAAAATGTATTTTATAGTATTTATTTACGATTACCACGGCTAAGTACAATGTTAAAAAGTCTATTCATTGAAAGGTATTTTGTAATCTATAAGTTTAACTTGGTAGGCTGTTTGGGAATCCTACCGGATCGACGAACCTTCTTTGCTGGAGAAGCTTTAGGGGATTCAGTAACTTCATCAAGCGATTCCGGTAATTTCTTAAGATGTGACACATTTCGGTCATATGACTTACCCGTATCAACAGATTTGACGCGAACGTTTGAACCATTTCGCTCTTCAACCTGAAACTTCTCTGGTAAGAAGCTGGTTGAGAGCTTATTTTGAGGATGTAAGTTTCTCATGAGTACTTTATCCCCTTCACAAATGTTACTGAATTTAGCCTGGCGCCTATGATCTTCCCGCTCTTTTCCAAGTAGTTTTGATACTGCATCTCGATCAGAATATTCGCTGCTAGGAACTGATGATGCCACATCTTCAAAATCTGGAAACTTATGTCGTACCTTATGGTTTTGTAGCAATTCACTAGGAGCTCTACCCGTAGTAGAATGAGGTGTATTATTGTACATTTCCAAATATTGATCCATTTCAGCTTTCCAATTACCATAGAGTGCGTTAGCTATCTTTAATCTTTTTAGCAGAGAACGATTTTGGCGCTCTACTTCGCCATTGGCTTGCGGCCAATACGGCGAAGTGTGGTTAAGATAGATTCCTTTCGTTCTACAGAACTCCCCAAACTCGGTTGATACAAATTGCTTCGCGTTATCGAGTGTTATAGTTCGTGGTACACCCCACACACGAAAAATTCGGGTCAATCGCTTTATGGTTTCCTTGGCGGTAATACTAGCCATGACCTCCAATTCAACATATCTGCTAAAGTAATCGACCACCACTAAAATATACTCACTATTTGGCATTGGTCCAAGAAAATCAATTGCCAGGTCGATCCACGGCTTATCTGGGAGCGGGCGACGTTGCATTGGCTCTGGAGGGTCAGGAATCTGGACCAGACGGCAGCCCTCACACAAATTACATATTTTAATTGCGTCTTGATCCATGTTCGGCCACCAACATCGGTCTCTCAGTCGTCTTTTCATACAAGATTGTCCTGGATGACCCTCATGGGCAAGCAATAACATTCGCTCACGCAAAATTGATGGGATAACCAACTTGGTACCACGTATTATTAATCCATTAGCATGAGAAAGTTCATTACGAAACGCTGCATACGGTTTGACCGTTTCTGATGACCAATTTCCATCCATAATGGCACTTTGGATGGCTTGCATTTCACTGTCCTTGCCACTAGCCTCAATAACTTCAGAGATATCAATTGCTGCAGTTTCTTGGATGGATCTTATAGCAAATTCCGTTTCATCGTCATAATTATCATTATTTGAAGGTTCGTTCGATAGAAGTGCCAGTGAAGAAGCTACATGATGAATATAAATGCTACTTTCATCTTGTGAGTTTTCATCATACACATGAGAAGCCATGCGTGATAAGCAATCAGCTATGTTTGAAGAACCTCTTCTATAGACAACGGTGAATCTAAAAGCCTGCAGTCTGAGCAACCATCTCTCGATCCGAGCCGTAGGACGAGATTTTGTAGTAAATAAAACCTCTAAGGGACGATGATCGGTTTCCAGAACGAATGATATTCCCAATAGGTAGATTTTAAACTTTTCTACGGCCCAAACAATTGCCAGTGCCTCTTTTTCTATTGGCGGATAACGTTTTTCAGTATCTGTCAAACTACGTGAAGCATAGCTGATAACACGTGGCTGATGTTCTTTAAACTGCACCAAAACTGCACCAAGTCCTACCCCTGATGCATCAGTTACTAGGACTGTCTGATCCTTTGGATCGTAATATCCCAGGCATTGTACCGATCCAATTTTCTTCTTCAAAAGTTCAAATGATTGTTGGTGCTCAACCTCCCATTTAAAGTTACTCGAGTGTTTTAAAAGATCTCTTAACGGGTTGCTGTTTGTAGCAAGGTCTGGAATAAATCTGGAGACATAAGTCACAAGTCCCAGAAAACTGCGAAGTTCATCTTTCGTACGCGGTGGTCGGCACTGCAAAAGCGATTTTACTTTTGCATCCGAAGGAAGAACACCGTTTTGGGTAAGCCTGTGACCTAGAAAGTCTATTTCTGGTTGTTTGAACTTACACTTTTGCATGTTGAGCAAAATACCATAGTTATTCAACACTTGCAACGTTTTCTTGACCGCTTCTCATGCTGCTTTTCGGTTTGTCCCCATATCACAATGTCGTCTATAAAAACAACAGTATTATAACACTCAGCCAAGATAGATTCCATTAGGTTCTGAAAGAATTCCGGAGCATAGTTGACGCCAAATAGAAGCCTCGTATACCGATATAAGCCCCAATTCGTGATAAACGTCGTAATATCCCTGCTCTCTTCTGCCAGCTCTACCTGGTGGAAAGCTTGCTTGATATCTAAAGTGGAAAACAAACAAGCTCTGCTAAATTTAGGGAGTATATCTTCAAAAACCGGCAAAGGGTGGTTTAATCTCTGGATGGCCTGGTTTGCCCGTCTCATATCAACACATAATCTTAGTTCCCCATTGTCTTTCAAAATAGGAACCAGTGGGGATACCCAAGAAGTAGGTTTTGTCACACGCTCAATAATACTCATTTGTTCCAGCTCGTCTAGTTTATCTTTCACCTGATTGAGTATCGGAATTGGACAACGGCGCAATGGTTGAATTACAGGAGGAACGGTGCGATCAACTGGCAGGACTAGTTTAAACCCTTTAATTTTGGGGAATGGCTTCACGATTTTAATTTGATTTACATGATTCTGCGAAGAACTCGGAAATCCAATGCGCAACAGTCCGAGTTGACTAGCAGTAACTTTTCCTAGTAGAGGTTGTTGACCGCCTTTGATCACATAAAAGGTACTTTTGGTTGTAATAGTTTCGTTACCATCAGAAACTTCTAAAGCTGCATCGAAAACAGTTAATAACTTTAAAGGAACTCTGCCGTAAGCGAAGAACCGTTTTGAGTGATCAAATCGTTCTGAATGTATTTTCACCCCTCTCAGCTTCAAAAGCTCCCATGTGGTGTCGTCTATCATACTATGCGTAGAGCCGGAATCAATAAGCATCTCGATTTCGACTCCTCCAACTCGGCAAGTGAGATATTCGTCATTACCGCTATCAATTTTGTACACGGAAACATCCTCTTGCTCTGAACCTTCCTCTTGAGATTCAATGTTCATTACATTTCTAAATCGCTTTGGATTATATGTTCGTTGACCTTTCATTGGAGAGAGCTTTCGCTTTTCGTTTCTATTTTTCTTGCACATTGATTGAAAATGACCCACATTTCTACACAGATGACATGATCTACCCAAAGCCGGGCATTTTTCATTTTCGCTATGCTTCCATCGCCCGCAACGAGAACATCTGGCTTTGTATGCTGGTAATCCAGAATCTTTATAAAATGGTACTCGCTTATTTGTCACAACCAGCTGGTTGACCTCGGAGAGACTACTGGGCCTAGTCGTCATTTGAGCAGCCTGATATTTAACCGATTGGTACGCATTTACAATTTTTGATGCTTCATTTAAAGTCAAACAATCCTTTTCCAAAAGTTTTCTTCTCAAATCTTCTGATGCATTTTGAATAATTTTGTCAACAACTGCAAGTTGTCTGCATTCTAGCTCAGTTTTACCAAAGGTACATTTGTCCGCTTTTTGTTGGATACGCAGCAAAAACTTTTCTATCGGTTCTTCATTTTCCGGAATCATAGACCAGAATTGATAGCGCTCGAAACATTCGTGTTGCTTTGGGGAAAAATGGTCATTTAGCTTATCTTTCGCAACAGAGTAAGGACGTCTGCCTCTGGAATTCCATAGAATACCGCCTGTAGCTCAGGCCCACCCATAGCCAGCAACTGAGCTTTCCGACTTTGTCCATCATTGATATTTGTTGCTGTCATAACATTTTCGAACCATCGAATCCAAGCTGACCACGCATTTCTGATCTCGGAAGACGGAAGATGTGCAAATTTAAATTGCGGTAAATTATACGACGCTGGACTGAAAAACGATACACTTTGCACGATTTGTTGTTCCTCCATTTTCCTATACATAAAAAATAATATATATATTCATTCACTTCACTCGCACTCTCTATTTTTCTTTTATCCAGGCAATATTGGGATAGCTGGTGTATGTGAATTATAAACAGTGCAGCGAATTTAACCGCTTTACTACACATTCAAACAGAGAATTTAATCTCAATTTCCAACAGAGAATTTAATCTCCTTTGTTACGCAAATATAACCCATGCACAGTGAATTGAATCACAAGCAAAATGCTTACAGATCATTGCATTGCCAGTGAATTTAATCACATAAATCTGAAAAACCTGGCCGTATTTAGCAGGATGGGAGAAACGAAAATGAATTCCTGAGCACACTCTACACGTACATTACCATTTCATATGATTAACGTTCATCTATATCACATCCAATATTTACAAAAATAAACACCAATATAACCCACACTCATGCTTTCATCTACATACCTGTATTCCGAGCAGTAGCAATGATGGGAACTTCGTTGACGTGAATGCCACGAGCATGCAAAAGCTGGACACAACTACAAGCAATATCCAATAATAGCGAACACGGTTCTTCGACATACGATACAAACAATTATCAAAAATTGAAGCAACTGCCACAAAATACACACCTCCCATCACATACCGTGCAAACCTTCAACAACCGGTTATCACACACATCCCATATACAATATGCTGTGTGTGTGAGCACTTGCGACTCATTTTTCTGATCACGCCACTATATTCAAGATGGAGATTTTTCGACATGCAATTCCACAAACAATTCTTTTCATTTATCTCACACGTGATTCGCACAAATTTAACGCATTTTTCCTCTCGCATTCATTTTTTTCCGACACACATCTCTTCCGATACCACCTTTCTAATATTACAATTGCGGCTTTCATTTTCTGGCTTCCTATAACTGAACACTCAAGCAGCAAATTTCACAACATTGCCTGCATAAAAATTATTCCGATGCACATTTACATAGCACTTAAAACACTTGAATTAAGAATATACTTTCAATCACCAGGTAATTATTTGCTAACGCGGACCACGTTTTCTTCCTCGTCGCCACTTGTGCTAGCTTACTTAGATGTGCGACCGATCACGACGGGTGTATACATAAGAATACTCGATGATCGTCAGTCAGTTTGCGGAGAAGCCAAAGGTCACTCACACATATGATGCTTATTATAATACTTACTTATATACTCTCTGCTTCAGACCAGTATCTACCACAGGAACTATCCAGATTGAACCTCTTTCACCGGTTGGCTGCTTTTCCGTCAGTTGCCGCTAGGTGCGCCGGTATCTCCAGTTAACGACTGGGTGTGTGGATTTCCAGTTTACTACTGGATTCGTGAACTGCCAGTTACCTACTGGGTCTGCTCTACCAGCTGACTACTGGTTAGCTTTTTAAATAAAGGAATTTCTTCCTAGGATTAGTAACCCTAATCCACAAAAACTCTAGTCTCCACTAGATGATCTTGAGGTTGGCTGGGCCTATAACCTGTTGGACCTAGGTAGATTAATAGAAACACTACTATTTATCTAGCCTGAGTAAAAGGTAAAGTTTATTGGTAACATGTATCGAGGTCATGATTCTTGGTTACATTATAATAGCGATTGATATGGAAACAATACTTATAATTCTATAAACACATGATCCTACAATAGTGAGTTGTTTATGACAGCTGGCGTCGTCTGACAGCTGGAGTCGTTTGACAGCTGACGTTATGTTGACAGCCGGCATTCTGCTGGAACCGTATAACAGTTTCCCTGCTACACTGAACGACAAATTGGTGCGGTAATTCATTTCAACAATTTTGTTCATTGGAAGCTGCTATACTGGTCTTTTCTGATTCAGTACATGAATCCAATGAAGTAGTTTCTCCGCTCAAGGTTGGTAAAGATCCCGGAAAGTGTACTTGCATCAATAAATTCAAAGTTTCGGTAGCATTGGAAGTAAAACATCCGTTGTCTTTCTTCAAAGTACCCAATCCATTCGTATGATCGGATGACATAACTTTTTGTAATCTAGAAACCAACTGGAGTACTTTCAATATTTTCACATACGTGCCTCCAGTTTTTTCGTTTAGATTTTCTTATTTCGTTGCTATACAGAGTAAGTGCTTTCCTGTATTCATCCCACTGTGAAGCACGTTTTGCTCGATTGAACATTTTTCGAGCTTGTTTCCTTAGATTTTCCAATCTTGTATTCCACCATGGAACGTCCCTGTTCGTCGATCGTACCTTAACTGGACAACTGCTGTTATATGCTCTGATTATTCTGTTGGTTACTTGAATAGATGTGTTTTCAAGCTCCCTACACGTGTTAATATTCTTTTCTAAGAAATTTCCCCCCTCTATTAACTTGCAATAATAAGAATCCCAGTCTGTTTTCCTGGGATCTCTAAAAGTTTCTTTGATGATGTCGTTCACTTTATATTCAAAGAGGATTTGTTTGTGATCGGATAGGGATATTTCCCTTTACATTCCAGTTCTGTATGTTTTTCGAAAGAGTGTTACTGCAAAGTGTTAGATCAAGAACCTCCTGTCTGATGGAGTTCATAAATGTGTAATCAGTACCGTTATTGCAGATATCTATATTATTATAATACTGTAATATGATATACGCTTTGTTCTGTGATTTACAGAACGATATGAAAGCTGAAACCTCCGGGGGTGGCACATCGTCTACATCCCCAGGAAAGTATGCAGATGCAGCGTAGATTTCTGTTTTCCACGTGTAGTGGGAATTTCCACTACTGCCGCTACAATGTCACGATTAATAAATTCTGTAATGGGTAGTATTTTAATATTCCCATTGAAAAGAATAGCGGATCTAGGAGATTGCTGTGTTTCGTCATAAATAAACTTACACGATTTAGTATCAATTCCTAATATTTTTGCTCTATTTGTCAATGGCTCCTGGATAAAAGCAATATCCAGTCTGCTTTGGATAAACCTCTTACAAAGTACAGCACTTGCACCCATGGAACCATAATTCACCAGCATATTTTTTCATTAAAGGCCAATCTAATATGGTTCTATTAAGACTAGTTGCATAAAAATCGATTGAAAATCAGTGGAGATAGAGCCAAAAGTGTAACTGAAAGTACCTTCATTTTGAAGTAGGACTACTTCTTTGATTTCTATATTGGGGTGCACTTTAGAAAAACGAAAAGGGAACATGTAACGAAAAGTGGTTATGGTTTGCACGCTTATAACTCAGTCATCCGTCAACAGATTCTAGAGATATTGGTATCAATCGATTGGAAATTTTTCAAAAAATCCATAACAATACAATAGATTCCATGTTTCCCAAACAGACGTTTAATAATTGAGAAAATATTAGACTATATTCATTATTTCATTATTTTTATGTTTTTGCCTTCCCATGCCAATGCTTCCCTAGCACAGATGACAGAAATATATACGAGATGAGCTATGGGTTTTGATTGTATTTACGCTCTATAGAATCCGCTCGAAAATTGTTGAGCTTCAGTGGGTGTTGCTTGCTCGGAATAAGGCATCGAAGACATTCAAATTCACCAAGCAAGACGCCAACAATCCGAAGAAGCCACCGACTCGCCCGCCAGCGAACGATATGGTTTTTGCTGCTATCAATACCCAGTAAAATCAATGGATCCTCGCTGCAAGCCGTTAGAAGTAAATCGCCGCTAGCCACAATTGTGACGTTCCAAGGTTGGACACATTTGTGAAAAAGGTTTTGAAATTAGCTGTCGAAAAGCCGGTCCAAACAAAAAGAACAGGCGCTTCCGATTTGTTCAAGGTTGATAAAACGGACGAAAACAATATCTTTGCTAACTGCTGCAAAGGCGGCTCCGATTAAAGCTGTTCTACTGGAGTAAATATGCGGGTGCCCCCGAACAAAAATCTACTAAGCCAATGAAAACCGTAGCAAAGGCACCGAAAGCCCCAGAGTCAAAGGAAGTCGTTCCAGCGGAGAAAGTGCCCGAAAAAAACTGCTGCCTAGATGTAAATTTCGTTGATTTGCATTACTAATATCTGGTAGAAAACAATCAGTTCTTTTAAGAACTACTGAATAAAAGTATACGAAGCAGTTAAATTGATTTTTCTCACATTTTAAAGTGATGTTGGCAGTTTAGTATGAGCGTTCGAAGTATGAGCCCGTCAGAAATTACATGTTTAAACTGTATTAAGACAAACACAACTGTGAGTGCACGTCTGCCATGCTCGTTGCCGTGCCATCCCTGTGTTCAAACAATGTACGGAGTACGGTTTCGTTGTACCGCCTTTCTTTCGTGTCTATGATTCTCTGCCCTACGTTGATCCGCCTTTGTTACAACTTGCTGCCATTTGCTCTGGTATATAATCAGAAGTAAGTCGGCGAACGGCATCATTTTTGCATTGGCATTGGTACGGTGCAGAAGCAGAACAGACAGCAGAAAGTTGCAATTTCCCTCACTGGACTCGGCAAACTGGTGAAACGCAGCGCAGCGGATGGAAAATGCTCTGTCCGGTAGCCATTGTCACCATTGCCCTGGGAGGTGTTGTTTCAAACATTCAAGCCATTCTGCTGGCCGGATTTTCAACCACATAATTTACCACAACACGTCCTTTTTAGGACGAACGAATTTGTTTATGAAGAGATGAAAATTTTCTGCATACTAAATTTCTTTAATTAAATTTCCAAATGTCGCTGATTCTTTAAATCATGAAGAATTTCTTCTGATTTGATCTATAAAACGATAAATATGTGGTGACTCACCATGCGGTCTTCTAACTCATGACGTTGCTTTAATCTTATTTTTGCCTTCCCACGCCAATGCTTCCCTAACACGGATGACAGAAATATATAGGAGAAGAGCTGTGGATTAAATTTCCTTTGAATCAAAGTTTGATTGTATTTAATTTACGCTCTATAGAATCCGTTCGAAAATCGTTGAGCTTCAGCTGTTGCTACTTCCCCGGAATACGGCAACGAAGACATCCAAATTCACTAAGCGAGACGCCAATAAACCGAAGAGTCAACGGATCTTCGTTGCAAGCCGTCTAGAAGTATATCGCCGCCAGCTACAATTGTGACGTTTCAAAGTTGGACACATTCGTGAAAAAGGCTTTGAAGTTAGTTTTCAACAAGAGAAAGCTGGTCCAAACAAAGAACTGGCGCTTCCGGTTCGTTCGCCTACCAAACTTGCTAGCGAGAAGCAAGATTACTAAGTCAATAAAGACCATAGCAAAGGCTTCGAAAACTCCAAAGCCAAAAGAAGTTCTAACGGAGAATGCGGTCCGAAAAAAGCTGCTGCCAAGCAGTAAATTTCTTCGATTTGTATTATTAACAGCTGCTAGAAAACAATCAGTTCTTTTAAGAACTACTGAATAAGTATATGAAGCAGTTGAATTGATTTTGCGAACGGCATCATTTTCGCGTTGTTTGGGTTACAAATAATAATGAGAGTTACGACTTTATCTCCCTGTCCGGATCCGGACACGGCAAAGGTGGTAAAACTCGGCAGCAGCCGATTATTGTTTGGTGTGGAGTGGAAATTACGCCGACCGTGTTGGATTTGAAACATCGATCTATTATTGTCAATTGCAAGAGTTAAGAATTCTCTTAGGGAGAAATCTAAAAAAAAAATAATTTTGGGAGCTTGCTCCTCTTTTATTGACGAATCGATTAAGACTAAAATACAATTTGTTCTTAACCTACGAGGTTAGTTCTGGTTAGTAATTCTGATCGTGGGAACAATGCGGGTGTTTATGCTGGCTTTCTGCTGATGCTGCTTCTGGGTGGTCCGACGGATGTTTATGTTTATGTCTGGAAATGCTCTCTGCTGGTGACTGGTCGACTGGGTGACATCATCGTGGTTGGGATTGATATTGATTCGGAGAAAGTGTTATGATTTCATATCGCGTGTCAGCGATTTTATATCCGAGGTCTGGTGTATGTTTATTGTTTATATTGGCGCTAATTACTAACTCCTCCCTTCTTAAATAACTTTGTCCTCAAAGTTTACGAATGGATGGGGCGTAATGGTGTCGGTGCGTCAAAAAAGGCTTGAAGTTCTTTCTTTCTCTCATCTGATAGTTCCATTGAATCGGTGGTGACTGGTTTATTCCGGATAATTGATGACGAATCCAAATCGTTCATAGTGATGACTTCATCTGCTTTATCAAATTTTACTGTAACGTTGGTCTTCGGCTTATGTCTGAAAAGGTACCAAAAGACTGCAACTGAGCTTATTATTAGAATTACCGTAGATAATCCAAATGATCCAAAAAGGTTAAGCTTCCAATTTAATGAATGATTTTGTAGGTTGAGTGACTGTAGTTTTTCTCGATGTTCGATGGTTAAATTTTTAAGATATTCCGCAGGTGGTGCATCTATTATCTGTATCTCGTTGGCTCGTAATCCTGTAGTTGGGTAATATGCTCTTCCAGGTATAGTGGTTTCGTAATTAGCGTAAAGCTCTCCGTTGATGTGAAGATCACACTGGGTAAACTGTATCAGAAACGATCCATTCAGCGTTTGACTGGAATTAGTACAATTTGATGAGACTTCCACCAAGGCATCATTTACAAGAACGGTTCCATCACTGATTCGCTTTATAAGTCCTCCTGAATACACCTTTTCGAAGGTACAATCGGAATGCTTGCCTGTTGTTAGTTTATATATACAATCGTTCACACTCTCTAGTTGACGCGCTTCGCAAAGAAAATAGTTGTTTTGTTCTTCACAGGGCTGACTCATCTCATACACGTGTGTGTTGTTTCTAAGGATGTAATTTTTGCTAAGTGATATCCGTTTCATTGACTTGATTATTGAATCCATGTAGTCATATTCAAAAGATGCGATTGATACCTGTGGTACTTTTAACATATAGATAATGTGGGTGTTATTCAGCATTACCTGTGCCTGAGATTGTGACAATAATTCCTCGAATGAAGTAATCTGGACGTCGTGAGTTTGTAGAAAGGCGGATATTTTCGTGAAGTCTTTCATTGATAATATTTTACTGCTCGGAATACCATGTTTGGCCATAAGTATTGCTTCTTCTAGTGTTTCTACTTGGTTCTGCAATGAATCTAAATTAGATAGAACTATCAGTTGGTTAATTTCTATGGAATGATTTTTGGTCCGTTCGTTTTCAATTCTTAAAACTTGATTAGTGATGTCTGTTATTTCTTGAATACGTTTGTCGATAGCTTCGTTGATGAGCACCTGTTTGTTGTTCTGATGAATAAGGGAATTCATAGAAGAGTTGATCATTCGAAGATCCTCGGCATCTGGGCTTCCTGCGATCCACTTCCAAACTGTCCCGATTGTATCCCATCTTTTTTGTCTTATCATAAAAGGTTTAATTTTCATAAATGTTTGATATAACTTATAATTTTTAATTTGGATTAATTCATATAATGGGTTAGTAGAAGGGTTATTTTGAATATCATGATTAATATTAGATATGGTATTTCCAATCTGAATAAGATCAATAGGGTGGATAATACGTATGTGTCCTGTTTTTATCTTCGCTTTTCCGAGTGGTACAATTGCCAATGGGTTGTTCGTTAGGTCATGAATTTGTATCGATGCCTGTACTATAGACACGCAGATGGCGAGTCTGAAAAGACACAAGCAAAATAATTATTCATTTGGATTTTTGCGTAAGTTACATTTGTGAATTTTTCTGTTATTTGAATCTATAATGTAGGTATTGTGGTCTTCTTTTATTTTTACAATATTATATCTACTTTTTCGTTTATTATTGGAATGTGTTTTTTCGTATGCGTAAGAATCTATGTTATATGGTTGATATGTCTTTGGTATAATGCTCTCGTCCCTGTCTTTAAAAAGCTTAAGTACTTTTTCATTGTTTTTGTTTCGTATTGCGGCAATTTCTTCGTGTGTTGCGTTATCTCTATGATCTCCTATATAAATATTTTTTGGAGTATTCCCTATAAATGAATGTATGGTATTATTGTACTTATGAGTTGCTTCTTGTATGAGCGTTTTTACTGACATTTCCGGATTGAGTGCTTTAACACATCTGGCAATTTCTCTTATTGTAGAATGGCATCGTTCAACCTGACCATTAGTTTCGGAACGATTTACTGGTGTTTTAAAGATCTGTACACCTAAATTTAAAATCATCTGCTCTACAACGTTTGAGACGAAAGAACTCTCATTGTCAATGACGATGTGGGCTGGTAGATCCCAATCGTAAAGGAGTTGCAAAAGGACGTCTTTTACATCGGAAATTGCTTTTGATTTAATTGGTCGAATCTTGAGATATTTGGAAAATTTATCTAAAGAGGATATGAAAAGGTTATTCGCGTTGTATAAGAATATGTCAAGGTGCACTATATCGCCTGGATACTTAGGAATGGGTGTTTTAACTGGAATAAATTTCTGGGGTTGTCGTTCATATTTTTCCGTCTTACATATTTCACAAGTTCTGACGTATTTCTGGATAAGTTTATGCATTCCTGGGAAAAAGAATCGTTCAATCAATTGTAATGAATTCTCCTTTGCACTGCGATGTGCAAAATTGTGAATGTCTTTAATTTCGTCAAGCTGGCGTTCCTCATCCTCAAGATCCTCAACCCTTAGCTGAGAGAATCTTGCTCTAACAATCTTTGGATTATAGTTTGTTTTATATATTTCTTGGATTATTCCCATAGTAGGTTCGTCTGTAAATATTCCATTTAAAACTCTAGGATTCAAAAATCTTTGTAATTTGTCTTTCAAAAAGTCGGGAGTGAATACGGGCTCCACAAATATGTGTCTGTTAAACCTCTCAAAAGGAACGTTAAATTCATAAGATGAATTCGGTCCGATCAGAAAAATCAATTGGTTATGGAACACGTTAACTGGGGCTTCGGTAGATGGTATGTACGAACTGTCATCGTCTTCTGCAGAGTGCTGTGTTACTGTTAATGAGTTAATTTGAATGCGTGAAAGTGCGTCAGCCACCACGTTGGACTTTCCCGGTTTGTAGAACATCTCATAGTCATGTTCCTCAAGGAATGATTTCCAACGCTTCAGTTTGGCATTGTTATTTTTTGGTGATAGTGTAAATGTAAGTGGAAGATGATCAGTGTAAATCTTCAGTTTTGCTCCGTATATAAAGTTCCTTAAATTGTGAAGTGCCCACACGACACCAAGCATCTCCCTCTCGTTTGTTGCGTAATTTTCTTCTGTGCTGGAAAGAGTTCGAGAAATAAAAGTTATTGGTCGTTCTCCATCATGGAACTGCTGCGACAGCACGGCTCCTAGTGCTACATCCGATGCATCCGTAGTGAGGATAAACGGCTTCTCAAAATCTGGAAAAGCTAGAACATCATTAGAGGTCAATATATCTTTAAGTGTATTAAATGAATTGATCGCTTCTTCATCCAGCTTAATCGCATGGTTTTTTGACTGGTTCTTCGGTATTTGGCGGTGGCCATCCTCCCCTCTTAAGAGCTTCGTAAGGGGTTTCGCAATTTTAGCATAGTCCCTCACAAAACGTCTGTAATACCCAGAGAGTCCGAGAAAAGCTCGCAGGTCTTTAAGGTTCTTTGGCTCTGGATATTTCCGAATACACTCTACTTTCTTCATATTGGGTTTTAAGCCTTCCTCTGAAACAATAAATCCAAGAAACTCAACCTCGGTTCTCAAAAACTCTGATTTGTCGGGCTGTATTTTAAAATTAGCTTTTCTTAATGTTTCGAACACTATCTTCAAATTTCTCAAGTGTTCTTCGAACGTTTTACCGAAAATGATTATATCGTCTATGTATACGTGACAGATTTTTCCAATATGTTCTCTAAGAACATCGTCCATCACTCTTTGAAAAATAGATGGAGCATTTTTCAATCCAAACGGGAGACGAACAAACTCGTACTTCCCATTATTAACTGAGAAAGCTGTTTTTTCAATATCTCTCTCAGACATCGGAATTTGGTGAAATCCTGAAGCCAAATCCAACGTCGTAAAAAATTTATTGGCTCCTAAGTTTGACAAAACCGCGGAAGTATCCGGAATGGGATACCTGTCGCTAATTGTTTTTGCGTTTAATTTTCTGTAATCGATCACCATTCTGTATTTCTTTTCATTTGAAGCGTCCAATTTTTTTGGAACTATCCACACTGGAGAGTTATAAGGTGAACGTGAAGGTCTAATGATACCGTCGTGTAATAATTTTTCTATCTGCCTATTAACTTCTGACTTCAATGCCTGTGGGTATGGGTATGACTTGCTGTAGACAGCATTTCCATCAGTTGTCCTGATGTCAGCTTTTATTTTTGTTGTGAATGGCAACTTCTGATCTGGGGGTTGGAATAAATCTTGAAACTCTTTGAGAATTTTGCTTAGTTCGCTTCTCTGACTATTGTCCAAATGATCATCTCTAATGTTAATTTTATTTACTTCCTGTAATTTATACTGGAGTAACGGAATTACAAACTGATTCTCCAAAATCAGTCTCTCGTTCGAAGTGTCTATGACTGCCTTAAGTTCCTTCAAGGTATCGTGTCCTACGATGGCGTCAAAAGATTTTAGTTCTTTCAAATGGAAGAATTTAACTTCGACATCTGAACAAGGTGAAAACAACCTTCCTACCGAATATTTTTCGACCTTTATGTCTCCACCCACTGAAGACACGTGAAAGGGCTGTTTAACGTTATGCGAAATGCGAGTATGTTTAGGGTGAATAAAGTTCTTATTTGAACCTGTGTCAATTAAAATTTTTAATGGTTCTTTAGCCTTACCATAATAAAGAAAATATGGTAATGCGGACTTCATTCTAAAAAATTAAGTTCTGCAGGATTCTCTGCATCATTTTCAGGTGCTGCTTGCTCCTGAATTTCAATCTGTCTCATGTACCGTTGATAGGTACTAGTCTCTTCAGGATAATACTCCTCGTCTTCTGACGGATAATACTCTTCCTGCCCGCTAATCTGTACGTCATTATGTGGATCTTCATATTGTTTAGTACCCACATTAAATAGTCTTGGTCTCTTTAGCGGATTCTGGGGTCTATTACCGTAATTTATTTGATTTGTCCTGATGGATGGATCTACATCCATAGGTTCTGGTGGGGGTCTGAAAGGATTCTTTTGTGGAATTCTGGGTTGGAAAAATTGCTGTGGCATCTGTCCCTGTCTAAAGTTGTTATACTGAGGCGGAGGTCTGAAATTGTTTTGTTGAAAATTTGGTTGTGGTCTATTTGGGAACAATGGTGGTGGTCTAAATCCTATGTTATCTCTTCTTTGTGCGAACGGTTGTGCAATTCTTGGTGGTAATCTCGGTGGACCGAGTGGAATCAAATTTCTTGGCGGTACAGCCACCTCATGATGTCTGGGCCTGGTTAACATTTTCCTACATTCCACGTTTTGGAATGCTATGCAATAGCTATATGCTGCTGCCAAAGATGTAGGTTCGTAATTACGGATAAATTTATAGACGTCTCCATCGAGACCTCTAATAAACGCGTCAATGGCTTTCTTGTTGTATGTCTCAATTAATGCCTTTGAAGCTTCGGGATGCGTAAACCTCTCGTCGGTTTTTATCTGGTTTGCGATCAAGGATAACAATCTATTTACCCTATCGAAGTATACCTCCAATGAGTCGCTCTTCTGCTGTACACTCATCAGCTGGTAATCAAGTGTTTCTAAGTCGCGTTTTTCTCCGTAGTAGGTTAATAGTGTTTTTTTAATAACGTTCCAATTTATGCCCACATTTGAAGCAACCAATGCGTCGTTTGCTTCACCCCTAATTTTTCTGCGTATTGTTTTGCACACCATATGGAATCTATTGTGTTGGTCAACGGTATGTGCTGCGTTAGTCTGGTAAAGTTTCACCAGACCATCAACATCACAAAGCCAATTGTTCAATTCGCCTGGCTCTCCGGTGAAGTGTGGCAAATCTTTCACCAAATCTGGGATTTTTTCAAAAGACTCCGGATTTACTGGGGATCCATCCGGATTATTAAGGTATAATGGAGGGTCACTGTAATTTGGGGTCGCCTGAGGAGCATTTGCTGCCTCAAGAGCGGCAAGCCTATTTAAAATTTCTTCCACCATCTGATTTTGTGCCATGTTGTTTGAATTATTATTTAAATTTAATAAACTGAACAATTCTACGAGATTATCCAGATTAACTTACTTAAATGGTTTCACTTAATATCTAACACTTTTCACTTTCTTGCTTTAATATCAATTCACTTTTATTTATTACCTTTCTTGTATATTCTGGAATTAAATTTTTTGTTAATGTACTTACAAATAAATTCCAAACATCCTGGGGGGATTCCTCAAGACTGCGGGATACGTGTTGTCCAGTTCCGGGCCCTCTAACGGTTGGAATCAGGAACACTTGGAGCGCGTGTTTGGGTTGTTACCGGATCCTATTATCTCCGAGCTCGACCAATTGCCGGGTTGCAATCGAAACCTAGGTCGAGGTGGAACCAGCGTGTGTCTTTCCGTCGTCCCAGTACGACCGGTAGTTTCCTTTTTTCCAGATACGAGTTTTTAGCTGTCCTGGATACTAAGGACCTAATTCGTACGGCTGCTTGTTGCGGTAAGACTGGATTTGGTTAAAGATGACAGATGCGGAAATCCTCTTTCAGTTCCGCTACCTGGTGCAAGATGGTTTTCCAAGCGGTCGCGAACTCTTACGTGGCAACTCTACTTGGTGGTTTCACTGCACTTTTCACACTTTAACTTACTTACACACACTGGTCCCTATTCGGGCGCCAGTTAAGAATTCTCTTAGGGAGAAATCTAAAAAAAAAATAATTTTGGGAGCTTGCTCCTCTTTTATTGACGAATCGATTAAGACTAAAATACAATTTGTTCTTAACCTACGAGGTTAGTTCTGGTTAGTAATTCTGATCGTGGGAACAATGCGGGTGTTTATGCTGGCTTTCTGCTGATGCTGCTTCTGGGTGGTCCGACGGATGTTTATGTTTATGTCTGGAAATGCTCTCTGCTGGTGACTGGTCGACTGGGTGACATCATCGTGGTTGGGATTGATATTGATTCGGAGAAAGTGTTATGATTTCATATCGCGTGTCAGCGATTTTATATCCGAGGTCTGGTGTATGTTTATTGTTTATATTGGCGCTAATTACTAACTCAAGGAAAATTGTCCAGTCAATAAGTGCGCAATCGCTCATAAAAGTACTATTTTAGCTTAAATCGTTTCGGTCTCTTCGGCGCACTTATTGCTTGGAAGATAACGAAAAAGTGCGCCGAAGATCGAAACGATTTAATGCAAAATAGCACTTTATGAGCGATATCGCTCTTTGGATGGTACGATTTTACTTGCAATTGACAATAAGCTGCTTGGTCGCGGAAGCAAAGGGTTTAAATTGGTGGGAATAGTGATGTCCGAAATTTTCAATTATTCGATTACCGATTAATCGGTGAGCCTTGTCTGCACTAATCGATTAATTCAACTATTCGTGCTAGAGAGCTTTCTGACAGCTCAAGCACCCACACTAGCGAACACGAAATACGCGTGTATATACATGATGTTTACCTCATTTTGGGGAACAGCTGATGCTGGAGGAACAAACCGAAAAATAGCGATTACTAGTTGTGTTTCTCCGATTGCCACACTGCAGGGCACATATTTCGGTCAAATTTTTCATCCTGTTCCAAATTCAAGCACATATTTTGAAAATTTGCTGGTATTTAAGCCAGTGGAAGACGAAACTCATTCTGTACCTTGGTGACAAAGGAATGCATCTCTTTTGTTTACTGTTGTTGTTTGCCTCATTTTCAAGCACCAATACACACATAACTGGAAAGGTCTATAGTGGTCTTCGATTAGAAATATTCGCATATTTCTTTGCATAATCCGATTAATCGAACGATTATGAACGATTACCGAGCATTATTCGGGGATTATACGTACTGATTGAACTATTCGAATAATTCAACTACTCGTGCTGGCATTATTCGATTAAAAATTATTCGAATATTTCTTGTGTTATTCGATTAGTTGAATTAATCGAACGATTAACGGACATTACTAAGCCCATCTGAAGGACGAAAGTTGACAATGGACACTACGAGTCAGAAATTTGAGAATTAGAGATTAATGAACGGACCTTTTCAGGTCCACCATATAAATTAGCTGAAGAGTTGAAATTATGAATTTCTCACATGTAAGAACACAATTCTTTAATGCGCAACTTGAGCATCTATATATGAAATTCATACAAAAATCACCGGCTTTAGCATTGGGAGACGAATTGCGCTACATTCGTAGTCCTACTTCAAGCCTGCGCCCGTGCCACTAGGCATGGACCCTTATACTTTTTTATGTCGGGGACGGTAAAGATTAACCCCTTCTGAAGACACCTTTTTGGATAACTTTCCTCGCTCATAGTTCCAGAAATTACTTTTCAGTCCACAGCTGCAGGCAGATTGCTGACCAAATGAGGGACTTCTTATCACGCAGTTCGTGTTCAGGCGCACGCCATCTTCCGGGCTGCTCATGTGCAGGAATTTGGCCGAAAACGACCTTACTTATTGTGTCCATACCGACACAATAGTATTTTGTTAGCCAAATTCCCGTAGAGCTTCTTTGCCGTCAGATGTTGCTTCATTTTTGCACCATTCGCCGTTTCTATCGATAACAACCCGAAGACGGGTTGCGTTTGAAAAGAGCTACCACACATACATTCTAAACGTAATTTATTGAAATTTGCAAAAATTTACTCGTAAAATAAATAACTGGTGACATTTTGTCTTGTATGTATCCGGATTTTTGCGTGTTCAACTTTTATTTCCGATTCGAATGCCAAGCCTGCTGCCCTGCCAGTTATCGAAGAAAATAAAAACAAATAGACATTAAATTTAATGGCGTGTGTGCGTCCGAAAGTCTCACACTTACGATCGTCGAGACGAGATAATCGGGAGGCAGGAAGTTTAATAGCTCATTCGCTTGCCATACAGTGCAAGACAGTTTGAGGCCACATCTCGATATTGCTCTAGTCCTAGTGGGTTAGCATTTTTTCTCTATTTTCAAGTGTCGTAGATTTTCGTCTCCGCCGCATTTAAGACAAGCCCAAGAATTCCATTTGAAAGTTGGTCTAGATCCGTTACTTACTTCTGCCAGCCGAGAGCCGGGGTGGCTCTTGGCGTATCAAGAATTCTTTTCCACTGTACTCGGTCCTGGTCCACTCGTCGCCAATTCGTTGAGCGTCTCGACAAACTCAAGTCGGCTCCAACCTGGTCGGGCCATCTTGCACGTTGGGCCCCTCTATTCCTGGTGCCGCGCCGGTGGAATTATTGACGAGAACGGATTTCACTGCACAGTCGTCCGGCATCTCCCAACTTTCGTCAGGTGTACGATGGGAATCTCTCCAAGTAGTGCCTGCAACTGGTAATTCATACGCCTACGCCACTCTCCGCTATCCGTTTGTACTCCGCCAAAAATAGTCCGCCACACCTTTCGTATCTGAGCGAAAGAAAGGCAAGTGTGCACATATGTCTTCCGTAAGTAAATGTGCTGTCTCAAGTCCGTAGGCGACTACCAAACTGATCGAAGCGTCTTGCGTAGGGAAAAGTAGGCTCGACTTGCAGCTTGAATGGCTCGTTGAATCGCTTTACACGTATTATTATCGGCGGTAACCAAAAATCCTAAATATACGATGATACGAACTTATCAACCATTTTCAATTCATCGCCATCAATAGTCGCTATCCGTGGGAGGCAAGCGATGTTTTCTCTGGAGCGTCTTCATACCAAATATTTGGTTTTTGATACATTGATTTGTAACACAATCCTGCTAGCTTCTGTTTTTAGTCTGGCGTAGGTAATCTCCGCCGTCCCAAGGTTTCTAGTAATACACAGGCCCTCATAAAACCCGTTCGGTACTGCCCTAGGAATTCTCATGCTATTGGCGATAGAGGACGCGACAGAATCTGGGAGAGCACCTTGCAGGCTGCGTTGTCCAGCGTAATGCCGCGGTAATTACATCAATCTAGCCGATCGCCCTTTTTGTACATGGGACAAACCATACCTTCCATCTCCTGCTCCGGTAGTTTCTGCTCCGAAATCCTTGAAGTTATCCAGTGAAGTGCCGTTGCTAGCGGTTCTTGGTCATTTTGTAGAGTTCTGCCGGCAGTCGGTCTTTTCCGACGGCTCTATTATTCTTCAGCTGACCGATTTCTCGACGGATCTCTTTAAGATCGGATGCCGGCACGCTGTTATCGTTTGTAGACACTCCTAGGTTAACTATGCAGTTGTTATAGCTCTTCACAGTTTCTGTCCTGTCCTTCTGGCGCTTTTCCGTCTCAGAATCGTGGTCAACTTATTCCGCGCTCGTCAATAGTTGGCCAAATTCTCCCTCGTTTTTCTGTTCGATAGTTTAGTGTTTGCCTCCCCAGGTTGACCCCGAGGTATGATGCTGGCCTAATAAGCCAGTCGTCGTATGCTCGAATCGCAACTGGGAGAGGCTGTTAGAGTCATTAGGATCGTAGCAATGACCCTGCAATTGTCCTGCACTCTAACAGCTGGCTGCGAAGTCTGTCGGATAAAAACAGAAGGTCAAGTTTCGATAACGGCATGTAGCACCTAGGCTTTGCTTTTTTTTATTTCAGTGTTGACTGCAATTTTTAAGTTTTATTTCTTATAATCTTGTGCATTTCTCCTTCATCTCATCGACAGGTTATTCCTATGGATACAGTTTTTTTTATATTGGTTTAATAAGCGTTATTCGCCAATTAATAAGAATCTTCTCTATTACGCTTAGATCGATTCCCTTCAGCTGGTCAACGTGTAGCGTAGTGATCGTAGCTCAAAGAATAGTGACATAAGTAGTTTGTAAATTGTCTAGATCAAGTGTGTTTTTCTGCTATCATCAAAGAAATGAAATTTTTGCGTGTTGCGGTTTACATCCCACCTGACAGAAGTAAGGTTGTCAAGTTTATCGCCGAGCATATCCTCTCAATCCGTGCATTACACGACAAAGGATCTTCAGACGAAAGAGTTCTCATTTGAGGTAATCATAACGAACCGTAAATTTTTTGGTTCAAAGGATAGGGATAGAGTACAGCACGATAATTCTCTCCCGCTTCCTGATGCTAGCGCTGCTGTGGACGATGGCTTTGAATTCTTGAATTTGAAACAAGTTCAGCCACTGCGTAATAACCTCGAAAGAACACTGGACCTCGTTTACTGCCTTCCTGAACATGAGCCCCCTGTTCATCGGGCCATTTCTCCGCTACTTCCTGTTTTTTCCTCATCCTTCACTCGATTTATTCTTACCTACACTGGCACATCCCGTTGAAGTTCCAGTTCCAACTTTCAGTTTCGGCGTTGCGCCTCTAAACTATAGTTGTATTAATTATGAAGTACTAGTAGAGTAATAGCAAACTGCGTAAATTGAAACTAAACAGCATCAAAAACTATATATCAATTGACCAGCATGGTTTTATGCCAGGTCGTTCTGTGACGACGAACTTAATGGATTTGAAGCTGGAACTCAAATTGACGCTGTGTGCACGGATAATAAGGCCGCTTTTGACGCGGTAGATCACCGAATACTTTTGCACGAGCTCTCTAAACTGGGTGTATATGATAGACTGTCTTCATGGTTGAGCTCGTATCTTACAGGCCGTACTTTACGTGTCAAGCTGGATTCCTCAGTTTCACGCGTATTCAGGAATACTTCTGGTGTTCCACAAGGCAGTAACCTGTGGCCTTCGCTATTCGCCTTGTACTTCACGGACATTGCTATGATTGTCATTTACATGTCGACTATCTAAAAATCTATCTAGAAGTAAGCACACAATAAATATTGCCAAATGTGTGGTTATAACATTTCACCGAATCTCTTGGAGTGCTATTGGATAACAAGCTCATGTTCAACCAATATTATACTGCTGTCATGCTGACTTCACAGATTCCCATTGCTTGAAGGCATTGTACAGCGCGTTAGTTCGCCCAATATTTCAGAATGCCTGAATCGTTTGGAATCCTTATAACCTGTGTTGGAAAGCCAGAATTCAGACGGATCAGACACTGTCGTAAGCCGCTCCTAACCTAGTCTGCCCTCAGCGTTCGCACGAGTTCCTCCTTCCCTGCCGATATACAACCTTGGACATTGATATAACGCATAATCCAGCCGTTCTTTCTATTGGTTTTCGTAACGTTTTGTCCCCTGACCAGTAAGCCCAGGGACATCCAACAACAACAATGCATCGAACAACAAATGTTTTAATACTGGATTTTTTACTCTTTTCTTTGTCCAAAAGTTCCGATGGTATCGATGGACGGCGAAGCTCACCCGGAGATCACACTGGCCGCAGTCGGAATGGGAATTCTTGCCGCCTGTATCATCCTGATCACACTGATAGCATACATTAGCCGAAGAAAACGGTATTTATTCAACCCCTCACCGCTCGTCGGAGAGTTTAACTTACTTTTCTTTCCCCATTTTTTTTTTCTTCAACCTACAGCCAGCTTTTTGACAATCTTAAAAACGGTTCCCAACTGTCGGACAACGCTGATAACAAGTTGAAGGATCCGGAAATATTTTCCGTCTCCGGCCAGCTGGATTCTCGCAGCAGCTACCGGAGTTCGACGACTACCGTCTGTACGGATGTGGTGACGCAAATCTAAACTGTGGTTGTCCGTTTCTGTTTACCTGCGTGCATGTTGTGCATTCGGAATTCGTAGACTGAGAACAGTGTATATTTTTCTTTCTAAGCTCTAATGTAGGAAATAGGTGTTAAACGTACTAAGCCAAAAGTTTAGTCATTCTAGCAAGTAGCTAATTGTACTGTGTATATCTTTTTGTATGGCATAATAGTTTGTAAATGTTGGCCTTTAAAGAAACCATTATATGGTTGCTCACTTATTGATTATATTGGAATAAAAAGACAATAAAATGCTATGTTTTGTCTTGAAAGAAATCTCCGTAAATCACAACTTACCAAGCTCCATCGCTTGAATGGCTGTCCGAATGTACAGAGCTGGAACGTTCCTTCTGGATTCTGGTCATGTAAAGAACATCCGTGAGTCCTGTTAGATGAGGTTTTGTGTACAAAAAGTTTAATAAACTGATTTTAAGGGGGTCATGACAGAAAGTCAATTATATCTCGCAAAGCATATGATGCAGATACTTAGTAACTTCAGCAAAGTTTAATGAAATTCAAAGCTCTACAACTTTGCCGAACACATGAACATGCTATCTAGTTGCTATAAAAAGTTAATTTTTTCAAATGTATAATCCCCTTAATATCTAATTGTATGAACATGTCAACAGATGCAGAGCACTCTTTTAGGAAACTTCTCCGAAGATATATAAGCTCAAAAACGTCAGGAAAAACGTCACTGCGCCGCTGCACAGTGGTCCAAAAGGGCGAAAAGTGGAACTTTTTTCCCAGTATCTTTTGCTTTCATTTGATCATTTTTGGTCTATAGCACTTTTGTTCGTATGAATATCCCCCTTAATCTAAAACTGTCAAAAGTTCGTCATTGCCTACTATAATGAAATTAAAAAAAAAACTTTTTTGTGTTAAAAAATATAGACATAGTTTCTTCGGAAAAGTTGTAAACATTGTATAAACAAGCAAATTTGCTGAAGAAATAAGATTTCTATTTTTATCGAGTGCTGAACTGTAGGGCATATTCATTAAAACTTCTTTAAAAATTGGCTTTTCATACTTAGCTTTTGTGAATTGCATTTTACAAGAATCAAATGTTCTAGGCAATTATCGAAGCACTCAAAATACACGTTTCTGCATAAGACCGCACATATCTTGGACCTTTACTTGCTAAGTTATCGCATATTCAAGCTTTAAATTTCTATGGCTTCACGAGCCCATGGGGTAAAATGGGGCAAGCGGATTTATGAAATCAACGCTTCACCTTCAAGCTTAGGTCGAGTACTACGTTTTATGTGTTTCACGTTCGGCAAAGGCTCGAGACACGGCCATTTTCTTGTGTTCGTAGATAGACACATGGTTTCTTCGGCAAAGTTATAGAAAATATAAAGATAAACCATTTTGCTAAACAAATGACATTTCTATCTCTATCGAGTGCAGAGTTATAGATCATTTTCTTTGTAAATTTTTTAAAAATAAGTTTTTCATATTTAGCGTTGGTTGCATTTACAAAAGTATATGGTTCTAGGCGATTACTGAAGCACTCAAAACACATGTTTTTGCAGAAGGTTGCAAATCACTAGGATCTTTCCTTACAAATGAAGCACACACACACACACACACACACACACACACACACACACACACACACACACACACACACACACACACACACACACACACACACACACACACACACACACACACACACACACACACACACACACACACACACACACACACACACACACACAGCCACCGAGGTGTATGCTCTGCAATAATTCAGAGAGAAATGACCACACGACTGGAGACTTCCAATGCCCAGCGTATAAAAAGGCGAAGGCGGGTCAGCAGTGATGGAGGTGACCCAGATTAATCTCAATCATTGCGACGTAGCACAACAACTGTTGTGGCAGTCGACAACGGAGTCGTTGTGCGACGTCGCGATAATTGCAGAGCCGTACCGAATTCCTCCCGGTAAGATGGACAATGGAGCAGTTCCACCAGATGCTGGACGCGCTAACCGAAAAACTCATCGGGCGAAGGCCGATCATCGTTGCGGGAGACTTTAACGCTTGGGCTGTGGAGTGGGGGAGCAGATGCACCAACGCCAGAGGATACAGCCTGTTAGAAGCCCTGGCTAAGATGGAAATTGCACTGTTCAACGAAGGTACCGTTAGCACCTTTCGTAAAGACGGTCGCGAATCCATCATTGATGTCACTTTTGGCAGTCCATCCCTGATGCCGAACATAAATTGGAGGGTCTGCGAAGGGTATACCCATAGCGATCACCAGGCGATTAGATTTAGTATCGGCCGGCGAAATCCGGCGATAAGACAGAGAGCCAGAACCTACGAGCGGAAGTGGAAGACGACGGCCTTGGACAGGGATCTTTTTGTCGAGGCACTCCGGGTGGACAGTGGAAGATCGATCCTGAATGAGAACGAGTTGACGGATATATAGGTCAGGGCATGTGATGCTACCATGCCCAGAATACAGGAACCGAGAAAAGAGCGGCGACCGGCTTATTGGAGTCCCACAAGGCTCCATCCTTGGTCCAACGCTCTGGAACGGGATGTACAACGATGTACTGTCTCTATGGCGTGGTGATCGTCGGCTTTGCAGATGACATCGTGCTATCGGTGACAGGCGAGTCACTGGAGGAGGTAGAAATGCTGGTGACAGAGGCGATTAGAACTATCGAGAACGGGATGCATGGTGCAAAGCTACAAATCGCCCACCATAAAACGGAGGTTCTGCTGGTTAGCAACTGTAAGGCTGCACCGGTTCGGGCACGCTGCGACACCATTCTGCCCGGAATGCAGAGAGACGGTAGAAACACCACAGCATGTGGTTTTTGAATGTCCTCGATTTGCCGTGATACGAAGGGAAATGCCGCCCCTGACGGTGGAGAACATAGTACGCGAAATGTGTCGGGAGGAGAGCGTGTGGAATGCCGTCACCGGCGTTGTAGCACAGATTATGTTGCAACTGCAACGACAGTGGAGAAACGACCAGCAAACTAACGAAACCCCGACGCATCGGTGGAGTGACGAGCGTGACGGACGGAGGCTTGGACAGAAACACTACGAGGGCGGCCGTGAGAGGATGGTAGTTATGTTGGTCGCTATCCCTGGATCGGTTCGCATCTCGACAGGTAAAGTGGAAGCGCAGTGGCGAACTCGACGGAGCAGTGCTGAGCCTAACAAGAAACCCTGCGAGGGTGGCCGTGAGGAGATGGAAGTCATGACGGTCGCCATCTCTGGATCGGTACACGTCTCGACAGGTGCAAGGGAAGTGGTCGGTGAAGGAGAATGTAGTAACAACAAGAATGGCAGAACCCTGCGAGGGTGAATGTGAAGGAGTGGACGTTATGACGGTCATCTCCGGATCGGGGTGTAATCGTAGGCACCGTTTTGAAGATACGTGCTTTTAAAGTGAAAAGAGCACAAATCCTAAGAAAATTGACGAAAGACCTGTACAAATGCGCACAATGGTATTCAGTATCGGTATACGTATTGCTTTTGAGATATGCTGGTTGCAGTATAAGGAATATGAATGATTTAAGTCCGTTATATAGCTGAAAGTTGAGTATTAACAAATATTGCTGTAATTCTGCATATTTGTGAATATGTGTATAACGGTTATACATCTATGTACATATACATTTATGTACATCATTAATATTATTAAATAAAAACTTAATAAATAACCTTAAATCTAAAATTTAATACATAAGCTTACACAACTAATTATTTAGTTAATTATACTGAAGTTTTTGGAGCGTCTTAGTAGAATACGAAACCTAAAAATAAAAAATAAGAAAACTTATCCAATTTAATTCTACTATGTGTATTTTATTCAATGACAGATACGTATTTCGCCTACGACTTGCAGGCTTCCTCAGTGTCTGTTTTCGAACTCTTCGAAAACAGACACTGAGGAAGCCTGCAAGTCGTAGGCGAAATACGTATCTGTCATTGAATAAAATACACATAGTAGAATTAAATTGGATAAGTTTTCTTATTTTTTATTTTTAGGTTAATTATACTACCAACTAATACAAATAAATTGAACTATCCCAAATGTCCACTATTATAGTCAACTACTGCGCCTAAAAGTTGCTTTTTATACGATGCTGAAGTTTTTGGGGTTCTATATCTTTCCCAAGTTGTCGAGAAGTCACTGTGCACAGATTCTGATGCTTGTTCATTGTGCCAGCCCAAGCCACGCCCAGATTCTTCACAAAACTCTTTAATGTGAAATTTGGTGATGTGGAATTTCGATGTTTTGGGAAGTTGTAAATCTTCCCAGCAAGCAGCGAAACTATCGATTTCTTCTCTATATCCATCTTGCAAATCAAATGAGAAACATTTTTTAAAGAGGCTTTTGAAATGCTTCAGGACCTAAAGATAAAGATAAAGTAAATCCTCATTCTCCAGCAGAATATCTACAGGGGTTAGACAAAATGATCGGGACAGCCAAAATTGAAATGAAATTAAAACGGCCATAACTTTTACAAAATTAGACATTTTTAGATGAAACTAATTGCATTTGACGGGGAAATTTTTCTAGCTTTCCTAGATTATTTCAAAATTCGCAATAGTCAGAGACACCGGAGATATTCCGTATAGTCTGGGGGTATGTCAAAAACTGATTTTTTTAATCGCCTGTATCTTTTTCTGTCATGGAAATTCATTCATTTTCATATTTTATCCCAAAACTAGATTTAATTTCCTGTCGATAGGTCGAAAAAGAACGGAAATCCAACGAGAAACAACAAAGGCATGGCCATTCTAGTGAAATCAGTTCTGGAAATGTTGCCAGTGATGTCTTACCTTTATGACCATTTTAAAACATGACTAAAACCATTCCAATATGAATGTCAAACTTCAAAAATTTACGAGGGTTGAAAATCCTGAAGTTTGACACCCATATTGACATGTTTTCGAACATTCCCTGAAACGACCACTTCCGCAGGGGTACCTAGAACCTGCTACAGGGTTGCCATGGGACACTGTGGACCTGGGAATGCTTCCAGTGTCAATGCCTCATTAAACCTTAACGTTTGGTGCTCATATTGACATGGTTTGCGTCATGTCCTAAACTGGCCAGAACAATAGATGTTACTAGTACTGATTTTACGAAAATGGTCGTAACTTGGTTGTTTCTCGTCGGATTTCCGTTCTTTTTTCACCAATCGACTGAAAATGAAATCTTGTTTTGGGAGGAAATATGAAAATTAATAAATTTTCATGACAGAGAAAGATACAGGCGATTAAAAAATCAGTTTTCGACATACCCCCAGATAACCCGGAATATCTCCGGTATCCGCTGACTATTGCGAATCTTGAAATATTTTCGAAAAACTAGAAAAATTTCCCCGTCGAACGTAATTGGTTTCATTTAAAAATGTCCAATTTTGTGGAAGTTATGGCCGTTTGAATTTCATCAAAATTTTGCCTGTCCCGATCATTTTGTCTAACCCCTGTACATTATCAAGCAAACTGTGGCAGGCACGACCCGTAAACCCATAAGTTCGCTGCTGATGTCTAACATGACTTTGGTTGACCCATAGATCCGCCCAGTCTGGACTTATTTTTTCTACGGCTTTGAATACTGTGTTTACTATCCCAAGCGTCACGCGGAGGGGAGGCGGTGGGCATAGTAACAAAATAGGAGTACTATCTGGACCGTGTACCATCGGAGGCTTGATGCAGCTAGCGTAATTCTTCCGGTTTTTGGATTCCGGATGTTTTCTACTATTTTCGCGGATATTCCCGATTGTTCTTGATAATCCACATAATGCAAGGTTTGCCTTTTCCATCTCGCAATAAGGACAGGGATTCGCTGAGGAATGTGCCATGATTCCAATTAGAAGATTGATGATTTTCAAATCTCCGGCAATAATCGATTCGATTTGATGCAGTTTTAAAAGTTTTATCCAAATTAGAGAAATATTGCCGTATTTTTCTGGCAGATTAGGAGCCAATGCCAACAAATGAAGCCGTTTTACGCCACTATCTTTGAAAGCATTAGCATGATTGTTTAGAGTCTTCGATATGACAGAAAGGGTTATTTTTAAAAATCCTCCTCCACCATCGATACCTAGCTTAATAAAGAGATCATCATTGCCAACAGGCCTACTTTTCTTGATTCGTTGTATGAGTTCGAGTACATTTTTGCAATATATCATGGGTACGTGGGAAGACTGGGTCAAATAGACAGCTTCAGCTGAATTAAAAATATTCTTAATATGGCATCTTTGAAAGTTTTTTGTTTAATTTACCTTCTGCTATTTCTCCAAGCTCTGCGATACCGAATAAATCATCGAGCTGTGAGTTGAGCCTAAAGAGTTTTTGCTTCAAATCCGTTTGTATCTTCACCCCACCACGCTTTAAGCCTTTTACAATACCTGCCAATCAAAAATTTTTCAACCAATCAACAATAAAACAAATTATGTGTTATCGAAAGCACTTCAAATGAAAATATTACCCAAAGTTTTTCGCAAGCTCAAGTTATTTTCCGTCTTCACATTAAAAATATCTTTCGTCTTCAAACAATCATTTTCGGTTGAAGGTGTAGTAGACATCACTTTTCTAAAAACGGATGGTTTTCCTCGATGACTTAATAAACGGATACTTTCGGATCCTACATAAATCAAAATAAATGTAATTTATATTTAAAACATATTTGTAGCTCCTTTACCTGAAGTTGATGCTTTTTCGACTAGAAACTGTGACACAGCGGCATCAGATGCATTCAGGAGAGCATGCTTGCCTTTCAAAATTCTTTCCAAGTTTTTGGTACGTTCTGAAGAAGTACAGGCATGTTTTTTTCCCCGGCCGATTTCCGTCAGGCAAGTATCACACATACGTATAACTTTACTTGTATTAGAATTGGACGTCTTCGGTCGGCCAACTTTTAATTTCCTCGGAATTGTTCTCGGTAGATTTTTTCCCAATTTGCATTAGAGCGGCTTCACAAATCCGACATGTCGCACATATGGAAGACGGGTAGTACCACTCTCGACAATCGAAATCACTCAAAAACTTCTCTCGAATAATTTTTCGTAGTGATTCAGCGATTGATCTCACATTTTTGTTTTTTGAAAGACATATGATACAGACTTTTTTGCGATTTTCTTCGTGATTATCCATTACAACGAGAAAAAAATGTCACACTAACTGTCCTTGTTTTGCAAAGCAATGCTTGCTATGTTCTTATTGTAGGAATGACAGCAGTACGATTATTTCAAGTAATTGTATATATAAAATAAGCACATTTGTATATGTATGTTGTCATTTTTCTTGAGACTTACGCATTTTTAACTTTGAATGGCCGTTTCTCCAAAACTGTGCCTACGATTTTTTTGAAATTTTGACTAGATATGGTCGAAAGTCTTACAAATCGATTGGTATACTCAGATTTCATGAAGAATTTTTTTGATAATAATGGTTTTTGGAGCACCGTGGTGGGGTTAAGGTCAGACGCCCGTGAGGTTTTTAGTGGGTTAGAGTCCCACACTGTGCCACGTGATGTAGCAATATATCATTAGTGTGCCTGGCATTGAGCGTTTCCTCACGTAAAAAAAAACACACACACACACACACACAGACATTGCTCATTCGTCGAACCTGATCGATTGGTATATGTCGTGACACGCCCCTCTGGGCCTCAGATCAACTTCATGTTTTTCGACCAATTCCTAAACCTTTGTTATATAGTATAACAAAGGTAAAAATGTATTTCATATTTTTTCGACTCATCCGTTCAACAAAAAATATTACTTTTTCTTTCGTGCCACTTGAAGGGTAACCTTAGCAACCGCCATATATTGTTTTTTTCACACACTGATTTCGCTCAATCAGCAAAGCAAAAATCACAATGCGATTCTTTTTAAAATTACCTTTCATATTCCGGATCCTTCGTCGCCAGATGTAGCTAGTAGGTCTATGTATTTGATAATTTTCTGATCTATGCTGTTCGATTTTCACACTAAAAACAATCTTATGCTTCCTCACTTCTTGAAATCACTACGTGTCTATCTTCCTTCTCGTTTAGCTCTGCTGCTTTTTATTTGCGGGTTCCTTAGTTAAATTTTATATATTTTTAATTCCAAATTCAGTTAACTCATACCCTACACGAGGCAGCGGATGCATTACGATCATTCGACGTTTAGCTCGGGTCATGATATGGGGGGTCAGAACCAACGGGTCGCAACATTGATTGTGCTCCTCGTCGGAGCTGAAACGTTCCTTCTGGATTCTGTTCGTGTAAAGAACGTTCGTTTCGGCGATGGCTACTTAATAAACCAAATTCAAGTTTTTGAGGCTTTCAAACTAACTTACTTCCAAATTTACGATTCTAATTATGATTTTAGATTAAATCTCCTGAATTGAACTATTAGTGAAGCCAATTTCATAGCCCAACAACAACAACAAAAACATTTGACGTACTTTCTCAAACGGGATACTTCTTCCCGGTTGCGCTCGTCGTCCGTCGCAATCAAGATAATTGATGGCTACCAAGTACAAGTTGCTCACCTCCGGCGATGCCCTTATCAGCCACCGCGCGCTGAGATTTTGCGGAACTGATTGAAGTGGACTCGATTGTCCCCATCCAACTATGTTGCGGGAAGCGCCCACGGGCCGCAATCGGTTCCAGCATCAAACTTCGCAGATTGTGCACGCTTACAGCTTAAGTTCGAAGAGTGCGAACTAGAAAGAATGTTGTACATACCTACATCGATCGAGTCACAGTCACGCACTAGCAACATTAGCAAATTGCGTCACCAGCAACCCACAACGGAACGACACAATCGAAAGTTGCTCGATAATATTTTTCTCTGTTATTACCATCGCGCACAGCGCAGTCTTTCTATATACTTAATTGGCCCATACCTGTTCGAACTGATAAGGCCACCTACCCACTACCGAAGTTCTGTGCTCGACTATTTCGCTTTTCGAACCACGTATTCAGTTTGACTAACTCATCCCGGCGGGTAACAGTGTTCGGTATTTCTACTAGCCCTTGATCGGTCATCCCTCTAGTCGATTGAAACCGTGAATCATCAACAAACGTGAAAATAAAATTTCAAAATGTCCACCTACTGTCGTTGCGCGCTCATCGGAGTCGTCGTCATTTGCCACTAGACACACATTCCACCCATCCATCGACGACGAGATGGGCCGTTCGGCCTCCAAGCAGCAGCAGGCGACCACCAGTTCGCCCAACAACCCCTGGGAGGTGGAAATAGCCCGCAAGAAACGTCGCGAGCAAACGGCGAAGGAACGTACCGCCGAAGCGGAAGCCGAACGAAAGCGGTCGGAAAAGCAGCGCAAACGGGCCGAAAAGGAAGCGAAACGGGCCGCCCAGAAGCGGAACCGGAAAAAACGGAAATCACAACTCGAGCAACTGCAGGACACCGAACCGCCGCCGATAGTGCGCAAATCGAAGGCCAAACTGGAGGAGAGCGATTACGACTCGGAAGCGATCCGCCGGATGCAGGACCAGCTGGCGTTCAACAGTGACGTGTTCGTGCTGAACCAGCTGCTGCTGGGCGTGCAGTTCTACGGGAACTATGAAAGGTTCGTAGTGCAAAATTCGGGGGAGGAAAAGACAAGTGAAAATTGTCGCAGGGATTTTTTTTTTTCGGTTGAGTTTGAAGCGAAGCGAAGTGTCTCGTTATCAGTTCCTCCGACTGACGACGACAGGTTGTTCGACAAGGTTCAAGGCTCGGCAAAAATGTCGATGGGATAGTACTAGCTTGCTAGCTAGATAGAGGGGAAGAAAAGTGATTCCTACCAAAATGGTCGCGAGCGGTCGGTTCGGTATATATAATTATCATCAATTCGCGGGCAATGTGAATGCATAAGTGACACTATAGTGACAGCTGACAGCAAGTACTGTGTACAAACGAACGGATCAACATGCGGACTCAAGTGCGCGTGCTAGACAGATAACAATGCGGATAGTTGGTGTAAACGAGCATCAGATACCTATTATTTGCTCAAGTTACGGGTACTTGGGCGAGCACTTGGATCAATCATTGTCCGATAAGAGAACGCCTCTTGTTAGTGGCAAATCGGATTAGTGAACTTCGTTTGCTTGAAAGTGACCATTATGTGAAAGTGTTGACATTATTGCTTATCACCTACTATCAAAAGAGATTAGTGTGAAAACTATGGGACAAATGTACGTACAGGGAAACACTAAGTTTAGGTAAATACTTGAACTGAAATAGCTGGTTCATAAAGATACCTATTCATCACAACAAACCCTGACTAAAAGTTAATATGGACGCATAGAACAACCTACAATTTGGGACTGGAGTGTTGCAAAAAAAAACCATAAATGACTGGATTGTAGTATTTGTATTCAGCTTTAAGTTTCGCACCATTGCATCTTCTATTTCACTGGTTCTGATATCTCGAACTTTTTTCTTGATAGATACCCTGCAGTCTGCACAGTTGAACGACTGTCACGACTGAATCAGCATGTTTCTTCCACTTTGAAAGCATTTCTTTGGCACCGTTGACTGTCCCCCCGTTTCGTAGAAGTCGTTGTTTGATAATTGCCCAAAATTTTTCAATGGGTCGAAACCCCGGCCTATTTGGAGGGTTCATCTCCTTTAGCTATTATTATTGGCTGCAGACCACTCTAGCTGGAAGCATTCTTCAATGTATAAACTTGATGTCATTGTTGAGGAAGTGATGTAAGGCTCAGTCTTCAGTCCACACCTGCATATTCCTTACATTCCACCATGGCCTACTTTGCGAATCTATAAGCAAACTCGACACGTCCAGTTGCAATGTAGGAATTTTTATCGGGAAGTTGCTTGAAATTCATTTTCACGTAGATTTCGTTGTCCGTGCTCGTACAAATGCCTAGCACGCTTGTTGACTACCAAATTCTACTTTAAATGCCGATTCGGATGTATATTGGCACTGTAAGATCTATCCAGCTTTCCACCAGCAATCATGGCGGCTGATGGGTACAATTTTCTTAACGACAAGGTCGTCCGAGTACATTTATGGCAGTCAGTATGGCACCGAATAGCACCCTTCCCTTCTTCAGTGTACCAACATGCTCTCATAGACTCGGGAAACCATCACAAAAAAATTAAAATTAGTTCAACTAACCTGCTAGCCGTAATAAGATCTCGCAACTCGAAGCACTAAACGTTGCATTCTATATAGGTTCTATTACTTTTTGGGGCATCGATTTTTCATTAATTTTTTTCCGTTTCATTCGTCACATCACTCGCGAAACTTAACTCGAGGCACAGAAAACTTTAATTTACCACCCGAACAGTTATTTAGTAAGATATTATAATGATTTTGTCCAAACTGTTCACTTGAATTGATAGGAAAAACTTTACTTTACGTTTCGATTACAATTCCGAACTCACGACCGTCGTTGCCGTATGTTACCAGGGGAACGGACGTATGCCAACGTAAACATTTGAGTATGAAATTGACCAATTATTTCCACCATGAGGTTTCACAGCCTCTTTTTCAGCAACTCCTATCTCTACCTCCTCGTGGTACCATCCGGGATACGTTCCTTAGTGGAAATCGGACAACCGGTGGAAACTGCGGACAGAGGGGGGCACTCATGTGAAGCCTGAAGTGTAAACTCTCCGCCTGCAGGACGGTTCTTCTTGGGCTTGACTCCTAAGAACTAAAGTAGAGGGTCCAAAGCCCCCAAAGGAGATGGTTGTAATAGCTGTTATCCATGGCTATTATGTAAAAACTTGAATGGATAAACCCCTAATCCAAGGTGTGACGTGACCCGTACTGAGGGATGAATGGTGGGGGAGGGGGTTCTATAAATTCTCTCGCCGCAACGGAGCCTGTGGAGTACCAGGGCGCCCTGCACAGTAATTTGCCTTTGCTGCATCAAGCCGGTCACTGATGCAGTGGACGATTTCTTACCGTGCATGCTCTCTCTCTCTGCCGAAAAAAACAAAGAAACGAATGAGGTCGAGGGGAATTTATCCTCAACACGCCGACTCGTTGTGAGTCGACAAACGAAGATGTGGCTCCAACTCTCTACTCACGGGTCGAGATTCACTCTGCCTGATCACTGACTGCTGTGGGCTGAAACAAAAGGAGAGCCGAACAGTTATGGCCAGTAGGATGGCTGTACAATCGCTCAAACAATCTAAAAAATATATAAAGTCGAGTATCCACCCCTGGGTTACTCAAAAGTTGCTGAGTCTCAATAAGAGAAGAGAGATCTCAGCAAGCTTACCGGTCTTGCGACAGGACATTGTCCGAGTAAATATCATCTTCGGAATCTCAGTTTCGTACAAGATGATATTTAACCTCGGAACACTTGCTCTGCAATCGTGGAGCACAAGTAGTACGCAGACTGCAGTATCTAAAAAAGGGGAGTTCTGGCTGGCGTCGCCGATCAGGGTACTTGGTTCATAAACCTAGTCATCCCTGATTGGCACATGTCTCGTTCCAGCTACCAGCCTGTCACTTCCTCAATAAGTGATAGGTAAGCTTGAAGCGTATAGTAAAATAATAGAACGGGGCATACCACAATAGTTCAAAATAATGGACGCAGTAGTAAGAGTACCCAACAGAGGAAGGAAGGGTCATAGATAGAGTTCTGAATTGAGAGACTGGCCATGGCAACTCAGTAGCTCGCGAGGACTTGTCATCATTAAACCAGCGTCACACGCTTCACGTAATCAGTGAGTGTCGTTGGTTTAATGATGCGAGTTTTTGAGTGACATGGCCAGTCTTTCAATTCAGAACTCTAGTCGTAGAGTGTTGATAATATACTTATAAAATTCTCTGATAAAAAAATTCACCGTAAATTATATATGCTAGAATTACTGTCGGATCTAGTTCAACAGTAAAAAAATCAATATAAAATCTGTAAAAAAGCAGCTGGACTCTAAGGGTACAGTTCGGTTTTGGCATTCAATGCATGTGCGATTACTGTGGTTACTATGGAAGCCACTACAATTGTTTGCTGGTTGAGTGGAAAAATGTAAACATTGATTAGTTTTCGCTGAGCAGCTGAAGCGAAATCTTGTTGAACGGAAGCGCAGTTTTGTGCTTTTGTGGGTATTCTTTGCTGAAATATGGTGTCTTTGACCCAATGCAAAGGTTTTTTTTTGTTAGATTATAGTCACTTTAACACTTTTAGGTTATTCGTGACTTCTGCGGGGTTGGGATTTGAACCCGGGTCTCCGGCTCGAATGCTAACCAATACACCGGGACTGATCCCGTCGAATGCGAAGGTTATTTCAGGAAATGATAGCCATAAAAACACAAAAATTCAGGCCCCTTAAGCTAATATGTATCCTCTTCGGCTGATCTATGAAAACTAAAGACAGAGTAAAATCGAATACATTACAAACGTCGTTGAAGGAACGCAAGCAGACATTAAAACAATTATTCACTCCATAATTTGTTCTGTGGAATTGGATGGCCAATAACGGTAGATTCCGAAGCCGACGAGGAGGTACATTCCACGGTATCTGGTACAGGAGTTCCGGGCAATCCACATTGCCTGTTATAAGGTCGAATATAAACAGACGCTGCTGTTTGCCGCGCCGGATTGCGAGTGTATCCAGGCTAACACGTTCCAGACAATCCGGCCTCATGCTGTATTGATGTAGAAAAACGGTGTTACGGCGACTATATGATACTACTTTACACTTATTGCTGTTAACACGCATGCCGTTGTCACTGCACCGGACTAGCAAACGATTAATATCCTCCTGTAATGCGACACAATCGGCAGCGGCAGCAATCACCCGAAATTTTTTAGATCGTCGGCAAACGATAGTTTAGATGATGACAGCCGTTCGACCAGGTCATTAATATAAATTATAAAGATGAGCGGGCCAAGCACACTGCCTTGAGGGACACCAGACGATATGTCAAACGTTCTGGAGCGCATGGAGTTTACTGTAACGAATGCTTTGCGATCGGATAAGTATGAGTAAAGCCATTCGGTAAACCATGAGGGAAATCCGATGTAGTTTAGTTTTTGCAAAATCAAAATAGATCGTATCCGCTTGCCGCTTAGCTTCTAGCTCACGTGATATCGCTGTGACGTAGCACATAAGATTTGATGTTGTCGAACGATGCTTCATAAATCCATGCTGGCTGTTAGAGCTCATCGGTGCAACTGACCTGTATATAGTTGTATGGAGTAGTTTTTCGAATACCTTGCTGAGGCTGCAAAGTATGGATATGCCACGGTAATTGGTGACCGATTTGTAACTTCCGGACTTATGAATCGGCACGATGGACGCCATTTTCCATGCAATTGGGAACGATCCACTACTGATTGAGTGTTTGAGCGGTTAAAAACAGTGGCGAAAATCGGCGATGCAAGTGAAACGGCGCAGTTTTTTAAAAAATACTGGTGGTAGACTGTCTGTTCCGGGTCCTTTCGTTGAATCGAGATCTTCAAGAGCTTTCCGAACCTCGTCTATAGAATGCATGCACTAGTGGTAGATTAATATCACGGAACGGTATATGCTCGAAGCAGTTGTGTCGCTGGACGGGTGATGCTTAATACGCCCTCGAAAAACGTAGCGTAAAGATTAGCTGATTCTGAACTCGAGTGAGAAGTTGTTCCTTCGAAGTTGACCGACGGAGGAATATTGTTGCCAGTTTTACGTTTCTTGACAAAATTCCAGAAACAGGAGGGGTCCTGTTTAACGGCAGACTGAATCGTTTGCAAATAGTTGTCATATGTTGCGGTAAGGACAGCTTTGTACTCATCCTCACGCTCCCGAAGTTTAGCTCTATCAGGTTCGCTTTTAGTAAAGAAATATTGGTTGCGCATTTTACGGAGATTGTTACGAAGATTTCGAAGCTGAGGGGTCGACCACGGTTGCTTGAAGTTGGATACAAACACTTGTCTTTTTTGGGCACATGTCTAGTGATAACACCTAAAAGTGAATCATAGACAGCAAGTAGCATCTGGTCAACTGAGTCAGTATTAGAAAATCGATTGTCCCACCTACCATTCATGTTGACAATATGATTAATTTGTCTCAAGCCATCGGAAAACATTGCGTCTGTAAAGTGTAACTGAATTTCAGCTGAGGCACTCGAAGGAATATACCCATTAATATCATCGTCGGCCTTCCACCTCAAGTTAGGTAAATTGAAATCGCCTATTGACAAGATTATGTCCGATTTTGAAAAACAATCCAAAATACACTGTGTTGCTCTTACGTGAGCTGAGTATAGCTCGGTACTCGAATTGGGCGGAAGATATACAGCAACTATGTAGAGTAAGCGATGTTGCAACTTAATACGGACTCCAATTTGTTCGAGTTCGTCACAGTTAGGAAGAGTTATGGATTCACAATCCAGAGAGTTATTGACTGCAATCAGCACTCCACCACCTCGTGAGTGATGGCTGGTCAGTTCATTACGCTCGCAACGGAATATAGCATAGTCAGGCGAAATTTCATGGCTGCCGATATCAGTCCGCAGCCACGTCTCCGTGAAGACAATTATGTCATACTCACAACTTGATAACATTAAGCGCAGCCGGGCAATTTTGTTCCGTAATCCTCTGACGTTCTGGTAGTACACAGAAGGCACGCGATCGGATGCAGGCGTTCTTACGATAGGCCCACCAGGCTGCGTCGTGACACTGCTGGCCGGCGTGAGACGTGGACCGCTACCAGTGATGCTCGTGTCGAACCATGACGCCGAACTGCTAGGACGTAAAGCGACGATGGACGATGGACGATGAACTTCAAACCTCTGAGTTAAATTTGATTCCAAAACAGACGATGGACAGCAACCAATAGCTTCAGAGTAACGCTCAAGTGAGCGTTCAAAATCAGGAATAAGTAGACACACGTCTTCAGTATCCTTCGGTTCAGCGATTGGCAGTAGAAGAGTAGATGAATTGAACTGTACTAGGATAAGACGTGAAGCTGCTAACTGGAATGTCCGCAGTAACGAGTGGTCCGCTTTTTGCATTGTTTGTGTCGGACAAAGGAGTTGAGGTGTTGCCTGGCAGTGCAGGCTGAAAAACCCCATCACCACTCCCACACACAGGACCAGGATGACTGATGAACGCTGGCTCCAGTGACTCGACTGTGACGAGGGGATCAGGGGCTTCCAAGAGACTTGCGTGCATGCATCCCGGTGAGGGCAGATTAGAGGTAATGTTGTTACGTCCCAGCGTACAGTTGAATGATGGTATGACGGTGCTCGCATGAATTAGTGTTCCATTTGTTTTTACTTCTTTGCTCTCAACTAGCAAACAATCGTAGTGGCTTCCATAGTAACCGAAGTAACGCTTGCTTCAGACAGTATTGGAACAAAAACAATTGCGGGTATTTCAGTAATTTCTTAGTTCTTACACAAATGTAGCATTTTCTTCATACTATAAAGAAAAAATACGGATAAAATTATTCGTCACGGTTTCGAAGGAATTCTCGAACTTTTCCTGTAATATGGCCCATTACGCGGCGCACACTTTCTTCGTCCATCGTTTTGGCCACCATATTCCACCAGGTCTTCATCTGATTGATGTCTTTGACAACTTTTCCCTTTGCCTTCGGTCTCCTCTTCATGATTGTCCAGTATTTCTCAATAGGACGGAACTGGGGACAATTGGGTGCGTTAAGGTCTTTCGGAACAAACTGGACCCGTTTCTCTGCATACCATTCTTGAACGACTTTGGCTGTAATGACAGCTTGCCAAATCTGGCCAAAACATCACGGGATGGTGGTGGGATTGAATGAAAGGGCAAAATTCGTTTCTGGAGACCCTCCTTTTGGAACAGTTCCGGCGTCATTGTCTCATTTGTAACGAAAACTTTCGTTTTTCTGCCACAGCTGCAAGTACCCCGCCGAATCATAAAATTTTGTGCAAATTTGTCGGCAAAAACAAATTTAAATTTGCTTGGAACATCCCATCGAGCCATTGCCAAGTAAAATTTTTGACCAGACATATGCCCGAAGTCAGCTTTGACCTATAGGTTTCACCGTCCATCAGAAGACACCCGTCGAACTTCGTTAGCACCCGGTCGCATAGCTTTCGAGTACGGATTTTGGCCACAATATTCTGTTTTATGGTTCGGTTTGGCTATTTGCTAGCTCGATACGACTTGATTCCTTCCCGGAGTCGAATTCTCCTCACGGTACTATGGCCAAATCACGGTTCGACAGATTGGGATTCCTCTTGATGGTCTTCAAAATCTTACCACGCAGTTTCCGGTCGACAGTTCCACTCCGATGATTAGCTTGAGGCTTCCGAATCGTCGTCACTGTTTCCTTATACCGTTTGATAACGCGACATACGAAATTTTTGGGTAATTTCAGCTGTTCAGCTAGCCTAGATGCAGACCACAATGGATTTTCCAAATAACTGTGCACAATTTTTCCCTTCTTTCGGCTTCTATGTTGTTGTTTGTTTACAAAATACAATCGTTCCGTACCAAATTTCCGACACGTAGGTGCCAAGAGCTTCCAAATCTGTCCACCAAGAGCGCCACAATACGGGCAAATCAACATTGCAACATTGTTCAACTCTGAAGTTGAGGTATACCTAGTAGATAGTACTCAGCATCATCGTCGATGCGAACTGGCTTGCAAGAAGTACCAGCATAGTACTACTATTTCCCGAGCACTATCAGGACCTGCGCATGACCCCAAAAAATTGTCTTTTGAAGAAAGCTCAATTGCGGATAATAATCCGGTCTTTTCACTAGCTATTGGCACATCTACGATGACGTCGAGGTTTGATAGCTGGAAGGCTGCAGTATATTAAAAAAAAACAAAATTTGCTCTCACAACTTGCTTCTTACGGTTCATAAGATATAAATACTTTAATTAGTCAGACACGTCTTTTGCAGATATCTCCTTTTGAAGTATTCTATACTTGTTTGGTCAACTTTAAGCATACAACGTTCTTTAGGTCAATCTTACTTCTAACTTCTAGCAGTATAGAGCCGGGGTGGTTCATGCTGTATCAAGAATTTCTCTCCACTGTACTTGGTCCTGGGCTTCTAGAAGAAAAAAGATTCCTCTGCACAGTCGTCCGGCATCTTTGCGACGCGGCCGGCCCACTGACTTGGTGTACACTGGGAATCTCTTCAAATAGTGCCTGCAGCTCGCGGTTCATAGGCCTACGCCACTCTACGCTTACCGTTTGTACCCCACCAAAAGTAGTCCGCACCTCTAGTTCAAAAACAGCAAGTGCACGTGTGTTACCTAAACAAAGTTACAGTCTCAAATCCGTCGAGGATTACCGGTCTGGTTAGCGTTTTGCACATCGTCAGTTTTGTGCGGCGGCACAAAGCGTCTTGCAGACTTCCAGCTTGAATGCGTCGTTGAATCTCCTTATTCGCATTATTGTCGACGGTAATCAGAGATCCCAAATATACGAACTTATCAACCACTTCCAGTTCATCGCCACCATTAGGAACTGTTCGTGTGAGGCAGTCGTGGTTTTCTCTTAACCCTCTTCCTACCAGTTATTTGATTTTTAACGTATTGATTTGTAACTCAATCCTCCCTGCCTCCGTTTTTAATCCGGCGAAGATTGCCTTCGCCGTCCCAAGGTTTTTAGTAATGATGTCAAGCTCGTCTGCGAAGGCTAGGAGTTGGTTACGTTTGTCGAAGATAGTTTTCTTTTTGATTAGCCGCGTTAGGTTATCCGAAAAACTGTTTTCGTGCATTATCTACCATAGCTGGTGGTGTTCGGCAATATAGTATGCTGCCCTGAAATTCACGAAAATATGATGCGTGGGCAGGTTGTACTCCCGACATTTGATCCGTAGTAGCAATTGCCCTACGAAATCTCTTGCTATTGGGCATAGAGGACGTAACAAGATCCGGGAGAGCACCTTGTAGGCGCCGTTGATCAGCCGATCGCCCGATTCTTATGGATGGGACAAACTACACCTTCCGTCCACTCCTTCAGTAGTTTCTCCTTCTCCCACCCAAATCCATGAAATTATCCAGCAAAATGCTAATGATTCTTGGTCACTTTTGTAAAGTTCTGCCAGGAGTCCAAGACCTTTCCGGTGCTTCTGTTATTTTTTAGCTGACCAATTTCTTGCCGAAACTCTTTAAGATCGGGAGCCAACCAAACCAGATGCAACACAAATGCGGAACTTAGTGGCCAAAAGTCGCAAACGTTTAGCCCACGGTCACGGCTCAAGCCTCAAGCAAAGGTCTCCAGCAAATTGGAGTTTGTTTTTACTGACAAATTCACTAGGAAACTGCCGCTGTCATGTAAAGGATCTGCAGCTGCGGCCAGCGGATCCATATTGAGAAATATTGAAGTGATACCATGGCAACGGGGTGGATTTAACCGAAACAGATGACGTTTATTAGGAATGAAAAAATAAAAAATCAACTGCTCCTTTGATCTGTGTTGTCGACAATATTTTTGCCGAGCAAACAAAGAATACTTTCTCCTCCATCTTTATTTTCACAAAGCTTTCGTGAAAATCCAAAATATTTTTATTATCAAACTCTGAAGCTGAGCTGTCTTTGTACTCTTCCATCCATGTTTTTATCGAAAGCGTTTGATCTGGCAAACATTCCACAAAATCAGTGCAATTAGAAAGCTTATCAGACAGTATTCGTTAGCAGCGCCTAAAGCCATGAATCACACGCATCATGATAGCACCTGCAATCAATCGACAGGCACTTCCTTCAATCCATCTATCCAGCGCTTTTCCAGTTAGTTAACCTGCCACGATAAGGAGGAATTCCTCCAAACCAATGTACCATTTTTTTTTGTGGGTACACTTTTAAAATAACCTTTTTTCGAAGGCGCGTCATCGCCGAGCACCGATGACGCTATCATCCACCCCGAGAGGGACGTTATCAATGCAGCTGATTGAACACTAATGGACTCCGTCCGTTATCTTGTTCCGTTTATTTATTTATTAATATTTTTTACATTTGTTTTTTTTTTGGCTTTTTTAGGGAAATGTGGGGTGCAATCGAGCGGAACCGCCAGGAGGAGAACAGTCAAAATGGCAGGATTTCACGTCATTGCAAAACGGTTATTCTACCCGATCGGCTGCAAAGTGCTGTCGATCAGAGGGTCAAATTTCTACCTAAGTAAGTTCATCCAGTGCACTCTATCTGGAGTAACTCGAAGATCGAACCTCAATCTGAATCCATTCGTTTCTAGGCACGGACCTCGGAAAAACGAATTGCAACCTTTGCACACGCAAACTTGCTACGTCATACACGACAACATCGAGATCTCGAATCCCGGCGAGACTTCCGTCTACAGCATCCTAACGGATGCTCCAATCTATAAGCTGGAGATCGAGGATAATCTGGAAGGAAAACTAACGACCACGGGAAGGCGACGTCGTGCACACTGCCATCACGGATACGTCAAGCTGAAGAGTACGGAGTTCATCAAACCGAGCAACCTGTCGCCGCTGGATGCAATAGCCAGCGGTTCCAATACCTACGGTGAGTCCAGCGGTTTGTCTAGGAAGGCCACGAAACAAAACGGAAAAACCAGCAGCGCTAGCGAAAGTGACACTATGGATGAGGAGGACGAAGTTGATGAAGAGGAAGACGATGTACCGATCGTTAACTTTGGAAAGCTGAAGTTTCGTGATAGCATAGCCATCAACAAGCTACCCAAAACACCCAACGGAAGCATCTACGGAATGTCTCGTTTGATGGTTCCTTCAACTTCGACCAGTTCGACGTCTCCGCCCAGCAGTGAGTACGATTACGCGTATATCACCGCGATCAACACCCACCAACCGTTGAGTATCATGAAGGGATTAAGCGACGATCATCCGCTGAGCACAACAACGCTTCCCGACTACTGCGTGACGACGATCAGCTGTCCAACCGAGCTGAGCCGCGGTTACTATTCGGATGACGAATCGGACGCTGACAAGCTACTCTATCTAGCTAAGGGTTCTCTCCGACCAAAGAGCAATCCGGTGGAGTACATCACCGAGCAGCGGCAGTATCTAAACTCCAAAGGATTCTTGGCCTATTTCATAAACCTGTTCCAGGACACTTTGGCGCACGATTTGGGCATCCCGAAGGAGGATCTGGACAAAGCAACCTGGAAGGGGGCCGTCATTTACAGTGGCAATTGGGAAATCGTTCCAGCGATTGTCTGCCCGTGGCCACGCGAGGCAGTCGAATGGGTCGAACGAAAGCGTGACATCAAGATCAACCCGCTGACCAAGCAGAAATTCCAGTGGCCGACGCCACCCATGATCCAGAAGGTGAAATCCTTCGGGTGTCACGTCATACCGACCGGGTACGCTCCGAAGCAAGGCAACAACCGCTATCGACAGCTCGAGTGGAAGATGGTCTTCCCCGAAGCCGATCGCTATCTGGAAAGTTGCTTAACCAACACCCAGGCGAAGGTCTACATGCTGACAAAACTGCTGTTCAAAACCTTCCTCGAACCGGCGTTCGCCGTCGGCGTGAGCATGTTCAGTAACGAACACCTTCGGACGCACCTGTTCTGGCAATGCGAAACAAACTACGCTGCCTGGCCGGAGGACTACCTGGGCGAAGTACTGGTACGATTCCTGAATGCCCTACTGGAGCGCATCAAGACGCACAAACTGCCCGACTACTTCCTTCCGAGCAGGAATCTGTTCGAAAACATCCCGGAAAAGGTGCTGGTAGAGCTGCACAAACGGATCTTCCGCATCACCGAAAACCCGTTGATGCATGTGCTTATCGCTGTGCGGAACATGCGCTTTCCCGGTGGAAGCGTTACGTTCTATCCGAAGATCCGAATCAAGCGCTTGTATTCGGTGCTGATTATCGATAACCCGCTGAAGCTGATCAATCCTCACTTCCGCGATGAGAACGAAAATTTGGCCGCCGAGGACTCGGAGGAGGATGAGGAAAATTCGAAGGAAGTAGCGGTTGGTTCGATGGCTTACTTCAATCAACAGGAGGTGGAATCAAGGAAGCAACGAACGCGCATAGTGCGCTTCATGGAGGCGGAAAAGGCCAAACAGGAGCGGCAAGCCAACGAGGAACGTCGCCCGTCGGAGGATTCGATTGATTTGATGGTTGGTATTGTGGTTAGCTAAAATACGGTACCCTTAATTTATGATCTTTTAAATTTCAGTTCACCCCACTGAAGCATATGGAGAATCTACGGCGCCAGCTGATCTACAACATCTTCGTTCAGCATTTCATCGAAATGGCTCAAACTTCCTGCGTGCTTCGATCGTTGAATCAAGGTTTGATTTACCTAAAGCAAGCGGAGCGGCTGTGCAGCCTGCTGAGCGACGATCACGGCGTCGAGGAGGCCCGCCGGTTTCTGTCGCAGATCTACAGCATGCGGGGCCAGATCGAGCAAACCATCAGCAATACGACCTACGGGCCGGCACTGCCCAAGCGAACCAGCATCGGCGCAGGGCAGCAAAGTCCGCACAATCGACGCGTTCGGATGAAATCACCGAAGCAGAACGGACACCGAGCACGACCTTCGTACACCAACGTTAGCACCCCTACGCCGCTTTCGCCGCCGGATCACACGGATCGCCAGCGACCGCCACGGAAGGTTCCCGTTCAGGTCCATTCGGCGCATACTTCCGACGAGCCAGACGATATCTCCCAACTGCTAGGCAATGTAACGCCTAGTGCTTAGAAGGCGTGATTGATTGATTTCCCGTTGCTTTGTTCTGTTCTTGTTTGAGGTTAGGAACTATTTCTGTGATATCGAGGATGCTTGGAATAAACGCTGAACCTAGAGCTTTGTTGTTTATGGATTTGAAGGTGCATTTAGATTGGCAATATGGTTAGCATGTAATTTGCTCCTTGCAAGCCACTTGATGTTTTTTTTTATTCTATATTAGAGAGGTTTTCAGCCTGCGGCTGGTTCGCCTCTTTCCACATGATGTTAATCTAAACGCACCTAAAAAAAGACGATACATGCCCACACAAATCCTGTTTTATGTTGCTAAGAAACCTAAGAAACATATCGAAATTTTTGTAATCTTAGTAGACAATGCTTTTCCCATAGTGATATACCATGGTGAGTAGAGTATGGTGTAATGAGACACCAAAGAGCAGAAACCTGAAAGCTGCTAGACTAAAAGTGGGGTGGACGGTATGCCCACTAAGCGTGCTGAAGCATTCGGAGGCTTCCTTCCGATGCTTCGAGCACGGGCATAAGGCCTGGAACTGCAAAGGGCCAGATAGGAGCCAATTGTGCAGAAGATGTGGCAGTGCTGGCCATAAAGCAAGGGACTGCGCGGAGCCTCCCCTCCCCAGTGCTTGATCTGTACCGGTAAACGGGACGCAAAGCACGTAACGGGAGGTTCAAGGTGCCCGGCTGGTGTGTCGGCGACCAAGCCACGATCATAGTGCAAGTGACACAACTCAACCTGAACCACTGCAGCACGGCTCAGCAGCTGTTACACCAAGCAGTTTCCGAGTCGGCAACGGACATTGCAATCATCTCGGACCCATATCGCGTCCCTGCCGGAAACGGCAACTGAGACTCGGATGGGTCCGGGACGGCGGCTATATGGACGACAAGCAGGTTTCCGGTTCAAGAGGTTGTGTCAACCGCAGACGAGGGATTTGCGGTTGCCAAAGTGGGTGGAGTGTTTTACTGCAGCTGTTATACTCCGCCGAGATGGTCTATCGAGCAGTTTACGCGGATGGTAGTCCGAGTATCAGTTGTGCTGACTGGTCTAAGGCCGGTGGTTCTGGCGGGAGACTTTAACGCTTGGGCGGTAGAGTGGGGAAGTCGTCGCACGAACCATAGGGGTCGGATTCTGCTTGAGGCTCAGGCAAAGCTCAACGTAGATTTGGCCAACGTCGGCACCATAAGTACCTTCAGTAGGAACGGTGCGGAGTCTATCATCGACGTGACATTCGGCAGTCCTGGTCTGATAGGAGACTGGAGGGTAGACAATGGCTACACTCACAGTGACCATCAGGCGGCCCGCTATGGTGTCGGTCAGATAACGAGGCGGCAGGTGGCGAGTAGAGTCGACACTCTAACCAGGGCAGGGTTGAATGTCGAGTAGCACTTATTGCTGCACGCGCAGCGCTTAACAGTGGGATAAAAGCTAGTAAACGAGCCTGCTTTGAAAGGTTATGTGCTAGTGCCAATGCGAATCCGTGGGGTGATGCCTACAGGGTCGTAATGACAAAGACCAAGGGCGTGATGGCGCCCGCAGAGCAATCGCCAGAGATGCTGGAGCGGATCATCGAAGGCCTCTTTCCGCGCCACGAGCCAAGGCCCTGGCCCCAGGCTGCTGAGTCGTCCCATGGCCGACGTTCCAGTATCTCAGACCATAGCTTAGGATGGTCGGCCCAGCCGAACATCCAAAATAACGTGGGCGACGGTAGTTTGGAGGTCGGGGAGGAAGTGACGGTTACGAACGAGGAGCTCATCGAGATCGCTAAATCCCTAAAGGTGAGCAAGGCACCGGGGCCAGACGGTATCCCGAATATGGCCATTAAAGCGACTATTCTAGAGGCTCCCGAATTATTTGGGGCAGTAATGAGTAGATGCCTGGAAGATGGCCACTTCCCGGACAGATGGAAGCGACAGAACCTGGTCCTATTGCCGAAGCCGGGAAATCCCCTCGTCATATAGGCCGATCTGTCTGCTCGATACTGCCGGCAAGGTGCTGGAAAGGGTTATCCTTAACAGACTCGTACAGTACACTGAGGGTACAAACGGTCTGTCAAGGAACCAATTCGGCTTCCGAAAAGGCAAATCTACGGTGGATGCCATCTTGTCTGTCACTAAGACAGCCGAGGTGGCAATCCAGCCCAAGAGGACAGGTATCCGTTATTGCGCAGTTGTCACGCTCGACGTGAGAAATGCGTTTAATAGCGCTAGCTGGGACTCCATAGTCAACTCGCTTCGGAACATCCAGGTGCCGGTGTCGCTGTACACGATCCTGGAAAATTATTTCCAGAATCGTGTGGTATGGTACAACACGGAGGAGGGTTAGAAATGCGTTCACCGCAGGGGTTCCGCAAGGTTCCATACTGGGCCCGGTGTTGTGGAACGTCGTGTATGACGAGGTGTTGAAGCTAAAGTTCCCGCTAGGGGTGGTGATTGTCGGCTTTGCGGACGATATCACCTTGAAAGTCTACGGTGAATCTATCAGAGAGGGTGAGTTGACGGCTGCCCACTCTATAAGCATTGTTGATGATTGGATGCGATCCAGGAAACTGGACCTAGCGCATCATAAAACGGAGGTTATCGTGGTGAACAACCGCAAGCCGGTGCAGCAAGCAAATATAAGCGTCGGGGACTGCACTATTTCGTCAACGCGGTCCTTAAAACTCCTTGGAGTAATGGTCGACGACAAGCTCAAGTTCGGGAGCCACGTCGACTATGCCTGCAAGAAGGCTTCCACAGCTATATCGGCATTGTCTCGTATGATGTCTAATAGCTCTGCGGTATATGGCAGCAAGCGAAGGCTATTAGCCAACGTGGTCCAGTCCATACTCAGGTATGGCGGGCCGGTGTGGTCAACGGCGTTAGGTACCAAAAGTTATCTAGCCAAGCTGGAAAGCACCTATCGTCTCATGTGCTTAAGAGTGGCGAGTGCGTATCGGACAGTTTCACATGACGCAATCTGCGTCTTAGCGGGTATGATGCCTATTGGTATCATCATCAGCGAGGACGTGTAGTGCTTCAACCAACGTGGAACTAGAGGCATACGGAATACCACAAGATCGGCCTGGATGATCACATGGCAGCGGGCATGGTCTAATTCCACAAAAGGCCGGTGGACACATCGACTTATCCCGGAACTATCCGGGTGGGTCAACAGGCGCCACGGCGAAGTCAACTTCCACCTGACACAAATTCTATCAGGGCATGGTTGTTTTAGACAGTATCTGCACAAGTTCGGGCATGCGGAGTCCTACGCGTGTCCCGAATGCGTGGACGTTGAGGAAACTGCAGAACATGCTTTCTTCATATGCCCTCGTTTCGCGGGCGCGAGAAGCAACATGATGGCAGTGAGCGGACAGGACACTACTCCGGATAACTTAGTCCAAAAGATGTGTTCTAGCTCGGACGTCTCGGGAGCGGTCAATGCGGCTGCTACCCAGTTCGTACTTGAGCTACAAAACCACTGGAAAGCCGATCAACGGCGAATAAACAGCCTAACTACCATAGTCCAGTAGTTATCTAAGAGTGTGCGTTAAGCACAATAGCCCCTCCCTGAAGTAATACCGATAAGGTGGTGCCAGGGGGGATTGAGGCTGGAGACTCGAGTAGGGTTTTAGTGGGTCTGGATCCTCACGCCCCAGTAGGGGGGTTGGGATACCAAACCCCACTCCCTGAGTTGTCTTCTCAGGTGTCTGATAGCAGATTTCCCTACTCGTTAAAAAAAATCACCTAGCAGGTAACGCAATCAATAGGGAAACATGTGTACACCTCGACGAGCAATTATCTTTCAAACAGCACACTTCCTATGTAGTGTTGTAAGATTAGAAGCTGTGGATTATGGAAATTGTTTAGGTTTACCGCAGTAAAACTAGTTCGATTACGCACGAAATAACTAAACGCTTTATTTTAACGATCGAAAACCTGCCGACTTGCCGAGTGCAAAAGTGTACTTTGAACAAAGGTACATATTTATACGGACTGCGTGTTACAGTGCAGGTGTGGCGAAGGTGGTAATAACCAGTGACGTCATGAATATTTCAACACTCCTCCTTTATTTCCACCGTTGCCCCACCAAGCTGTACCTCTGCCTGTCTTGCCCTTTGTTACAATGTGTTTGGGGCGCCGATTGACTCGCTCCGACCCGACGAATGATACAGATGACCGACCACCTTCGTCCGACGTATCCCGAATTGTCCTGTTGTAAACACCTCAACCAGAGAGCTTTCTGCGTTTCTAGCTGAGTGTGTGCATAATTCCTTTCCTTCCTCGCACTCAACCACTGCTTACACTTCGTTGCTTCTTGGAACGATTGTGGTTCGATCTTCTCCTGAATGCACACTGTATTGATTTCTTCGATCAACGGTTGAGGACGCACCGCTTTGTTAACACGTTTCGACCGCCGTAAAAAATCGTCATCTGGAAATCCCTCAAAGTCCGATTCACCACTGTCGTTTCCTTCAACATCTTCATTGAGCACGTTAGGCAACAAGGTTACACTTGATTCCTCTGCTTCCAAAGGCTCTACACGATCGACATTAATTTCGCTGTACGTTAAAACCACTTCCTTAATTGACTCCGCACCAGCAACATCCTCCAAAAACTTGGCATCGCGTCTAATGGTTATCGTATCCGTAGCAGGATCAAGGAATCGGTATGCTTTTCTTCCCTCGGCATAACCCACGAAAACCATACGGGTGATTTTCTGATCGAGCTTCCTACGTTGTTCTTTTGGCACATGCACGTATGCAACCGACCCGAAAATGCGGAGATGTCTGTACCGTGCAAGCACCATATTCTTCAGTTTCAAAATTCAACTAAACATAAAAAAATAATTCAACATATTATTACAGCTCTTTCTTTACCATCAAGAAGCAGTAACATTATTCTGTATTTTAAAAATGACAATCGTCATAAATAATGAAATTGAATAACTAAAACCCATTTTTTTGTAATTGTTGTTTGTGTTCCTAATTACACGGACAACGCGGACAACGTTCCTTAGTCTGAACATTAGTGTTCCAAATTCTGAATAGTTCGACTCTACAGTAAAGTCTTTTTTAATTGTGAATCCGATTTAGCAAGTTGTTTTCTTTATTTTAGTGTATTTTTTTTAAATTTCGTGCCGCTTTTTGGCCTCTCTTTCAGCCTTTTTAACTGCGCGTAGTTCGTTTTCCTTGTTCTTTTCATTTTCACGCTGCTCATAGTACTTCTTAAATTGGTCGCTCGTGGCAACGACCGGAACATGGGCTCTTTGTTTATATGGGAAAAGGACAAGAGGCGGTGCTAGAGTACCAGCTGCGTTCGCAGCAAACAAAACTGTATAGCATTCTCGATCAGAGTTTGCATTTGCTACGTGAACGTATTTGTCCTTTGAATTTGCCAGTACCTTCTCTCTTGTCGGTACCAAGCGGATAGATGTTTCATCCATATTAAACACGCCAGAGTGGTTATTCAGAATATCATACATATTTGCTGCCCTGAGATAGGTTTCAACTTCTTGGAACCATCTGCGAATCTGTAACTCGGAAACTTGAGTCCGATGCTTGGAGAGGCTGCTTGGAACTCGTGATGAAAGTTCCTTGTGCCGATTAATAAACAGATTCGCCCACTTTCGACCAGGAATCCCGTTCGTGAATGAATTTTGCCTGCCAGTCTGCCTAATGAAATAACCAACAGTAGTCCTCAAACGTTTCATATCAACAGGAAAGCCGGCTCTAGCAGTCTGTACGACCCATTCTACAATACGCGCTTCCTCTCCGGATGTGAGAACGGTTGGTTTCCCAGGTTTTTTGGGAGCCACCAAACTTTTGTCCCAGGCGTACAGTGTACTTACTGGAATTCCATACATAGCAGCCGATTGTCGTATAGAAAAGCCTTTTCATCACGAGCGCCTTTTCCAGCTTCCATGAAGCATAAGACATATTGTTGTTGCAGTTGAAAACTGTAATAATCGACGAGCGACATTCGGTTTTATTATTGTTCTGCGTGTCGCAACTACGTCGCACGTGGTGCGCTGTGTTCGCACATTGATGCGCTATACAGCGCACCACCTGCGACGTAGTTGCGACACACAGAACAAGAATAAAACCGAATGTCGCACGTCGATTATTACGGTTTTCAACTGCAACAACAATATTCCTCTTGTGACACGGCATTTTTTCACCTTTAGGAACTGACGAAAACAAAGGTGCGTTATTCTGAACACATTTTTTTTTATAATTATTTCATGATATTAATCACTTAAGCGAATAAAAAATATGCTCCGGATGACAAGAATACGTACCTTTTAATGTTTATAATACCGATATAGCGAAAAAGTTGTCTTTTATCACTTTTTTTAGCGAGAAATTTGTTTCGATGCTGTTAGGCAATCCACTAAGCAGCCATGTTTGTTTACGTTTCAATCGATCGTCGTCTCGGTTTAATTTTTTATTTTATTTACGTTCTGCATTGACAGGGTGTGCTATGTAAGATATAATTACAGAAATGGATAATTTATAAGATATGGAAACTTAACTTGTTTCAATATTTAGCATTTTATCAATAATCAAGAAAAATGTCTGACTGTTCAGAGTTAGGCACTGTTTTGAATATGGTGCTTGCACGGTAGTTTGGTTTCTATCCAAACCAGAGTTCGTACGGCGTTTTTCCAGTAGTAGATGCAGGCAAACGATTAATGCTGATTAAGCATATTGGCTCCCAACAGCAAGCAACGTGTCATTTCAATCAGCGATCTATTCTTCCTTTCCGCCTTACCATTTTGCTGTGGACTGTACGGTGCAGTTCGCTGTAGAACTATTTCCTCCGTATTCAACAGTGCCCTGCTTGAATATTCCCCACCGCCGTCGGTGCGAATGATCTTCGGAACTTTACCTAACTGTGTTCGTGTCATGTTGATAAAATCCTTTATTTTAACTTCAGCCTGAGAGTTCTTATCCAGCAAATACACCACCGAATAGCCACTAAATCATCGATCATAGTCATGACGTAGCGGTTTCCACTTGGTGTGTTAGCCTCCATTTGCCCACACAAGTCAGAATGTACGACATCCAATACGGCACTCGATTTTGTTGACGATACTTTAGGAAAAGGTGGAAAAGGTATACGAGAAAACTTACCTTCACAGCACGTAGTACAAACCGAACGAATTCCGCAATCCGTAAGATTCAAATTCTTTCCGAGGTCCTCGCGAACAATTCTCACGATGTCTTCATGATTCCGATGTCCCAAGCGACGATACCAAATGTGTTGACACTCTTTACGATGACCATCGCTCGCTTGCAATGATTGTTCACCATAGATTTTCAACTGATAAAGGTTTCCGGTTCGTATTCCTGTGCCAGTAACATTGCCATCCTTAGCGATCTTGCATCCAGTTTTGTCGAACAGCACCTCGTATCCTTCATCGGCGATCTTACTGACAGACAAAAGATTGTTCTTCAGTACAGGAACATGTAACACATTCTTTAGTGTCAGGTGTTTCCTGAACCGTTCACCGCTTTCAATTTGCTGTTTCCTACACCGCCGGAGATTACCTTTTTCTATCAGCAAGGCAAACATTTTCCTGGTAAGTCGTATCCACCGACGTCAGTGCGTTCACATTTCCCGTCATGTGAGACCTGCAACCAGAATCCAGATACCAAACGTCATTCGTTGATCCGTAGCCCATACCAAAACAAGCTTCGTGTTCCCAATCCGACTCGACCTTGTTTACCCTTTGTGATTTATCATTCCGGTTCTGCTGGTCGTTTTTTAACTTTCGACACTCGCGTTTGAAGTGCCCTTCCTTTCCACAATAAAAACAATCGATTTGGGTTTATTGTCTCTCTGCATTGCTCTTTCCGGATTGATCTGTGGTTGATCCTCGTTAAGTCGTTGCCACTCATCGTGAAGTCTACCCTTAACAAAATCCAGTGACAGCTCCTCCTCCGGACGCGATTCAAGTGACATGATAAGCACATTGTACGAATCCGGTAGGCTAGACAGAATGATAGCCACCAACCAGTGATCATCCATCGTAGTTCCTATTCCGAACAGTCGGTTCACCAGCATGCTGATCTGAGAGAGATGTTCAGCCATACTCCGCACTCTGCCATTTTTGACGAAACTAACCTTCACAAGAGGTAAACCTTTCCGCACATAGATTTCCTTTCGTGATACTGCAGCAGCGAATTTCACATTTCCCTATCATTGGCCTTTCCCATGACATGACACAGCTGGGTGTCCTCTAATGCTGGCCCGATGACCGCTTGAGCAATTTCGTCTCGCGACAGCCATTCCTTTGTGGGATTTTCCGGTATCTCTCCTTTCACGACGTCCGCTAATCTTTTTTCTCCCAGAATTAAGCCGATTTTGTACTTCCATAGGGGCCAGTTGTTATCCCCCAGTTTCTCAACTATGACTTTCTCCGCCATTTTGTAAAACTCCGCACCGTCGCGCAACCGAGAATATGCTGACTGCTCCCCGAACTATTTTTCGCCGATAATAACCCGTACCGCGCACTAACTCAATTTCCGTCATCACTAATTGCTGGGCGCATAAGACTGCGTGTTACAGTGCAGGTGTGGCAAAGGTGATAATAACCAGTGACGTCATGAATGCTTCAACATGTAGTGTCTAGGAATTCTACGGATATTTACTGCCTGAAATCTGTCTACTGTTCACTCGTGCGTTCAGTTCTTGAATATTGGCCGGTAGTTTGGAATCCTAATTACTTCAACGGAGTACACAAGATCGAAGCTGTCCAACGAAGATTTGTTCGATATGCTCTTCGACGGTTACCCTGGAGCTGGAATAATCCACACCAGCTGCCAAGTTACGAAAGTCGTGCACAACTTATTGGACTTGACTCACTGCAAGTGAGGCGAGAGCTTTCCCGTGCTATGCTGATTGCCGATCTGCTAACCAATCACATCGATTGCCCTTCGCTTTTCGGCGAATTAAATATCAACGTCCGCTCTCGAGCTCTTCGCGATACTGCCTTCTTCAGATTGCCTGTTCGACGTGCTATTTACGGAAACCACGGTGCAGTCATCGGACTGCAGCGAACCTTCAATAGAGTTTCTTCTGGATTCCACTACCACATTCGACGTTCTAGAATCAAAGTAAATATTTTAAGTATACTCATTAGGACCATCTTGGTCTGTTGATTGGTAACAAATAAACAAAGTTATAAACAAAGTTATAAGATCCGGTCTTGAATCAGGGTCCAAAATCTTATCCAAAGTCTCTTGCTCAAAACCTGGTCAAAAATGTGGTTATCTAATTTTTTTTCGTACTTTGTACTCCTGAAACCTTTAAGAAAACTCAATTGATTGACAAATGTATTAATGAATTTTTGAGTCACGGTCGACCAATCTAACACCCGCATCTAGGCAAGTTTTCATTTAGTATGCAATTATTATGTTGTTTTTCGCTATAGAAATATTAATAAACTTAGTAATTAATATTTAAACTTATTAGAAAACTTTATAAATTTTGAATAACACTGGTTCGCTTAGCTTTCTCTTGCCTTTTTTTGTTAGCTTTACCTGGATTCTCTGTAGCCCGTCACATCACCTGAAACAGTTATTGGTCCATATTGTTGTTGTTGTTGTTGTTGTCATGTTGTCCCAGATTCTTTTCTTGTTCAGGTCGTTTTAGATTATCGACATTTATTCGGTCTACCAGCGAAAACAAACTGAAGGAAGAAAAAAAACAGAGGGGTTGTGTACAAGACACGACCGCATATATAGGTGACGCAGGACTACGTAAGTCTCTTTATAATGATAGTAGCATGTATTCATGCTTGTAATCATTCGATTCTTCATGTATACATGCTATATGCAACATATATACATGCTACATGCGTTGTATGTAACATTTATCATAGTAGTAACATTGCATACGTTCAATTCTCAAAAGATTGTGCATTTGAAAACAATTTAACAAAATCAAGAACACAAACTATTGCTTTCCTGCTACTTTACTGAAATTAAAGATTGTTTTTATTATCCATGGTTTCCCACGTTGAAGGGATTTTACCAATTCAATCCTATTTTACCAACAGCACATCTTTTCACTGCACTTCTAATGAAACGGCAAGCATGCGTATTCACAGAGTCGTATTATAACCGAACACTACAGCTGTAGCACATTTTTCCAACACAGATATCAAATTCGCCGAGGTTTAATCGTCTCGCAGTAAAGAATTTGCGTTCTGTTGGGGCAACGAGCTTGTGTCATTTTTTCTGGCACACTTCCCTAACACAGACATCAAATTGGACTAGGTTTAAACGCGTTCGTAAAAAATCTGTTGGCACGAGGGGGCTTTGTCACTCTTTCTGGCGTACTTCCCAAGCAAGGACATCAAAATGGTCTAGGTTTAACCCGCGGTGTTCAGAAATCTTGTTGAAATGAGGAAACTTGGTCACTTGTGTTGGCTTCCTTCCCAAGCACAGATATCAAATTGGTATACGTTTAGATCATCACAAAGAATTTTCCAACCAATCACGAAGCGAGAATTCTGGTAAAGCATAGGTTCATTATTTTCAATTTTTCAATAGTTCAACATCAAGAATCCATACTTTTCTTCATTTGGGTCAATTCTTAGAAAATTTTCCGATCGATTGGTGTAAGAATATTGAAAATCGATCGGAAAACCGCTGAGCTATTAGCGCTCAAAACCTTTCATTTTTCGTGACGCTCGCATTTTTCGATTTTTTGGAATGACACTATCTCAAAACTTGCCGTAAGACGTAGTCCTACGTCAAAAGACGAAAACCCCTTGGGCAACTGCCCTGGATAGATTAAAATTCGCGGTTCGGGCAAGCCAAGTCAAAGGTAATATCTTTGCGATTAACCTTACCAAAAGCCCTGAATCAATACAAAATAGGTATATATAAATTAAGATTCGTAAAACGAATCCTCAAGGTTACCAACAGGTCAAAAATGTGGTTCATCTAAATCAAATCTAAACTCGATTGGGTTTACCTCTGCGTGTGATGGCATTCGGAATTCGTAAACTGAGAAGTGTATGTTTTACTTTTATCTGCTGAACTTCTTTTAAGCTCTAATGTAGAAAATAGTTGTTAAACCTACTAAATGAAAAGTCAAGTCATTCTAGCAAGTAGCTAATTGTATTGTGTATATCTTTTTGTATGGCATAATAGTTTGTGTAAATGTTGGCCTTTAAAAAACCATTATATGGTCGCTCACTTATTGAATATATTGGAATAAAAAGACAGTAAAATGCTATGCTTTGTCTTGAAAGAAATCTCCAACGAAACCAACAGACGTAGATCAATACTTACCGAGCACCATCGCCAGAATGGCCATCCGAACGTACATACCGTACTCGGCCTGGCGGAAGTAGGCTGCCCGCGGGTCGATGTCGATTTCCTTGCTGATTTCGAACACCCGCGGCAGCGGATGCATTACGATCATTCGACGCTTAGCTCGGGTCATGATATGGGGGGTCAGAACCAGCTGGCCGCAACACTGATTGTACTCCTCGTCGGAGCTGAAACGTTCCTTCTGGATTCTGGTCATGTAGAGAACATCCGTTTCGGCGATGGCAGCTTCCAAATTGTCATAAACCTTAAAAAAAAGCACATGGAATTGAAATCAAATTGTACAATGAAGGAAAGATCAACGAACCTTCTGCGTTATTCCCTTGGACTCCACAAACTTGCAAATCTTTTCCGGCATTCCCAAGCTGCTCGGACTGACGTAGCGTAGATTTACGTTGTACAGCGTTAGAAGCCGTGCCAGCGAATGAACCGTCCGACCGTGCTTCAAATCACCGACCATCGTAATCGTCAACCCATTGACGGTACCGATCTCCTCGCGGATGGTGAAAATGTCCAGCAAAGCCTGTGTGGGATGTTCTCCAATGCCGTCACCGGCGTTGATCAGTGGTTTACGACAATGATGGGCAGCTCTCTGTAAAATGTTCAAACCACATAATGTTGGGCTGTCAGCAAAAGCAAAAAAAAGCAAACTCACCCCAACGGCTCCCGGTTCCGGATGCCTCAAAACCACCACATCGGAATATCCGGCCATCACCAAAATGCTATCCTCCAGTGTTTCTCCCTTCTTGACGGACGAGCTGGTTTCATCCATGTAGATCACCCGTCCACCCAGCCGTTGCATGGCCGCCGCAAAACTACAGCTGGTTCTGGTGCTAACCTCATAGAACACCGAAGCCATCACCTTCCCGCGCAGTAAATCGTCCAGCGGTGGGTGACGATCCTTCGTCACCCGTCCGCGCATTGTTTGCGCAATGTTGAAGATCTCATTCAGCTGCTCCTTACTGAACATATCGACGCTGAGAATATGTTTTCCCGCAAGACACTTCTCCCGAGGGGCTCCAGAAGCAGCAGCAGCACCAGTGGCAGTAAAAGCCTCCTTCCCGTAGGTACTGGTCGAATCGCAGCGAATCCGTGGCACCGGTGAAATCGATCGCATCGAAAGATCTCCAAAGTGAACCCCAAGCTTGTTCGCTTCTGCAGCACCCGCCCCCCCGGTGGCCAACAATTTAGCAAAGACATCGTTCGTGTGACCATCCGTATCCCAATAGTCTGGACGGGCGTTGTCCAACGTTTTGGTGATGTTCAGCAGATCCAACCCATCCAGGGAACTGCTGTAAATCTTCTCCATCGACGCGGCCACGGTGGGTTTCTTCAGCGGCCACTCGCGTACATTTTGCCCGTAGCCCGGATTAACGAGAACCACCCCATCGACGAAAGCGGTTTCCCCGCGGAGAACGACCCGGTGAACGCGCCCTTTAACCTTCATGCCGGCAAACGGCGTCCAGCGCGCTTTGGATTGCGGTGGACAATCGGGAATGATCCATTCCTCGTTGAAGTCCACCTCAACGTAAGTGTTCGGCTGCTCCGGTAGGCTGAAAATCCGTTTTGGGTTTTTGTAGAATTTCGCTATCAGCTCCTCCACCGTGAGACGACCCTCGTTGACGGCATTCAACAGCAGCGGGAGGATCGTTTCCAACCCTGGGAAACCGGGCGGTGGGGAAGAGGATTCCTTTTCCTCGCGTGTATGCGGAGCATGATCGGTGGCGAATACGTCGATCACGTCCAGATTGTCCCAGAGTGCCTGCTGATCTTCGGGACTGCAAAGAGCCGGACAGACTACGCCTCTGCCGCGTCCGATGCGATCCAGATCGGCGGTCGATAGGAACAGGTGGTGCGGACAGACTTCGCAGGTAATCTTGATGCCGCGCTCCTTGGCCGCTTTGATGATTAGGATTTCTTCCTTGCGAGCTACGTGGCAGATATGAATCGGACGATCGACTAGTGAAGCTAGCAGAATGACGGCAGCCGTCGTTTGGCGTTCGGCGTGAACACACAGCGGAGCACGTTTGGGCCAGTTGGACAGATGCTTTTGCCAGATCAGCATATCGGTGAGCTTGAGAGTGGTAAAAGTTTCGTTGAGGTACATTTTTAGGGCCGCAGCCTGCGGTGCCAGTTCGTTGATGGTGCTAAAATTGGTGGACGAAGCACCGACAAACAGGGCGTAGTCGCAGCGTGCTCCCTTGTGAGCTAAATCCTGCGCCAGCTGGAATGATTGCCGATCCACGATCGGCGGAATGGTGTTGGGCATAGCGCAAACTAGTGTGATTCCACCGGCCAAGGCCGCAGCGGTTCCCGAGTCGAAATCTTCCTTATAGGTTGCACCCGGTTCCCGAAGGTGCACGTGCACATCGATGAATCCCGGCAGCTTGACCATAGCCCTGGAGGACATGCAATCCGTGTGCGTCTTCATCGAGGGAGCTCGTCCGATTCGGTTCATAGCCTCCACCAGAAGTTTAGTGCATTTCACATCCGTAACCAGCGGAATCGAGTAATCCACCGCCAGGCGGCGGGTTCGGTACCCGTGGGTCATAAAGGAACTAACCCGCCTGGCTCCGCCACCCCTCATGGGCAAGTTGATTACCATGTCGAACTTTTTGTTCGCTAGAAACTCCGCCAAGTGGCGCAGCTCGCCGGCACTTCCGTTTTCATCGCCGGTGACGGCCGCGTCGAACGTCCACTGAACGCATTCCACCTGCAGAAGAGAAGGAAAAACAAAACAAAAAAGTTAATGATAAGGGAACTGCGAGCAGGTTTTCTATCTACCTGCCGCTTTACTTTTACGAATATTTTGCAAATTTAGTGCTATGCAACATCGCTAAGTATGAATAAACTATGAATTTCTTATTTTTGCACTCCACTCACTTAACCTTAGCTGAACAACTGAAAATTCGATTAGCCTTTCCCAGGGCCCTCCCATATGAGGTGACGCTGGCGGCAAGAACTCGGTTTCGGTGCTGCTGCTGATTTCTTTTATCATTTGTTCATGTTTTATGTGTATAAACTCGGCTTCAAGCTTTTCGTTCGCCGTTTTTGCTCCTTTACTGACTGCAGTGAAGTTTGTGCCACGATCTCTGTGATTTTTTCTTGGAACGCCACCTCACCGCGCTGTGAAATTCCCTAGCGGCATTAGGCACGAGTGCACTACGTGAATGCGCTATTCCTATTTGTACCGCCCTTGCTTGTAGTCAGACAGGTTATGAGTACCCTCCACCACTTTTTAGTTCTTCGCCCTACCACCACTAGCTTCGGTCCAAAATAGTCGATGCCTATAAACGAGCATGGCCTCATAGAGATGACCCCACAGGGAAGGTTAAGGTAGGTTTCCTCCGTTTCCTCACATTCATCTTGGAAGATTTTTTCTAGAGCTTTCATGTACTCCAGTGCTGGGAATCTGCTTCTTTCTTTGTTGAAGCTTGGGCAGATATAAAGTAAGTGATTAAGGTCCTCAGTTTTTGTTGGCAAGCTTCACAAAGTCCGTTTGGCTCAAAACCCCATTGTGCTCTTTTTTCTTTGGTTAATGTGTGCCCGCTTCTTTACTCTGTTCAGAAGCTTTATTTGAGGATTACTGAGTAACAAATCATTCGACCATATTTTCCGTCCTGGTGTTTCCATTATACGGTAGTGCCATTTACCTGTTTCTGCTGACTTGTTTTGGTAAAACCTTTTCCAATCGTCCCAGATTTCATTTTTGCTAAGTACAAGCGCGTCTTTCAATGTTATACCGTTGAAGAAAGATTGTTTCTCGACCGATTTCGCTACTGCTGCTTTATCAGCTTTCTCGTTTCCGGCTCTAGCATCTAGCGAAGAGGGAAATAATCAGAAATATCTTTTACAGAACACCTATCAGCAAAACTCTATCAGAAGAAACTCCAAATGTTTCCTACTTAACACAGGTAACTAACAAACATGCCGACCTTTTATTCCAAATCCATCCAACCGATAAAAACATCGCACGCGAATTGATCCCTCGACCATTCAAGGAATTGAATCTCGCTACGTTAATCGAACCCTCTTTGGGCGAGCAAAATTTTGCTTTGTTCATGGAATTTGTTCATGGACGAAACTGGCCACTTGTCTGGGTGTTCCCGAAAATCCCCGGAACTTGTCCAGATATAACCAACGTGGCGCTAGGTAGTTAAATTCTGTATGTAATTTGAGGTGTCGCATGATAAGTCATTGTTCGCGTTCGATACGGACCAATTCCCAGAGCGATAACTTAATCCGGAACATTTCCGGTTAGTCCCAATACAGCGTAAAACTTTTAAAATGATCGCCCCAATGGGTATATGTTGCCTAAAAAATCAATACCGGCTGTGATTTACGTTCATTTTGGAGGTGTCTTTGGAGATTTTTATTTACTTCGTATGAGCAATCTGGCCTTTAAAACTTCAAAAGGGCGTAACTCAAAAATTCGTCGATCGATTTTTTGTAAAAATTGGCTCAGAGGTGTAGGCTGGCCATTCAAACCAACTGGCATTTTCCGTTTAAATGGCCTATTTTATTTTTTAATAACGGTATTTTGAACACCGTGTTGTTGTTTTTTGCTCCATCCGTGTAGAGTTTATTGAAAGAATTGTACTTTACTTCACAAATTTCTCTAAACCGTTTCCGCTAGACTCCACTGCTTGAATGTACTTTTGATTATTTTTGCTCGCCCAAAGAGGGTTCGATTAAGGGGAAACCGAAAGTGGCTCAAAGATGGCTGGATAAATGGCTACCGTTCGAAGCATGTATTGTTTTGCACCTTAAAAATGCATCTGTATTGGCAGAGCACGCTTTCGCCACGGAATCAGTGCTTCCAGTGCTGTTACAATTTCCTAAAACTTGTCATTCCATTTATCGATCTGCTATATATCAACAAACGCTCAGAAAAACATAATTGCTAATGGAAAATAAATTTAACTGATCATATCGATCATTACGTGTTCATAAAAGCGACCAATGTATAATTTGGAATTAGTTAATAGATATTTGGTTGCGCACATATTTCATTGTACTAGCGGTTTCCGAAAAAGCAGCAACACAGTATCAAACTTTCGTCACATCAATGAGCTTTTAAAGAGCTTTCAACTTTCGCCGCATCGATAAGCTTAGAATGATGTAAACAAACAAAACGCAAGCGCAGGAATCAAAAACTGGCCTCCGATGCAAATGGATTAATTAAACATCCTAGTGATCCTACGCATTATTCAGTTGCTGCTGTTAATTTTGATTGAATCAGAATGCCGTGATAAAGAAAACAAACCCTTTTTCGGGATGTTTATAGTCAGTGCGGTTGGCTGCGGATCAGCTGTTTATGTTTGCAAGCTCCGCTATTTGACATATATTACCAATACTAATGCAATATTCAAATAAACGTTTAGGTTTTTAACGAACACATGAGATGTACAGTACAGTGTTTGTCGCACTAACACAATAACGTTAGCCACTTACGGTATCGCCTTAAAGTAGCGAGATTCTATTCATTGAATGGTCGAGGGATCAATTCGCGTGCGATGTTTTTATCGGATGGATGGATTTGGGATAAAAGATCGGCATGTTTGTTAGTTATCTGTGTTAAGTAGGAACCATTTGGAGTTTCTTCTGATAGAGTTTTGCTGATAGTGGTGTTCTGTAAAAGATATTTCTGATTATTTCCCTCTTCGCTAGATGTTCCAATCGTTGTTGCATCGGCAGTTGTCCCGATTCCGCCAGCATGACTTGGATTGGGGTGCTACGTAGGTAACCCATGGCGTACCGGATGAAGCTGTTTTGGGTTGTTTGAATAGCTTTTAAATTGGTTTCCACAGCGTTACCGTAGATCGAAGCGCCATACTCCAAACGGCTTCTGATGATTGCATTGATGATTTTGACCACGGTAGCAGGGTTGGAGTCTCCATTTCTTTTTGATATCATCAGGGTGGCAACTCAATCTGTGATTTCAAATTCCTGGTTTTTTCCCGGTTTTCCTGGTCGATTTTTGAAAAATTCCTGGTTTTCGAATATAACTCAAAATTAGCCTCAAGAATGGAAAAATACAAGTTTTTTGTGTTGAATATTATGCTGGAAAGTTTGCCGGGTTATCTATTCCCTTTCACTGTGAAAGAGTAAAGATAAAAATTTATATTTACCACACTGACTAGGATTGAAACCAACGGTGAGTCTTCTCTAGCAGAATTTTCTCATGAAAATGCGTCGGCTACTTCAGCTAAAGGCAAACATTATGAGAAAAATCTGCGAAAGAAGCAAAATCGGGACAAAATCGGACTAGACACTTTTTCTCGTCCAGGTCTGTCTTTTACAGACCTGCGGTTCCAAGTTAGGATGGTAAGCCGTCATTTTACGGCATCTTTGAAAGATGCGCTTCTCTGTATGCCATTCCCCCAAACTCATTCGTGCCTACTTATAAGGGGCATGGATTAAGATTTTAGGTGGTATGGCTTAACTCTTGCAATTCCGCATGACGGATTAAACGCTTTGCTAGGTCATCCCCTCGGAGATGCTAAGTTTCCTAACTAATTTAAAAGCTTTATGCTCTTTTCGAAGACGACCAGTATCCCTTCGGGAGTAGGTATGCTTTACCGTTTTTACCGGTATTACCAGGCACTTTTCCAATACCGAATTACCGGTTTTTCCACGATCAAAACCGGTATTTTCTTGCATGATTAAATAACAACTCAAGAAGCTCAAATCGCTGGTAAAACTTTGAAAGTATAGGGCAAACTTAATTTCATGACTGATAGTTCCCCCAGTTGGCCTCGAGGTATGGTGCTGGTCTAATAAGCCAGTCGTCGTATGTTCGAATCTCGACTGAGAGAGGCTGTTAGTGTCAATAGGATCGTAGCAACTGGCCCTGCAGAATTCTGTCGTATAAAAACAGAAGGTCAAGTTTTGATAACGGAATGTAGCACCTAGGCTTTGCTTTGCTTTTTTTAGTTCTAGCAATAATAATTCAATCATGTAATTTTTTCAAAGGGAAACCCCTGAAACACCTCACTGTTGTCAGCATAGAACCGGAGTGCCTCGTGCTTTTTAAACAGTTGTCTCCAGGGCTTCGACCGATCCTTTTTTTCTAGCGCAGTCACACCAACGCGCATTCAAGTTCACACCGTCCGTTTAGAGGTGGAATACGAACGGTATGCATAACACAACTGGCAGTTTGCTCAGTCAAACGCCGATAGCACGCAGCAGAACGACCGCGTTCTAAAACTTTTTGACATTTTCGTTTCGATCAAATTGCTATTACCGTTTGGAGCAGCGAATGACTGCAAAACAGTCAAATGACTGGCAATCACCACGCTAACGAAAACCAACCGCACAATCGTATGATTCAATACTACAAAAAATAACCACTACATGTGCATGGAAGAAGTCGGTCGGACTCCGTCCAATACAAACGAATATTTTGCTTGCGTCGGACTGACGTCCGGGTGACAAACTATTACTGTGAGCAGCCGATTTGGAGACAAAAAGAGAAACGAAAAAATACGTCACCGAATGCTTCCAGTCAGTTTGCAGTTTATATTCTCAAAGCGCAAAGCAAAACGGGAGATCGACTGTTTGCTTTTGCTGAGATGCCGCATGAATTGTAAGACGGCAGCAGCGCAAGCGGCGGATTGACTGGATTAAAAAAAACAGTCAAATGATCGTTCGAAAAGCGGAGTTTGAATGCGGAAAGTTCGCATTCACGGCAGTCACATTCAACTTGCGATCGCTTTTCAAGCCCTGGTTGTCTCCATTCAACTCAGTTGACTCCATGTGGCACTCATCGCTAATTTCCCAGTAGTTACAAGTCGCGGCTTGATCTGGTTGAGCAATCTAGCACGTCGATCCCACCAAGTGCTGGTGGGGTAGTTGAAAAGAGAGTGCGACAACTGTCATTTGGCATCCTTACGACAAGCCCAACCCACCGCAGCCTACTGACTTTAGCTAGATACACAATTGCAATCTTTCCAAGAAGTTTATGTAGCTCGTGATTCATAAAACGTTCCCACTCTCCGCTTTCAGTTTGTGCTCCGCCAAACACGAAGAGCGCGTATTTCCACTGTGAGTGACGTCACAGCTTCAAGTCTGTAAAGAACTACCGGTTAAATAAGGGTTTTGTACATTGTCAACTTCGTACAGCGGCGTATGCTTCTTGATCGTAGCGTTTTGCGAAGGGCAAAGCAGGTCCGATTTCCTAGTTGAATGCACCAAATTATTAAGAATATTGCGCAACAAAAAATGTGCGATATACAGTGAAGCTGTTCAGAAAATCTTTAGTGAAAATTGACGGAGTACTCTAGAGAAATGTCAGAACACACCAAGGAAGAAAGATTCGTTCGGTTGCTAATACAAACTAGAATAGAAACAACTTTCTGATTAGTTAGAATAGCCTGTTGACAGGGTTGAGCCAATTCTACGGGCTCCAATCATCTCTTCGAACGTCTCTGCCTGGTCTAAAAAGTAGATATACGCTGTACTAGTTATGCGATGTGTAATTCATGAAGAATGAAGAAATCGTTGCATTGCCAGAACCAGTCCAGGCTGCTGTCGAATTACTGTACCGGAAAAATTGCAAACTCTACGACTCTAGAGCTGCTGTCGGAACACCTTTCAGGTATCGCACAGCTGCTGTTCGATTTACTGTATTGTTTCAATAATAATTTCAGAGAAAGTTCATATATTTAAATTTATTCGTTATATAATTAACCGCCCTATTCGTGATTTAAAAACAAATGACTTTGTAATATTCTTCGAGACATCGAGGATGTTTTGCTAGTAAAATTCTGTAAGGTACCGTGACCGCTCCTAATTCTGCGCATTTTTCTTTATATAAGTATTTTTTAACATTGTGCATAACTATGATCATTGCATTACTTTTTTATAAATGTCTGTTGAATATTACGCCATTATTCACAAACGGGCCATAATATTTGAGAGCAAAATAATTTATCATGAATCTGAAAGTATTTTATATAGCAGAAAACATCGTCGTTAAGATCAACGCTAAGATTGTCCTTCTAGAAAATTAACTAATTTATGATCTAAATTCTTTGCAGTGATCAAATTACACAGCATAACTTGAAAGAATAATTAGTTTTAGTCATGTTTTAGACAAAAAGAGAGATTGCATGCATTGCTTTCCTTAGAAAAATGCGATGCAATAATGCGCAGATTTAGACACAGATCTTTTTATTCATGTTCCAAATTCTGCGCAGTAATGTATCCTACGAAGAAATCGCGAAAGAATACGCAACCTCACCCAAATGGCTGAGGTATAGAGGCATGAGAATTCAAGTAGTATCTTTAACGTGCATTGATTGGCATCCTGTGCTGTGTCTCGAGGTCCGAACCTACGAGCGCCAATTCATGAAACAATGTTGTCTATTTTTTTTTAAGTCCAACCTCATGGGGCTGTCAGAGAGTGGGCAAGTGGTTTCTACATGAAAACAGAATTTTTAGTGTTAGTTTACAGTGTAATGTTCAGTATGCAGAAAACCCGAATCAATTCGCCCTTCACGTTATCAAGAATAAAATATTTAAAATGAGGCAATCAAAATGATTACAATATTCCTTTGCCACCCGGACAGCACAAAAAGGCCGGATCATGGATTTAATGATGGTAATGGTAACTATAAAGACATAAACAGCATGGCAGGAGTATTTATTTTCACTTTTTGGATGCGCAGAATTAGGAGCAAACATGTGCAGAATTAGGAACATGGGCAAGAGAGTGCGCAGAATTAGGCACCGTGGATAAGTTTACAAAACGAAAAATATACTCAATTGCTGGTCGACTTATAATTCCCATATTTTTAGCAGATATTATAGACCGTAGCGCTACACGTTGAGGCTATCCACGTTGTTAATTTAAATCTAGAATATTTAGAATAGCGGAAGAATCATCAAAATGTCTTAACTGCGCAGAATATGGTACGTTCACGGTACTTCCTTTTTCCAAGGACACTGAATGAAAATTCTCTGCCTCCGCAAATGTTTTCATTAACATTTGTTCTCGTTTAAGAGATGATTTATCATTTCTCTTCGCGTTCTAAAACTTAATTTTTTTAATGAACTAATCAATTAGTTATGCCTAAAGAAATTGAGTACCATTGATTATGGAAAGATCTTTTTCTAATCATAAAATTTTTAAATGTAGTTTACGATTATTAACTTTGACCGGTTTTCATCAATACCGAAAAACCGGTTTTCGAAATACCCCCGAGTATTGGCATCTCAATAAGGGAGTACAGGTTTTCTTTTGTTTAAATGTTTTTGTGACGTTTTCTTTCCCCCATCCAAACCCTCCCATTCTTCCTGATCCTTTTCCCTTCCCATCAGGTAAGTGATGATGAGAAGCCAAAGCGGCGAGGCACAAATGTCCAAAATAAATATGAAGAACGTGCCACCCGACCCAAAAATACCTTCTGAGGATTGAAACCACCCGTTTCCATAAGTTAACTTAATCTAGTACGATTAACTACTTTAAAGAGGAATTTCGTACTTATTGAAAATTTAAGTCATTCTGTAACTCGAATTGAAAGCTTGCTACTCAATTTTGTAAAATTAAGAGTTGCGGAATGTGGCCACAGATTACTTCACAGACCCTTGCCCAACAACTTGTCTTGCCAGTTGGTTCAATGGGCAAGAAAAGCTAGCAGCTTGTAGCTCCAAATACTGGAACTAATCGAGGTCCAAGGGGCTCACGAGGCTCGGAGCGAATAAACAATAAAAAGGATCGTAGCCTGATTCTAAACACGGCCAACACCAAGATTGAGTGTGCACGAACCAGCGCGACTAAGACAGCAACCCATCAATGATACTCGAACGAGCTGCTCGAGCCAAAGATGCTGATACCTGATGATACTCCAAGCTGGGCAATTAAGAAGTTCTGTAAAAGCGACAAAAGAGCCAGGGTCACTACTAGTAGACATATCCACTTATTGTAGAAATTTGTTGCTACTTTGCTACTTTTTAATTTTTTTAGTAGTGTTAGCACCAATGCGAGGATGTCGCCACGGGCAGAGCTGACTAATTACTGATCGACTGTCCGACCGACCGAGACAAGCTTAACCGTTGAACTAAACATTTAAACAACTCTTCCGAGTCTCAAAACCCGCAGACTAGAAAAATTAGCAGCGCGTGATGCCCACAGTACGTCGCATCGACCATGTCAACCCGGAGGTCCCGTCGTTAATTGAAATTGGATATATGAAGTCTTGAAAATCACCAGGAATAGTCTGCATTTCAGCCGAGATGCTGAAAGCTTGCCCAGTATCGTCATCGCAAATGTTGCATCAGCTCTTCAGCAATATCTGGGAAACTGCAACATTTCCGTTGGATTGGATCCTTCTGTGAACGCTAGAAGGGTTGCTACAGGAGTGAGACAGGGTTACAAACCTTCATCGCTACTGTTCCTCGTCGTTATGGATAAAATTTTATTTGGCATTGATACCAAACCTAACCGAGAATTACCCTGAAACTTTTTGACAATGGAGTAATTAAATGACCTCGAGGCGGCTGACGACATTCTCTTGCTCTCTCAATGGCAATATGATATCCAGAGAAATTTAGATTGTCTCTACTACAACTCCAGGTCTTTGCGACCATAGTCGTCGCAAAGACCAAGTCAGTGGGAGTGAACAATAACAATTCCTCCAAGTTCACAGTTGAGGTTGAGGAGGTGGAAGATTTTGGTAGCTAGACAACCCCAGACGTTGTTATCAAGATCGATATAAACACACGACTCAGGATAACTAGCGGCGATTTTTTGGATCTTACTTTGGAATGTTTGGTGCTCAAATCAGATCACTTTACCGACTCCAACACGGATTTTCTATTCTAGCGTGAAATCCGGTCTATTGCCTGCGAGACGTGGTGTGTATCTATCAGCGGAGACAACTGCAGGTCTTCATTAATCGTTGCCTGAATACATTATTCGGGCTTGGTGGCCTAACACTCGATCGTCGATATCACCAGCGCCAGATAGAAACAGAGATTTGGAAACGTAGGCACGTAGTGGTGGATCTGACATATTTTGAGAAAAGAATCGAACGAAATCTGCAAGAAACCTGGACTCAACTGTAATCCACAGGGAGAGCAGAAGAGGCAAACCTAGAGGCTAATGGTGGGTTACGCCGTCAACGTCAGTCAATTGATTCAGACTATTGATGCAAACCTCTCGTGACGACAGGTGAAAGTCAGGGCATATGACCGTCGACAGTTGGGAAAGCAGACTTTTTGGTTTTGTCGAACCAACGGACATGCCCACACAAGTAATTAAGCATTCAGCAAGCATCTAATTTTTTTCCTGGTTTTGGGTAAAAATTCCTGGTTTTTCCCGGTTTTCCTGGTTGAGTTGCCACCCTGTATCATTTTAACCAGACCTAACTTTTGTCTTACTTTGCTACAGATCGTCTCTATGTGTCTGCGGTGTCTAATCTCACGGTCCAGAGTGAACCCCAAGTACGTATGGGTATTGACTATGGAAGTATTCTCTCCTAGCACAGTTATTTTCAAATGGTCCGTGTGTTTCCTTGTAAAAGGGATGACTGCAGATTTTTGCGTGCTTACTTCTAGGTTCAACTCAGTCAAATTGCGAATTAAGTATTTTAAAAAGTTTTTTAAATAGCTAGCCGCTCATTCTAAAGTTTCAGCCTTTGGCGATTACCGCAAAGTCATCTGCAAATTGCACGAGTTCGCAATCTTCACAGGAGAGATTGTGGAGGTTAGTGGTATAATAGTTAAATAAAATTGGCGAGAGTGGGCAGCCTTGAGGCAAACCTTCGCTAATGTCCATTTTTATCTGTCCTTCTTTAGTATTTAAGATCAAGGGCCGTTTTCTTAGGTATTCGAACAGCCTTGAAATTAATTTTTCGGGAATTCCGTAATCTGAAGGTATAGAAAGCAATTTTTCCGTGCCAACCGAATCGAATGCCATTTTAACGTCTAGAAAAGCTACTCCTATTACTTCCAGATTGTTCTCGCGGCAATCAGCAATTTATACATGTATACATGTATACATTCTTTATGGTAGCGATCTCGATTAAACGGTCTTTCACCACCGCATTGATTAATTTCATTTCCACGTTCATTAAGGAAATTGGCCGCCGGGAATTTGGCAACGAAAGGTCCACTGACTTTTTTTTGGAATAGGGCGAATCTCAGTAGTTCTTCATTCGTCCGGGATATTCTCCGTCGAGAAGATTTCACTCAATTACTCGAAAATTTTTGATTGGAGGCTGCAATCCAAGTTTTTTAGGATAAAATACGAAATGCCAGTAGTTCCTCGGGCGGAGTGGGCTTTCTTTCCGTTAAGAATTTTCCTCAATTCGGATTCCTGCGGTCTTCTCCCAAAAATATTTCTAATTCGGGATTCGAATGTGCAACCGGCTGTTGGATTTAAACTTTTAAACTTTAAACTTGTTTTTAAAGTAATAGTCCATGAACTGTTTGCCCTGCTCAAAGCCGATAGTTGCTTTTTTCCTGCTGTTTCCAGTTAGCGCTGTATCTATTTTCTTTATAATATTCCACAACTGCTTAGAAGGGGTTGACTCGTCAATTTTTCCGAGAGTTCGAGAGTGTATTTTCTTTTTTCCTTTCTTGCAGCTCGTTTGAACTCCGCTCGCGTTTTTTGAAATTTAATATACCTAATTTGTTTGCGAGCGCGACTCGCTTTGTACGATACAACTCCCCGATCTCATCGGTCCACCAAGGTTTTAAACAATTCGCTTTTTTGTTGCTGAAGGAGGAGGATTTCTCGATGACTTCCACGAAAATTTCCATCATTTTGCATGGAGAGTAGAAAAATTGGGGTTTCATTTCATTCAATAAGGAAATCACCTTCTGTTTATTAATCCTTTTGATTCTTTCTATCAGAAATGGGATGTTACTGTTGATCACGCATTTAATAACGCAGTGTTTGCTGCCGAATTCTTCATCTAGTACTGACCACGTGGCCTTTCTAGCTAAGCCAGGTGTACAGAGTGTTATATCTACAGCAGACTCCTGCACTGAGAGGCGAAAGCCGGCATTGAGCGAGCGCGTACCAGATCGGCTAAGACAGCTGCCCGTCAACGATACGCCGAACTGGAGAGGGCTGTTAAACGTGCTTGTAGGCGGGACAAGAGAGCCTGGACTAACTCCCTAGCCGAACAAGGAGAAACCGCCGCCGCCAATGGTTTGTACGATATTTCTCGCCGCCTTAGTGGTGCCAGGATGAATACAAAGATGCCGCTAAAGGACAGAGCTGGTCAGCTATTGACTGACCGTACAGAACAGCTTAAGCGATGGACTGAACATTTTGAACAACTCTTCCGAGTTTCAAATGTCAGAGACCAACAAAACCAGCAGCGTACGACGCCTACAATTCGTCGAATAAATCGCGTGAACTCGGAGGCGCCATCGCTGGATGAAATTGTAGCAGCCATCAAGAGTATGAAATCCAATAGAGCGCCAGGAATAGATCGTATTTCAGCCGAAATGCTCAAAGCTGACCCATCTTTGTCAGCCCAGATGATGCATCAGCTTTTCAGCAATATTTGGGAAACCGCGACTTTTCCGGTGGACTGGATGCAGGGCATATTGGTCAAAGTCCCTAAGAAAAGAGACCTAACGGAATGCGGTAACTGGCGGGGCATCACGTTGCTCTGTATTACTCTCAAAGTACTCTGTAAGGTAATCCTCAACCGGATCCAGGAGAAGATCGACGCTACTCTCCGGCGGCAGCAAGCTGGATTCCGTGCTGGCCGATCATGTGTAGACCATATCACAACGCTCCGCATTATATTGGAGCAGATCAACGAATTCCAGGACTCTCTTCTGCTGGTGTTCGTTGACTTCGAAAAGGCGTTCGACCGACTCAATCACGAAAACATCTGGGGCGCACTTAGGCGTAGAGGAGTTCCAGATAAGCTAGTCCATCTCATCGAGGCTCAGTACGAGGCGTTCTCGTGCAAGGTTTTGCACGACGGCATCTTGTCCGACCCCATAAGGATTACTGCTGGCGTGAGACAGGGCTGCATTTTATCATTTTCTCATCGTTATGGATGAGATATTAGTTGGAGCAATTGACAGTAGACCAAATCGAGGATTGCCTTGGAATCCTCTAACGATGGAGCAGCTAAATGACCTCGGCCTAGCCGACGACATTGTCTTGCTCGCACAACGCCGAAACGACATGCAGAGCAAGTTAGATGACCTCTCCGAGAGCTCCCAAGCAGCAGGTCTCACAGTCAATGTAGCGAAAACTAAGTCTATGGTAGTGAACACTGACAATGCCACCAACTTCACAGTAGCGGGACAACAAGTTGAGCAGGTAGACGCCTTTCAATATCTTGGTAGCCAAACAACGCCCGATGGTGGTACCAAGACTGATATAGTCACACGGATCAGGAAGGCCAGGGGTGCCTTTGCAGGTCTGCGAAACATTTGGCGCTCAAACCAGATCACTCTACGTACGAAAACCCGAATCTTTAATTCAAACGTTAAATCCGTACTGCTGTATGCCTGCGAAACGTGGTGCGTCTCAGCGGAGACAACGCAAAAACTGCAGGTATTCATTAACCGGTGCCTGCGATACATTATTCGTGCCTGGTGGCCTGATAATTGGATATCCAATGAGGAACTCCATCGTCGGTGTCATCAACGGCCGATTGCCACAGAAATTCGTGAACGTAGGTGGAAGTGGATCGGACACACCTTGAGGAAAGGAGCGAACGAGGTTTGCAGAGCAGCACTCGACTGGAATCCACAAGGACAGCGTAGGAGAGGCAGACCCAGAGGCTCATGGCGACGGAGCTTAGCCAACGACATCCAGGCTGTAGACGAGAACCTGTCCGGGCGACAGGTAAAAGTCATGGCGGGTAAACGTCAGCAGTGGAGATCTCTGATTTCATCCCTTTGTTCTGCCGGACCGGTGGACATGGACACATAAGTAAGTAAGTAAGACTCCTGCACTCCAGGCTTCGGAATGGTTGTTGGGGTGCCGTCGTTCAGAATACCTAACACCGAACCCTCTATTTGGTCAAATAACAAATTTCCGCTTCTGCGTGTTGTAAAAGCAGGACTCCACGACGTGTGATGACCGTTAAAATCGGCGCCGATGATAACTTCCCCCTGCAGATTTTTTAGGTAACTAAAGAGTTTCATTATGCCTTCCTCTACTTTCGGATTGTTACCCCCCGGAGGGATGTAGATTGGGTCAACACTGTCGGTTATTTTTACCCCTACAGCTTCAACTGGATCCATATTAGGCATTGTGTACTCACAGTATGTGAAATCGTCTCCGTATCCTGCTGTTCTTCTCTGCGAAATCAAGTTAAAATGTTTTAGTTTGAAGGTTTCCTTTTCTTTGAACCAAATCTCTTGTAACATAGCCACATCAATTTCTTTTTCCGTAAGACTTGTATACAGTTCTTCTCGAGTATCGATATTCCGGATACTCTGTATGTTGTGTTGAAATTTTTTTTAAGGATTTGTTCACCATTATTGACGGATTCTACTATTCTGATTGTTTGCTCTGCTTGATCTGACGCTGGTATTTCCGTATTGATGATGTGGTTTAATTCGGTAGTTATCAGGATCAATAATTGGTCTGAATCTATTTCCTCCTGAGTGTGGTGCAGCTTGAAGTTAATCTGATCTCGCAGGGATTTCAATTTTGTATAACAGGGGCAGGAGATGTAGCTGCTCAGAAAGAGCCGTCTTAGTTCTGTTATGCAGCGCTCGAATTCAGTGGCCTTCTGCCCGTTTTCATAACTGAATGCTCCTTGGGCGGGTGCTTTGCTGAGACGAAAAGGCTGCACGGTTTCGATGAACTATTCCAGTTTGACCGACATTGGTTCGATTTTTTCTCGGTTCTTGGTATCTGAAAGCGTAACTGTCAGTGCTTGCAGAGTCCTCTTGGATCCCGGTCCCGTTTTGGATTACTTCGGCATACTTTTCGAGTAAGGCATACGGGTAAGCACGAATTACACTGTTTCACCGGAAATACATATAGTTCAGGACGAAAGTTTACCGCATAAATTTTTAGGGCTTTCGGTATTTCTATACCTTGAACTGGCACTTTTAAGTTTTGTGTGCATATCAAAGTACCTCCTGGCCCTTTGCGTTTTATTCTTTCTATCTGTAACACTTCCGAGTCACATTGAATAAATTGTATCAAATCTCCCTCATCAAAATCCAATGGAACATTTTTGATAAAGAGTATAGTTGGACAATACAGTTTTTTTAGGTCAATTTTCTGAAGTCTAGAGTAATCCTCAACCACTTTCAAGTTTAGTTTAAAACGGAATTTTCCCAGTTTTGTTATCACTTTGCATTCCCCGAAACCAGCCTAGAACATGATTTTCCCAATTTCTACTAGGTGTTTAGGAAAGTCTTTATCCAGTTTGATTGCCTCTAGGTACGCAATGTCTGACGTGCCAGCTGCGGCTTTTCCTCTTATGTTATCGGTTGCTTGTCCATGTAGAGTTCCTGACTTGTTCTCCTTGCTCGGCATTTGTGCTCCTGCCTGGGACCTTGTCACTCTTGTGCGAATCATATTTAAAGTCGAAAAGAACGACTTATAGATGAGTATTCCTGATTTTCCGGCGATTTAGCTTTTTAGGTAATTTTCGTTGTAATTTGCCGGTGATTCCGATAATTAGGTTGGTAGTAATTATCTACTTTTACGTTATGCCAATGTGGCGCCCATTATTCTAAAATCCCAGATACAGTGGTAAGCCGATTTTGTCACTCCCCGATTTTGTTACGTTTTTGACCCGATTTTGTCACGTTTTTTACCCGATTTTGATTTATCAAGAGCTTAGTTTGAGAATCATTTTCAAACATGTCAAATGTATTAAAACACTGTGAAAAGAACTGTGTTGATTATCGTGGAGTTTTCACAAAAGATGTTTCTTATCTCCACAACTATAATAGCTAGAAGGTCACTTTCTTTGGCAAAGTTCTTTATAATTTTCTCAAAAATTTTGTAGAACATTGTTTTGCTCTATCTCTTACTGCTTGAAAAATAAGAGCTTTTTACGCTGTGAAATTTCTCTGTACATAGTTAACCAGTTTAATCAACCATTTCGGCGCAATTAAAAAACGCGTGTTTTCATACCTGTGGGACCTGTGACAAAATCGGGTCATTACTGTACAACCAAAAAAACCCCGTCACTACGCCAAAATGGCGACTTTTTGGGTTTACAAAACTACCAAAATTATTAGAAAAATAACGCGATATTCTCGGACAAAACGAAACAACGATCCGCGCGTCTCAAAAACTCGCACCCACGTCTATGTGAAAGGTTGTTTAGAAACGACCGGCCGGCTTCCAAATTGAAAGCGTCTCTATCATGTTGGTTTCGGTCAAGGAACGTACCGCTGAAGCGGACGTCGAACGGAAGCGGTAGGAAAGGCAGTGCAAACAGACCGAAAAGGTTACGAAACCGGAAAAAAAAAAGAAAATTCCAACTCGAGGAACTGCAAGACACCGAACCGCCGCCGATAGTCCGCAAATCGAAGACCAAACTGGAGGAAAGTGATTACGATTCGGAAGCGATTGTTTCAGTTAAAAATTATACATCTCTCAATTATTGGAGGCAAAAGCATGGAAGCAGTTCTCTAGCTAGAACCCATTGTTTCGTCTTTAAAACATTTAAAATGAAAAATAATATTCGTCACTGGAAAAAGCATTTGCCGAATTCTTAAAATTAGTTGCACAACTTGTTGCAAAAAGGTGTAGTTCGATTTCAGAAATGTTCAAACCAGAAAAAAGTTTATAACGAAGGAGGCCCCCCAATGGACCTCGTCTAACTAGCCAAACGGACCGTCCTATGATCGGATCTTCGCTGGAAGAGGCTGCTAGGGTCAATGGGATCATAACACTAGCACCGCAATTGTCCGGTATCTACTCTAAAAGTTGAATATAGCACCTGGACTTTGCCTTGCTTTTTTAAGGCGAAGGCTAAAAAAATAGACGCACTAAGTCACCATCCGAATCGAGGAATAAAGCGCGAAAGCGGTTAATAGAACCACTGACCCAAATTGGTTTGGGCGCCTAGTTTTACGATATAAAGAGAAAACCGTGCAAAAAACATCCGCCTACTTGATGGCACTTGATGGCATCCGATTTCAAGCAAAAAAGAATCAAAAAAAGTAGAATACTTACATCAACTCCATGCTCGGTGTAAAAATCTCCGGTACCCATCGATGCGTACAACTTGTAGCCCATCTTGTGCAGCACCCGAATGCTGGGAAGAAGCTCCATTTTGTGCTGCAAAAAGCGAAACCAATCGGTAATCCACCCATTAGAAACCTAAAAACACACTTTTCAACGCACCTTAAAACTTCCGATGCTCAGCAGAATCGCCCGCTTCGGTATCTGAAATCCGGTGGACATCATTGCCTTCAGATACGCCTCGTACCGATTATCGCCAAAGCAGGCAACCTCACCGGTGGAGGCCATCTCAACGCCCAGCATAACGTCCGCACCGGCCAGCCGAGAAAAGCTGAACTGCGGCACCTTAACGCCGACCTTCCCGCAACCGTGCAGCACATCCACCGGCTCTACACTCAAACCCACGATCACCCTGGTAGCCATGGCCACAAAATCGTGGTTCAGAGTTTTCGACACAAACGGGAACGAACGCGAAACGCGCACATTGCACTCGATCACTTTCAGTTCGTTGTTTTTCGCTATCAACTGCATGTTGAACGGTCCGGTAACGTCCAGCAAAGCCGCAATATCGCGCGCGATCTGTTTGATCCGTTCCAAGGTCTCCGCGTTGATATCCTGCGGTGGAGTAACCAGTGTCGCATCACCGGAATGTACTCCCGCGTTTTCCACGTGTTCGCTGACTGCCATGCACAGAATCTCGCCATCCGCTGCCACCGCGTCCACGTCGATTTCTTTCGCCTCGACCAGAAACTTGGAAATCACCACCGGATGCTCCTTGCTTACGTCCGACGCGTGCTTTAGGTAGGTCTCCAGATCTTGATTGGAGTAGGCGACGTTCATTGCCGCCCCGGACAGCACGTAGGAAGGTCTTACCAAACAAGGATAGCCAACCTCTTCGCAGAACTCGATAGCCGATTCCAGGTTCGTAAGTTCTTTCCAACGTGGCTGAAGGATTCCCTTACGATCGAGCATTCGGGAAAATTTGAACCGATTTTCCGCGCCGTCCACCGATTCCGGGGTGGTTCCCAAAATTCTCGCCTGCTGCCGATGTAGGTCCATCGCAATGTTATTGGGAAGCTGACCACCCATCGATAGAATGATACCTTCCGGTTGTTCCACGTCATAAATGTCCATCACAACTTCAAAAGAAATCTCCTCAAAATACAACCGATCGCACATGTCATAATCGGTACTGACCGTCTCCGGATTGTAGTTAACCATAATGGTTTTTCGACCCAGATTTCGCAATTCACGCAAACACCCAACCGCACACCAATCGAACTCGACCGAACTGCCGATTCGATACACCCCTGATCCGATGACCATGGTGTACTGTCCAGGAAAATCGATATCGTTCTCCGTCGCATTGTAGGTCATATACAGATAATTGGTAGAGGCCGGCCACTCTCCGGCCACTGTATCAATTTGCTTTACAAACGGCAGCACTCCCGTCTCCTTCCGTTGCACTCTAACCGCCAGCTCGGTACTCTTGATCAGTTCCGCAATCTGCTTATCGGAAAACCCGATCTGTTTCGCCTCCAGCAGCATTTCTTTCTCCGGAATATTCGACAACTCTTCCAGCCGTTCGGTGAAATCTATAATGTTCTTCATCTTCCTCAGGAACCATCGATCAATTTGCGTCAGCTCGTAGATTCGTTCCACTGTGTAACCGGCTTTCAGTGCCGCCGCCAGCACAAACATTCGCTTATCAGTCGGTTGCTTCAGCTCCTGCTCGTTGACCTGCTTCAGATACGGATCAAATCCATTAACATTATCAACCATACGCAGAGCCTTCTGGAAGGCTTCCTCGAACTTACGCCCGATTGCCATCACTTCCCCGACGCTCTTCATCGAACTACCAATGTGCTTACTGACTCTCGTGAACTTTGCCAAATCCCATCGAGGCATTTTCACCACACAATAGTCCAGACTCGGTTCGAAGCAAGCCGTCGTGACTCCAGTGACGGAGTTCTTGATCTCTGGAAGCGGAATCGAGAGTGATAGCTTAGCGGCCACGTAAGCCAGCGGATATCCGGTAGCTTTGCTAGCCAAAGCCGAGCTGCGAGATAGTCGTGCGTTCACTTCTATGATATAGTACTCTTCCGAGTACGGGTTTAGGGCGTACTGAATGTTACACTCGCCGACGACTCCGAAGTGCCGTATCACCTTAATCGCGGTGGACCTCAGCATGTTGTATTCCCGGTTGGAAAGTGTCTGTGAAGGAGCCACCACGATACTCTCACCGGTGTGGATCCCCAGGGGATCCACATTTTCCATGTTGCACACGGTGATGCAATTATCAAATGCATCGCGAACCACTTCATATTCGACCTCCTTCCAACCCTTCAGCGATTTGTCGATGATCAGCTGATTGGAGTGTGCAAGTGCCTGCAGTGCCAGCAGTTTTAGTTCCTCGCTATTGTTGGCAAATCCGGATCCCAACCCTCCGAGCGAAAAGGCAGCCCTTGCCATAACCGGATAGCCAATCTTATCGGCTGCTTCGATCGCTTCCTGTATGGAGTAGACGGCCGTGGAGGGGGCAACCTTCTCACCGATTTCGGCCACCCGCTCGGCGAATATTTTGCGATCCTCGGTTTCGATGATCGACGTGATTGGAGTGCCCATGATCTTAACCTTATACTTTTCGAAGATTCCCGCTTTCTCCAACTCAATGCCACAGTTCAATGCCGTTTGACCTCCGAACGTTAGCAGGACACCTCCCGGACGTTCTGCTTTGATAACCTGTTCCACGTATTCCGGTGTTAGCGGTAGAAAGTACACTTTATCGGCTAGACCCTTGGACGTTTGAACGGTTGCGATGTTCGGATTGATCAGTACCGTTTGAATGCGTTCCTCTTTTAAAGCCTTGATCGCTTGCGATCCCGAATAGTCGAATTCCCCGGCTTGACCGATGGACAAACCACCCGAACCCAACAGCAGCACCTTTTTCGGCCGACTCGAGTCGATTTCCCGCTTCGGCTGATATCGCAAACTGTCGTTTAATTTTTCCTTGATCGAAATCCCACCGTCAGTGGCTCCACCAGTTTTGTACTCTCGCACAGTGTCCAGAAATACATCGAAAAGAACTTCCAGATCCTCTGGTCCGGCGGTATGCTCCGGATGGAATTGCACACTGAAGAAGGGCTTGCTATCGTGCACGATACCTTCGTTGGTTTGGTCGTTGATGTTGGTGAAAAGCTCCTCCCAACCTGTTGGCAGATCGGACGCCTCCACGGCGAAGCCGTGATTCTGCGAAGTCATAAAACATCGTTTCGTTCCTTTGTGAATGCAGGGCAGATTGTGGCCCCGATTGCCGTACTTCATCTTGTACGTACTGCAACCGGCAGCCGTTGCGAGCAGTTGATGCCCAAGACAGATTCCGAAGATCGGTTTAACGGTATGCGCCTCCGTGAGCAGTCGCCGAATGTTACCGACCGTCGTCTGGCACATCTCTGGATCGCCGGGACCATTGCTTAGGAACAATCCGTCGAAGGCGGACGGATCCAGCGGTGCGTTCCACGGTACTACGTCGACCCGGGCGCCTCGATTGACGAAGCAACGTACCTGGTTCAGCTTTAGGCCACAGTCGATGGCACAAATACGCGGCGATCCGGTTTCGTTGTAAGTGACCGCTTTCGGTAGCGAAACTTCCGCAACCAGATTGCGTAGGTTCTGGTTCGCGAAAGTTAACCGCGGGATTGGACTGGGCTGGTGGCCTTGGATGATTTTACCTGAAAAAAAAAGCGAAAGAAAGAACCACGAAAGAGAGAAGAGAAATTGATCAGTCGAGAAGCATTTTTTTAGTTTATTTTTTTTGGAGGAATGCGGGACATATTGAAAGGTTTATTTGCTAAATCGTTCCGGTATTAAAGATGGACCATTTAGAAATTAGGCACTTCATTTTGGCGATAGCGGCGCTCCCAGTGACTGTGGATGCTAGCTTTTGGTCGTTGTGTTATTTACAAACAGTTCTGCTCGGTATATTTCTTTGGCAGTTTAAAGATAACGTTTAAAGATTTCGATTTCGAGATATTCATCATGCAGGAGGAGAATTGAAAGTAATGCGATTTGTGCGATCACCTACAGAATCCATCAGCGTCGGCTCGGAAGCTGGCGGGACTGACGGAGTATCCTAAAAGAACTGTGGTGTGAGTAATTGAGGGGTGCAAAGAAACTCTAAGGGCTGTCCGCAAGGCGTAGACCAGAGGTTGGAATTGAACTCTCGATCGACTGCGGTCGAGGGTCATTCGGAAAGTCAAGTCTGATCTCAACATCACGGATTGTGCTTTGGCGAAAAAACTAAATACTGACCACTGTACTGTACGACGAATCCGTCTCGGAATAGCTACAAGTGTTACCGAGCAAGTGGGGAGCCCACAGAAGCCTCAAACAATAAACAAAGGCTACAACCCGGTCTCGTCAACTGTGCGGCCGGGTGGTGACGAAACGCGATGCATGCATAAGCTTCAGAGAAGGCGATTTCAGCCAAACCCTGGGGTTGAAAGGTGATACGGTACTGAATCCCAACATGGCCGAAAAAATGGCGTTCTTGTAAGGATATAGGATGTCCAACCATGTTGGATTCAGTACCGTTTCACCTTAAATTCTTTATGCTCTGGCTCGCGGTAGGGTTTGTAGCTGATTCGAGATTGGTTTTGGGGATGGGTTCGTGATAAAAGGTCATGACTTGGCAAGGGATCTGTTTCATTGGCATCCGTGTGAAAACCAGTGTTTTGTGACGGATAAGAATTTGGAGATATACAAGAGTAGGTGCCTCACCAGGCGGAGTTTGCCATTCATTAACTCAAGTAACACATTTTTGTCATATTTTGTTTCTGCAGCCTATTAATGATTAAAATTGGCGTTAGATGTGTCATAGTAACTTAATAACATAACGAGTGCTACTTGGGAAGTCCCATGATAGCCTGCAGCAGTTTCAGACACACTCCAGCGTAACGGGACACCATCCCTGCTTTACATTTCAGTTTCTACTTCATCAAACCCCTGGCCTTCAAGTGGAAGATGATGTCCTCGTTAATTAACTATTTTACAAGGTATTACAGCAAAAATGGGTGCTAATTCTTTCCCGTAACGCTGGAATGTGTCTTCAGCATGCATGCCGCAATGGACAATGGAATTTAGTTCATTTCAAAAGAGCTGAGTGCACCGAATTGTTTTTGGGTTCGTCCAGTTAGCGTTACCAACCGGTTTTTACGAAAATCTGGAAAACGAGAATAAAAATATCTGGAAAAATCTGGCTGCCATTTGGTCTAATGGAACACAACGTTTGAAAAACGTCTTTTTTGACGTAGGACTACCTCTTACGGCAAGTTTTGAGATAGGGTGTCATTCCAAAAAATCGAAAAACGCGAGCGTCACGAAAAATGAAAGGTTTTGAGCGCTGATAGCTCAGCGGTTTTCCAATCGATTTTCAATATTCTTACACCAATCGATCGGAAAATCTTCTAAGAATTGACCCAAATGAAGAAAAGTATGGATTCTTGATGTTGAACTATTGAAAAATTGAAAATAATGAACCTATGTTTTGCCAGAATTCTCACTTCGTGATTGGTTGGAAGATTCTTTACGATGATCTAAACCTATACCAATTTGATATCTGTGCTTGGGAAGTAAGCCAAAACAAGCGACGAAGTTGCCTCATTTCAACAAGATTTCTTAACACCGCGGTTAAACCTAGACCATTTTGATGTCCTTGCTTGGGAAGTACGCCAGAAAGAGTGACAAAGCCCCCTCGTGCCAACAGATTTCTTACGAACGCGATTAATCCTAGTCCAGTTTGATGTCTGTGTTAGGGAAGTGTGCCAGAAAAAATGACACAAGTTCGTCGTCCCAACAGATCGCAAATTCTTTACTGCGAGACGATTAAACCTCGGCGAATTTGATATCTGTGTTGGAAAAATGTGCTGCAGCTGCAGTGTACAGTTATAACAAGACTCTGTATGAATACGCATGCTTGCCGTTTCATTAAAAGTGTAGTGAAAAGATGTGCTGTTGATAAAATAGGATTGAATTGGTAAAATCCCTTCAACGTGGGGAACCATGGGTAATAAAAACAATCTTTAATTTCTGTAAGGTAGCAGGCAAGCAATAGTTTGTGTTCCTGATTTTGTTAAATTGTTTTCAAATGCACAATGTTTTGAGAATTGAACGTATGCAATGTTACTACTTTGATAAATGTTACATACAACGCATGTAGCATGTATATATGTTGCATATAGCATGTATACATGAAGAATCGAATGATTACAAGCATGAATACATGCTACTATCACTACAAAGCGACTTACGTAGTCCTGCGTCACCTATATATGCGGTCGTGTCTTGTACACAACCCCTCTGATTTTTGTCTGATTAGGCATCAAAAAGTCTGGAAAATCCAGACAAATCTGGAAGGATGGCAACGCACTCCAGTATCGAAATACTGGGGAGTAACGAAGCGAAAGCTGAAGATGAGGAGAATAGTCACCAGCAACATTCGTCAGATGAGGAGTTCGAGGTGCCGGCTGACCGGGGCCGTGACTGGGGAGGGTGTGCACTAGAAATACTCATAGTAAGAGATACGCGGAAACTAAAGCCAACGATTTGGCATCAGTGTACAAAAACTGCCAGCACTTTCTGCGGAGCAAAATGCTATAGCAGTGTGACTTGATTGTTTTCAACATGATCCGCTTCTGTTTTGTTTACATTCAATTTTGCACAATAGAGCGATATATCTTTCAACTTAATCAATGTAAAATGCATTGCAAAGCTTTATACACACTGTGTCCGAGTATAATATTCAAGGTGCGTGACAATAGCTTAAGTAGATTTCATGACTATTGCAATACTTGTTAGTCAAACATTTAAGCAAACAGTATGCGTGTTCGATTGGCTCCCTTTTGATAATTCTCGCTGCTCGAATGACTCCCAAGATGGCTGCTTCCGCGTATCTTTCACCTCTGAGTATTTGTAGTGTGCACCGGCTGACGAGCGGTGTCAGCAGTAGGTTTTTTCATGCAATGTAACAAAATTTCCTATGTATCTTCCGTAGAAACATTAAAAAAATAATCAATGCGGGACGCTATCCGGGACAAGCTATCCAAATCCGGGACAGTCCCGCATAATCCGGGACGTCTGGTCAGCCTACTCTAGATAGTTTAAGTCTATGGAAAGTCCGTCTTGTCGGTACATCTAATAAGGTTAGGTTAAAGCCAGTTTACCCTTTGTGACCTGTCGGTCAGAAGTCAAGATTGTTTTCAATAAAACTACAGGTATACAGCCCTAAGGGTTGTACGAAAGGGTGACGTAGGACTATATCAGATCATTAGATCAAAGACTAATGTAAACTGCGTTTCTGGCATATGCATGTTTATAAGAATCTGTGAGTGCCATTGTTTAAGTGAATATTTGAAAAAGAAGAGCAAAATATTCAGATTCAATTCTTCGTTAAATGCAATGGTGGCTTTGAAAATACGTGGACGAGGGCTCATAAGTACAACGTTTGCAACCATTGAGACATAAAATATTTCTTTTAAAAATCACTTGTGTGCACCATAAAGGTTGAAAAGTAATGAATGACCTCCAGATTATTATATTAAATATGATTATGCGAAGCTTGACATGTTTCAATTGCCCTTATTCTACGAGTCACGTGACTCAATACGACAATTGTCACTCGCCGTGACTCGCCACGGCGAGTCGAGTCACCTAGGTGACAACCGAGTCACCTAGGTAAGAAACCCCTGTCACCTAAGTGACAGACCGTGTCACCTAGGTGACAAAGCGAGTCACCTAAGTGACAAATGTCACCTGATTCGCGGTGACTCCAAATAGTCACGTAAATCGCCTCGCAGAATAAGGGTGAATAATCGTACTTTTACTCGCTTGTGACCTTTAAAAGGGCCATTGGTTGCAATAACATTAAAGCCAAAACACGTTCATCGCAAATATGACGTGCCATTCGAATGTTCTTCGCTTTTGACATGAATGGCAACAGGCACGTAAGTTAGCGGCGTCGATTCACTGTCTTTTGCTTCGAGAAGGTTTTACTAGTTTACTTTCACAGCTTACCGCTTGTTACATAGCAGAAAATTAAGCACATACGCAAAAATTTCTGTATTATTTGTATACGGGTCCTTATCTATCACAGGGGTGAGGGGTCTCAAACCATCATAAAATAAATTCATGCCTCAATAAACCTCCATATGCCAAATGTGGATCCATTTGCTTGATTAGTTCTCAAGTTTTGAGGAAATTTGGGTTTCATTTGTTTCGAAGCCCCCCCTCTTAAAGGGCGAAGAGGTTTCAGTACACCATAGAAAAAATTCTTACCTCCAAAAACCCCCATATGCCAAATTTGGTTCCTTTTGATTGATTGATTCTCGAGTTATGAGGAAATTTGTATATTATTTGTATAGGAGCCCCCCCTTCTTAAAAAAGGAAGGATTTCAATTCACCATAGAAAAAATTCTTACCTTCTGAAACCTCCACATGCCAAATTCGGTTCCATTTGGTTGATTAGTTCTAGATTTATAAGGAAATTTGTATTTGATTTGTATGGGAGCCCCTCCTCTTAGAAGGGGAAAGGGTTTTAGTCCACCATAGAAAAAAATCCTACCTTTTAAAACCCCCACATGCTAAATTTGGTTCCTTTTGATTGATTATTTCTCGAGTTATGAGGAAATTTGTATATCATTTAATTGGGAGCTCCCCTCCTAAAGAAGGGAAGGATCTCAATTCACCATAGAAAATAGAGTTTTGAGGAAATTTGTGTTTCATATGTATAGGAGCCCCCCCTCTTACGCCGTCCGAAAAATTGCTCTCTCTCGTCCCTCCATAAAATTGCTGGTCATTTTATCTTTCCAACGACATATAAATTGTTCAGTTTCGTTCAGTAGTTTAGTAGTTATTAGCATTTGAAATCTTTCATTCCAACGTTACACTTCTATTTTCGTTTTCGCAAAGTGCTACCCAGTCCCAGATAGTAAACAAAGACGTAGTCCTACGTCAAAAAAGGCGGAGAGGGAGGAGAGGTCGAGAAAGCCCTAGAGATGGAGGATTATTTCTTAGAAAATGCCTTATATTAAAAAGGCTTATCTATACCTGTAAAAATGGATTTCTGTCTACCTTTCCCTATGTTCCTTATAGAATCGAAAACTACCGAACCGATCGGCGTGAAAATTTGCATGTAGGGGTTTTTGGGGCCAGGGAAGGTTCTCTCGATGGCAAAAGACCCCTCCCCCCACTAAGAGGGGGGGGGGGGGGGCTCCCATACAAATCTATGCCTATAAAAACTGAATTCTGTCTGTCTGCCCGAATGTTCCTTATAGAATTAAAAACTACTGAACCAATCGGCGTGAAAATTTGCATATTGGAGTTTGTCGGGCCAGGGAAGGTTCTTATGATGGCTAGAGACCCCTCCCCCCACTAAGAGGGGAGGGGGGGGGGGATCCCATACAAATGAAACACAAATTTTTTGCGTAACTCCAGAACCAATCAAGCAAATGGAACAAAATTTGACATGTGGGTGTTTTTGGAGACAAGAATGTTTTCTATGGTAAACTGAAACCTCTCCCCGCTTCAGGAGGGGGGCTCCCATACTAATGAAATACAAATTTCCTCATAACTCGAGAACTAATCAAGCAAATGGAACCAAGATTGGCGTGTGAGGGGTTTTGGAGGCAGGAATTTTTTGGAGGAATGGTTTGAGACCCCTCATCCCTGTGATAGGGGGATAAGGACTGTCATACAAATAAAACAGAAGTTTTTGCGTAACACAAAAACTAATCGAACTCGAGAAATTTTAGACTCTTTCGTAAAACATTAATCAATAACAAGACCACCAAAAACTATCAATAGTAACATTAGATATTTCAGTGCGAGACCGCGCCACAGGCCGTGAGTGTTGCCGGCGACCTGCCGTCGGAAGCGCCGGTCACTGCGGGGGGCAGTCCCCGGTAGAGATCACCTCTATCTAGGTTTATTTATTTTCCTAGATCTACTGACCTCTATTACTTTCCTTCAGTTGGATCACCCCTGCGAAATAGTACTTTCTACGAAAAGATTTTCCGTGAAATGGTACATCCCGCGTAAGGTTTTTCGCGAAATGGTATTCTGCGAAACTCAATGTTCCGCGTTACGGTCAACCGAGAATTGGTGTTCCGCAAAATGATATTCGACGAAATGGTTTGTAATGATGGCGAATATTTAAATGCTATCCGCTGTATTTTATCAGGCTAAGCAATGGGGGAAGTTGTTTTCTACTTTACTGTGAGGAAAATTTGTATATTAAAACACCCATGAACTCCCCAGAAACTGGCAAAACCCGAGATTGTGACAAAGGTCATCCAAGATTCACGATTTATGTACAACACAATTTAATTTGTGGCAATACGAAGTTTGTCGGGTCAGCTAGTTAAATTATAAAAAAAGCGATAAATACATTTTGATAATCATGAATAAAGTTGGTTTGTAAAATTGTATTTTGTAATACAGAAGTAAAAATTTAACTAGAAATATAAAATAACTGTAAGTTGTGTGAAATATTAAAAGTGAGAAAAAATTAAAATTCTAATTTGAGTTCCGTTGAATAATCGAGCAAGACCTGTGACCGATATACAATCTGCTCGACCAACAATCGACAGAAGTCGACCAATCCGATTAGCAAAAAACTAAGCAGGCGGCGATTTTTCATAGTCGTCTATACAGTCAGAGTCAAACACCATGTGCTTTTTTTTCTCGAAGAAAAATCGTTCGCGAGTTCGGAAAAAAACCAGTGAAATCGATTCCACCGCGGTCGTATTTATACTCACCCAGAACGGTACCGTTTTCGCGTATCTTTTTGGTTAACGCGCGGGTGTCGATACCGCTGATCCCCGGTACACCGTGCTTGCGCATCCATGCCGACAGCGTCAGCTTGCTGCGCCAGTGCGACGGTTCGTCGCAAATTTCACCTACCACCAGACCGGCGGTCCAAATGCGGTTGTTCGATTCAAAATGCAGCATTAGACCGCGCTCGTCCAGGTCTTCGTCCGGTATGCCGTAGTTGCCGATCAGCGGATACGTCAGCACCAGAATCTGCCCGTGGTACGACGGATCGGTCATCGATTCCGGATAGCCAACCATACCGGTTTGAAAGACCACTTCGCCGTCGGAATCCACCGCAGCACCGAAACTGTCGCCATGCACGATGGTCCCATCCGCCAGTATTAACGAAGCGGGCATTCTCGCAATGCAATCCTACAGGCAGAGTAAACAAAACAAGTTGAATGACCTTCAAAAATTTATAGCATAAAATCATATGGTTTCATTATTCCTTCATTCGTACATGCTTCGCAACAGGCGTCGCGGTGGAAATCAATCAAAACAAAACGAAGAACATAGCAGTGTTCGTATGTTCGAACCCAACGCTAAATCGCGCAATACTCATACATTTGCACTGCTGGCAGTCGGTGTTTCAAAAAGCATTCAGTATTTTTCCTACTTTATGGATGTGGGATCCATTTGATTAAAATCAAGACTAAGTCGATTGTTACTGACGGATGAAACAATAAGTAATACCCCTTTAATCCGCCATAGATTAACTTACCAAACGCGTGAAACCGAAATGAATAGCTCAGTGAAGCGCTGTGTGACAGTTCGCCGGTCAGGTTTCTTTTTGCTGTTTTCAATCGTAGCAAGCTAAAAACTCACTTTTTCAGTTTGAAAATGCAACCGAATGAAGCGGCCGCGTCGGTTCGAAACCGCAACCGAACAATATTCAGTGAAAAGTTCGATAGCGAACGAAAAAACGCACTTTTACACAAAACACGTGGCACAGGCGTCGACAGCAGGATAACTCCAGAAAACAGTTCCGAACCGGTCGATAGTCGCGATCGGACTGAAACTTAACCGTCGTGCGGCAGTACGAAAATGAAAAAAATAATGTGCATAGAATGTAGGCACTACATGCTCTCTTTTATATAAAGTGAAGAGAAACCGTTGTTCCTCGCTGTCTGGAGAATATTGTTGCCGTTTCGGATGGAACCGGTCAGGTGCGGCAGGTAAGTGGAAAGTAGCGGGTAGTGGAGGGTTGTAGTAATTGGAACTGCATCATGAAACAAGTATTGAAATCGCAATACAATAGCAAGTAAAATTTATATTGTAAAAAAAATCAGCGTAACTAAATAGATATTTAATATCAAATATAGCTGTGAATTAGTATAATTCTTTTAACAGTTTTCTTTAAACTATAATGTATTAATATTCAAGTAATCATCATTGAATTTTTAGATTTTAAAAGCACTTTTATGCTCTGGCCAGATTATGCTATGTTGTGCTTTCTTACAAGAGGTAGCTGCATATAACAGACGAATTCTGAACAATATAACTCGTAGTAAGTTTAGTAAAACTATAGTAAACCTATAGACAAAGCCCAACAAAATTTTTTTGTTGAATAACAGTCTATCAAGCCCTGGTTACCTGGTAATAATTGACTATTCAATGGTTGAATAAACCTATAATAAGCTACTATTCAACAAAAATGTTTGGTGGGAGGTTATTTCTGCGAGGGGAATACCTTCATCCATGCAAATATTAAGCCGCCAATGTTTTTCAAAGGCAAAAGATTTGAGTAATAATAATCCCGTACCTACTAACATAAATAATTGAAAACAAGCTTGTGAAACAAGGAGGGATATACAGGTGAGTCAATGACGAAAAACTGCTAAATTACAACCGTGTGTGGGAGACGCAGAAAAAACCACGCTAATAATTTTCGCGTGGGAGTCTAAATAGGTGGAATCTCCCACGGTGGAAAAGGTGTAATAAGTGGAATTATGTATTTGTTTACTATTTAATTCCTCCGAAGGGGTTTGGATATTAGGTCGACTGATGGAAATATATAACAAGGTATATATATGATTGGAAAGGTATATTACACGAACAAGAAAAGGCTATAATTTCGGCCGTAAGCTAAGTGTCACTTGGAAGTAAACGTTTGAAAAAAAAGTGAAAAACTACAGATATACAGCCCTAAGGGTTGTACGAAAGGGTGACGTAGGACTATATCAGATCATTAGATCAAAGACAAATGTAAACGGCATTTCTGGCATATGCCTGTTTATAAGAATCTGTGAGTGCAATTACTTAAGTGAATAATGAAAAGAGAAGAGCAAAATATTCAGATTCAATTCTTGATTAAATGCAATGGTGGTTTCGAATTGAGACAGAGATTTCTTTTAAAAATCGCTTGTGCGCATCATAAAAGTTGAAATAGTAATGAATGACCAGCCCTCATATCATTGTATTAAATATGATTATACTTAGCTAATCTTACTTTAACTCGCTTGTAACCTTTAAAAGGACCATTTGTTACAAATAACATTAAAGCCAAAGCACGTTCATCGGAAATGTGACGTGCCATTCGAATGTCGTTTTCTTTTGACATGAATCGCCACAGGCACGTAAGTTAGCGGCATCAATTCACTGTCCCTTGCTCCGAGAAGGTTTTACTAGTATACTTTCACAGCTTACCGTTTGTTACATAGCAGAAAATATGGCACATATGCAAAAATTTCTGTTCTATTTGTATGAGAGTCCTTCTTATTAGGGATGCTATACCGGTTTTACCGGTATTACCGGGCTATTTTCCAATACCGAATTACCGGTTTTTCCAAGACCAAAAACCGGTATTTTCGGTATTTTTTTGCATGATCAAATAACAACTCAAGAAGCCTGAATCGCTGGTAAAACTTTTAAAGCACGGGGAAACTTAAATTCATGATTGAAGGTTCTACGAATAATAACTCAATTAAGTAGTTCTTCTAAAGGGAAAACCCTGAAATACCTCACTACTGTCAGCATAGAGCCGGAGTGCCTCATGCTTTTTAAGCAGTCGTCTCCATTCAACTCGTTCCAATCCATTGGCTACTCGTCGCCAATTTCTCAGTCGTCTCAGAAGTCGCAAATCACTATCGATCTGATCATGCCATCTTGCATGTTGAGCTCCTCTGTTACTCGATGGGGTCGTTGAAGAGAACTGTTTTCGTTGTTGAGAAACAAGAATACGCTTTACTTAAGCGATGAGGATTTCATGAAGAAATAAGAAATTGTCGCAGTGCAAGAACCAGCCTTGGCTGCTGTCGAATTGCTGTACCGGAAAACTTGCAAACTCTACGAATCACGAACTCTAAACCTACTCTCGGAACACCTTCCAAGTATCGCATAACTGCTGTTCGAGTTACTGTATTGATAGAATTTCAGAGAGAGTTCGTATATTGCATTCGTATATTTGTAATATTCTTCAAGGCATCAAGGATGTTTTAATAATTGTACAATTCTGCAAGGTTTTATTATTTTAAAAGTTAACGGAATAAACTCAGAATCCGAGCAGGCAGAGGAACCAAATCAACTGAACCTTTAGTTATAATTTATCATAAATGTCAGTATCTGAGCCGCTTATTATAGTAAAAGCTCTTGAACAAAGGTTTTCCTATGCCACATTTCTAATTTATCACTAGGAATTGTTCTTTCTTTCTCTGTGGAGACCGAATTAAGATTCTCTGCCTCCGGAAGTTTTTCATTGAAATTTGTTCTCGTTTAAAGATGACAAGGTAAATTTTCTTCGCATTGTTAAATATTATTTTTTAATGAACTAGTCAATTAACTATACGACAGAAATTGAGTATCGTTGATTATGGAAGGATCTTCTTCAAATCATATGATTTTTAAATATAGTTTTAAAGAGTTAACTTTTACCGGTTTTACCGGTATTGCATTTATCAATACCGAAAAACCGGTTTTCAAAATACCTCCCGGTATTGGCATCTCTTCTTCTTATCCTCCTACCAGGAGGGAGATGGGTCTTAAACCATCATAAAATAAATTTAGGCCTCCAAAAACCATCCACATGCCAAATTTGGAACCGTTTTCTTGATTAGTTCTCGAGCTATGAGGAAATTTGTGTTTCATTTGTATAGAAGCCCCCCCCCTTTTACGCCGTCCCTAAAAGTGCTCTTTTACTAACCCATAAAATTGCTGGTCATTTTATCTATCCAACGACATATAAATTGTTCAGTTTCGTTCAGTAGTTTTGTAATTTAGCATTTGAAATCTTTCATACAAACGTTACAGTTCTATTTTCATTTTCACAAAGTGCTACCCAGTCCCAGTATAGTACCCAAAGACGTAGTCCTACGTCACAATTCTTGCCTCCAAAACCCCCACATGCCAAATTTGGTTCCATTTGCTTGATTAGTTCGAGATTTATGAGGAAATTAGTATTTTATTTGTATGGAAGCTCCCCCCCCCTCTCTTAGAAGGGGAAGGGGTCTCAGTACACCATAGAAAAATTTCTTACCTCCAAAAATCTCCACATGCCAAATTTGATTCCTTTTGCTTGACTAGTTTTAGAGTTATTTGGAAATTTGTATATCATTTGTATGGGAGCCCCCCTTCCTAAAGAGGAGAGGGGTCTCAATTCACCATAGAGAAAAATTTTGCCTTCTGAAACCCCCGTGTGCCAAATTTGGTTCCATTTGCTTGATTAGTTCTCGAGTTTTGAGGAAATTTGTATTTCATTTGTTTAGGAGCACCGCCTCCTAAAGTGGGGAGGGAACAACAGGGCTAGTTGTTATCTACTTTACTGTGAGGAAAAATTGAAAATTCGTATATTAAACTACCCATGCTTTCATAGTTACATAACTGCCAAAATCTCACCAATCTTGAATGTATTCTTGAACTGTCCTGCTTAACGGCAACGAGTAACTTTATAATTTTCTCTCAACACAGTTTAATTTGCATTTCCAATTTTGTCGATGGAATCCTTTGTAAAAAAATCATCCTCGAAGTAAAAATTCCCTGTTCCAAACCTCTGCAAACCAACGGCAGCTCATACAGAGAATCCTGCAGACCTAGTACACTTCCTGATTTATTGAAGCTGATTGAAATCTCTGCCACTTCATTCAAGAGTCCTGAGTCCTGATGACTAACAAAGAAGTTACGGCAACAATCTCTTCAAACGGATAGCGCTTGCAAACTGCTACTGCAAACAACTCTCTTTTAAGCATTTTAGAAACATTTTTGCTATACGTTCTCAGCATAAAGCTTAGGCCTAAATATTTGAGAAAATCGTTTTAAATCTAAAATTTGTGATGCGTGTTGAGGCACCAGTTTTCGACCTCCAGACCCAGGGGTGACATTGCGATTCTCGTTTGCGATTCTCCAGTTTTCGCCGCCCGTAGATGCATCATTTTTTGTATCTTGTTCTGCCTCCAAAACCCCTCACATGCCAAATTTGGTTCTATTTGCTTGATTACTTCTCGAGTTATGAGGAAATTTGTATTTTATTTGCATAGGAGCCCCCCTCCTGAAGCTGGGAGAGGTTTCAATTCACCATTTTCCATTTTTCCATGTGTGGACTCATTACTGCGACCAGTATAGTTGATCTATTGTAATATCGCCCGGGGTGCTTGCTGTATGACCTGCACTGCATTTCTTTTTGCTATAAGCGCTATTGAGTGACCGATATGCTTATTAAATTTTATGCGTGCTTTCGTGTATTGGGGTTTACCCTTCCTTCAAAGCTTGATCTACTTTACCCACTTATTCTTCGCTGCCAGTACTATCCCATATTATAGCCGTCCCTGGCGAGGACTCATTCGTACCTCTGACCAGTACATTTAACTATAGGAGGGACATTTGCACTGTCAAGAGGCTTCAGAGGGTAACTATAGAATTCAGGGGCCCATGCTAAAGTCACTTGACATCGAATGGCTTGATTCTACTAAGATTCGAACCCACGACCACTCGCTTGTCAAAGCAGACTCGGTAACCTTGCGGCTACGGAGCCCCCCCCCCTTAACGTTCAATTCACCATAGAAAACATTCTTGTCTCCAAAAACACCCACATGTCATATTTTGTTCCATTTGCTTGATTAGTTCTCGAGTTATGAGGAAATTTGTATTTAATTTATATAGGAGCCCCCCCCCCTCCTAAAGTAGGGAGAGGTTTCATTTCACCATAGAAAAAATTCTGATAAGCATAAGCATAGGATACCGCTCGTGTGCTGCTCCGTTATTGGGGGTAGGCGCAGTGGCCGGCGCTTACAGCGGCTTTTTTCCTTCACCTATCATTGACGCTGATCATCACAGAGCTGCGAGTGGAACAAAAGGCAATAGAGGGGCAAATTTTAAAGGTTTTTCGAGGGGATGTTTCAAATTCGCGAAGAGAAATAGATGAAAAAATTTATTTAAAATGTGTAAGGTCTAACAAAATGAGCAATAAATTTTTTGTTGATTTGGGCATTCAGGGAAAATTCGACCTTTCGTCGTTAGGAATTAGATACACGTGGTTAGGTGTAGAATGTGCCAGATAAGCATTTTTATCCCTTAAATAGCGCCGGGAGGCAGGAACAGGTCTCTTTCTCAGTTGGTCAGTGCTCAAGTGTACAACTGTATATTATTGTGTAAGTTTTTAAAAACGAATCGACGGTGAATAAAGTACTAATTGGCGCAGCCGGTAGGATAGTGCTAAGTGGTGACTGGAAAAGTGACTTGTGCAACAGGAGACCCTCGCCTACCACGTTCCGTTGAAAAAACAACAACGACGTCGGAAGAGAAGAACGACAGCCACTGGTCCCCCACTACACACGTACCACCGTTAGGATACCACGTATAAATTCTGTGAGTATTCCGTTTCCTTTATATGTACATAATACCATACCAGTGTCACAATGCCAGAAACTAGGACTAACGAGATTGAGCAGCTCAGGGCCACAGTGGCCGAGCTTCAAAGAAGGTTAGACGAGCAAGCGTGTACAGAGGTCCAACAATTGAGGACACGACTCGAATCCTATACCGTGGACCCCCGTTCGTTTGACCATTTTTAATCTGAACACTTTTTAATTTGAACCCCGTTAGTTTGCACGACGTGCAAATTAAAAATGTTTCAAATGTCATTCTCAACATGACATCATTTGCTTATGCAGACAATGCACATAAACACGATTTGTTTATACTGACCTAGCGTGTTTAATCGGTTTTACATTTCGTTTTCCTAACGATTAAGATAGAAATCCGATCGGAAAATGCAATATTCGCACTTGCAACTGCCAACTAAAACAAACCACCAAAACAATAACAAAGAGTAGGGCGGCCAGTTCACACAGGTTTCAGCATATTTCGGGTTACCAGTTGTTCAAATTAAAAAGTAACCCCGTTAGTTTGCATGGGGAATCGTTCAAACGAACGGGGGTCCACTGTATCAATAATTCGACAGATGTATACAGGATTCCGGAACCGATAAGAAATTTATCGGAATTTTCTGGCCATAAAGCCGAATTAAACGGATGGCTCGAAGTGCTTAGTGAAGTATACGAAATGTTTAAGGTAAAGGGGGAAGATGAAAACCCCGACACAATGAGCTCTATTTATATTAGGGCCATAAAAATAAATTAAAGGGTGACGCCCGCGCAGTGATTTGCGTGAACGGACTCCCGAACACAGTGCCCGGTATAATCAAAATACTGCGGGAAAACTACGGGGATCAGCGTGACTTCGCAACAAACCTGTCAGTTTTATTCAATCTTAGAAAACGTGAGCGAAATCACCACGAATTCTACTCGGAAGTTAAAGAGCTAGTAACAAAGTTAGAAAAATTATCATCAGAAAATAGGAAAGAATTTGAATTAGTAAACCTACTCTTCAACTTAGACGAACTCATACAGCAGCTAGAAAATTTAGAAGAAGCTTTAGTACTAGCCCGACATCATATCCCTAGCAGCAGAATAATCAGAGCAGACGAGATGACCAGCATTCACCAGCATCTGAAAAATAACGGCCTCATAACAACAGATTTCGCTAGATTTCGCCAGCGCTTATGCCATACTATCTAAAGAATTGATTGTCTACCTTTTAAAAATTCCCCGTATCAAAGACGTTGAATATGATCTAAACCTCATCGAACCAGTAATATCAAACAATTCTCGCATATCCATTCCAACAAATTATTACTTGCAAGGACCATCATCGTTCGCATTAACTACATTATGCAAAACAAACAGAAACCTCTATATATGTGCAAACTCTCAATTGGAACCTTTAACGGAATGCATTAAACGGCTGATGAACGGTGAACCAGCACAATGCCCCACAGAACGCATATACAGTAACAACATAATTAAGCAGGTTACAGATGGTAACATCGTAGTCAACGACGCCGATACGTTGCTGACATCAAATTGTTTGACCAAACCTATGCCATTAAAAGGGGCATACTTGATACAGTTCGCGAACTGTTCAGTACAGATTAACAACGAAGAATTCGCCAATACCAATGTGGAGTTTCCAATCTTACAAATCACTCCTACAACAGGCTTCAAGGTAAATTCCGCAGTTTTATTATAAATCGCATACCTCTCGAGTTTTTACAGAAGCTACATCTGGAGCAAAGAGAGCATATCAACCGATTGAATTTAACAACCGACAATTTACAATGGAACTTACACCTCTTCGGGTGGACGTCGCTGGGATCAATTTCAACCATATTCATCTTGCTTGTGGCTATCACATTAATTTGGACGTTCAGAACGCTTAGAACACGAAAGACAACATTCATCATCTTTGAGGAAAAACCAGCCAACCACGTAGACCAGCCAACCACGTGCATCGTCGGTGAATAAAGTACTAATTCGTGATTCGGCCTTTCACGATTCGGCCTTCCGTGATTCGGCCTTCTGTGGCTGTTGGAATTCGGCCGTTTGGATTTCGGCCATCCGTGATTCGGCCATTCGGTACCAGCCCTTAATTTTAACTATACCATTAAGAGTTTTAATCAAAACCTATATAAATGGGACTTTTTTTGCGATTCACGGCAGTGATATTGCAAACAGCCAGAGTTATGAGATGATTTCGAACGATTGTTTTTCGTTATATCGTAAAGTCACGACAAAGCTACACCGCAACCACTTGTTGCGGCTAATGCTATAGTGTGTGTAACACGCTACTGCTACACGTGCCTATCAATCAGAGTCAATAATAAAGCAAAACAGTTCCACACATCGTCGTGTTAAAAAGATGCAAGCGCTTTGCGTGATGCATAACTGCTAGGGGCTTCTTCACAGAGGTGCGTAAAGCGCGCAGAACCCCGCACATTCGAACGTTTACAAAAACTTTTATTTTATTGCTTAAATTTGGGTTCGGTTTAGGTTTCGCATTTTCTCAAAAGCAGTCTAGTTTGAGGATTATTTTTTGTAGTAACGTAACAATTAACATTTAAAAATAACTTTAAAACAGCTTTTGTTCAATTTTTTTTATCATCAACTATAATACAACATTTTATAACTCATAAAAATAAACCACTCTCACGAGGTGTCGAGAAAGTCCTAAAGCCGTGCACTTTAAACTCAACTCGAAGGTGTTCATGTATTTTACATCTCAGCCACGACGCTGTGTGCAGTGAAAAGTCGGCTATAACGGTACCAAATCCGGGCGCGGACGGACGGACGGCGCGAATGGCATAAAGCAAACAAATCACCTCTTTGTTCCGTTTTCACTTATTTGATCCTGCTCTGTCCATGACACGGTCATACATGCATACATACACACTGTTTTAAGCTAAATATTTGCACATAATTTGATCACTCCGCGGCCTATCACCGGAAACTACACCGAGGCGGCAATAATTTCCCGGATCCATTGGCTGTTGGAGGTGATTTTGTCGTACATTCGCGGCCGCGCGACCCCATTAGGGGCGCACGCTATTCGCCAGGAGGCCACCCCCACCAGGGCCCACTTTCGTTCGGTCGACAGCAGACAGACCACGGGACTGCCGGCGAACTCTTCTTCGCTGCAATCCTGCTTGTGGTAGGCCGCCTCCGTGCACATGCTGTTGACGGTAGCGATCGAAACGTTCTCGCACGGTTTCATATCGCTGATTTTGAGCTGTACTCGCTGCAAGTGATCCCGCTGACGGCTCCACCCGAGGGTGTTGCAGTTGGTCCAAATGGATTGCTTCGGTTTGGGCGGTTGGAAGCTGCTTCCGACGTGATTGAGCGGGGAAATGTAGTTGTTGGTTTGCGGTGAGTTCTCCGGCAGAGGGTACGGATTGCGAGCACCACTGACGGCTCCAACGGCTTCGGCCTTCGGGATCTGCGCACCCTCGTCCGCGAATTCGACGGTGAACTCGTTGATCGAGTATCGGGACGGTTCCGTGGCTTCGTTGTAGTCCTCGGAGGTTTCCTCCTCGCCGGGCGTTTCGAAGTACTGACGGTACTCCTTGATGCGCTTTCTCTGGCGTACCTTAGAGAAGCGCTCGGCATGCGGTGTTGGCGTCACAACGTCGCTCCGATCGATGGTTTCCTTCAGCGGAATATCTGGCAGACAGATGGGACGCACGAAATCCGAGTAGATAACGGGATCTTGCAGACGCACCAGCGCGGCGGTACTGCCCTCAACCGGGGACTTTACCATTCCGATCTGAAAATGTTATTTCAGAGATCAAGAAGTCATTTGATTTTCACCGGTACTTACAATTCGACGCCGTTGAGTCCAGGGTGCATTGGAAGACAACCGGACAGCGCCAAACATAGCGATCCACGTCGCTTTTGGTTGACCCTGGAAGCATGACTCCGTCGTCAAGACCCAGTCGGATGACACCTAGAAGTTTCATCAAATCAAAATTCGTTTACTTCGACTTGCCGCAGGCATTAACGCGAGTAACCTACCAAAGTTCCATCGCAAACGTGCGTATCGGCACGGAACAGTGCTGCCAGCCAGGGCCAATCGCCGGGAGAGGCCATTTTCGAGAGTCCCACATTCGGATTGCTAGGCAGAGCGGATTGGACTCCACATTCCAGTTGGCCACAGCTCACGTACAGCGATTGCTTACTCTGGCAGGTAGTTCTGACGAAACTTATCTCCGATGCACGGGGGTCCAACACTCGCACGTAGCTTGTGTTAGGTTCCGTATCATTTCGCACCTCCGAGTAATCGACCCGCTCGTACCCGAGTGCCTTGCACAGCGATTCTGCCACGGTGTTGCGCACATACTCATTAGACTCCATACCAACGGAACACAGCTTTCCAGTAATACCCTTCTCCGAGAAGACAGCATAACCCTCGGAATAGAAGCGTGGCCGGTAGGGCACAATCGGTGACGGGAACGTCAGATACGTTACTTGGGGTGAAATCGAAACTGGAAGAGCAAAATGAATTAGTTTATTTCACGATTGATCCGATCGCGCAAAGCACTTACGGCAATCTTTCTCGTCACTCCCGTCCGGACAGTCCATCTTGCCATCGCAGCGCGCATTTCTGGCGTAGCACACTCTGCCTCGGCCGCAGTAGATTGCCCCGTACGGACAGAAGGTGCAAGTGTTCTCGTCGGACAAATCCGGACAGTCGGCAACGCCGTCGCACAGACGCGACGAGAGAGCATTGGATTGCAGCTCCGTCGCACAGCCGGGTCGACTGTGGCACGATTGTATTCCCGTCGATTCCGGAAACCGTTCGCAATCCATGAACTTTCGGAACCGCTCCGGCAGCCGATCGCCGCACCCGTTCCAGAACGCCTGGCAATACTGGCGGCATATCTTGCCAGCGCTGGGTTCCTCAATGCGTCGATACTCGCACGGTGGTTGCAGCAGCCGGCAGATGAAGTCGAAAGCCTGCCGGAAGCACTCCGCGTCCACCAGCTCACGGAAGGAGATCAGATCGGCTTCGACCTCCTCCACCGAGCTGTGTCCGAAGATGTTCGGATAAGTCGTTAGGTTGTAGCCAACCGAACGGCAGTAGCTGAGGCGCAGCAGTTCACATTTTCGCGGTGGCCGCATGGTGGTAATTATTTCGTTGATGACATCATCTTTGCCTCCCAGTGGCGACGAGGAGGTTCCCGGAATGTCATCGAACTGCCCGAGCACTTCCTTGATGATCAAACTGGATGGATCGATGGTTAGGTTGCGCAGGTAGCGTGGATGATCGGACGTAATTTCTTCCATCAGAATCGAGTGCAGATCGGCGGTGGAAACCAGATCCGCGTACGGGTCGAAGTACATTGCAAAGTGGAGCGTCACATCCTCACCTTCATTGCTGTGTCAAAACAAAACAAAAAAAGGAGCAAAGTTTGAAATTAACCGAGTTGCAAGTTCCAGTATGGGTAACTTACCCGTCCAGGGCGAGAATTTCACTACCCTCGTACGGTTCGCGCAGGTCGGATCGTCGCATTATCAGGTTGATTCGTTCCCGGTAGTCACGCGCCCGGCGTTGAAACCGGGCCGAGTTTTGATCGGCCAGCTCCGGTGTCCAGTAGTCGCCCTCGATTACCCGCAAACGGCCGCGGAATATCCGGTCCGGCAGGGGTTCCGGCCGAAGATAGGTGTCTGCGGGGGTGATACAGAAGGAACGAAAGCTGTTCAAACCGGTGGTTCTGAATGAGTCGGGAGTAATATGTCTGTAAATTTTATACCTCGCGCCCTATTCGTCAAACTGACTGAAGCTCATTGGCGGAACTAGGGGGGGGCTAGGGGGGGCTAAGCACCCCCTAGGAGAGATTTAGCCCCCCCTAGAAAAATTGACTTGGCCGATCAATAAAACGGTCGAAAAAAAAAAATCTGGGCTATAGCCCCCCCTAGAAATGAGCGCTAGTTCCGCCAATGCTGAAGCTCTCTCAGAACACGTTTGTTGGTAAATATCAGTGCGATTTTTGAGGGAGCGGGGGCGCTCTGCAGCAGACTCTGCGAATGCACCATTTGTTCATAGACTTGAAGGCAGTGTTTGATTCAGTCAACAAAATCAAAGTTATAGCGTCAGTACAAAGAGAACTCCATGAAAGCGTAAAACCAAAAAAAAAATCAAAGAAGAAGGCTCCCACTTATGTTGAAACAAAATCAGGATTGCTTTGATCAGCCGCGTTCGTTTGTCCGGAAAATCGTTCTCGTGCATTACCTGCCATAGCTGTGTCCGTGACTGTATCGTATGCTGCCCTGAAATCCGCAAAAATATGATGCGTGGGCACGTTATACTCCCAACATTTCTGGAGGATTCGTCAGAGTGAGAATTTGATTCGCACGGGCCCACATAATGCCCGTCTGATACTGCCCTGCGAAATATTTTGCTATTGGGAACCGACGACGTAACAAAATGTGGGAGAGCACCTTGTAGGCGGCGTTCATCAACGTAATGCCGCGATAATTACAGCAATCGAGCCGATCGCCCTATTTAGAAATGGAACAAACTCCACCCACTCCTCTGGTAATTTCTCTTCTTCCCAAATCCTTGATTTAAATTACCTTGTGAAGTGCCTGCTAGTGGTTTTTCGCCATTTTTGCAGAGTTCTGCCGGGAGTCTGTTTTTTCTGGCGGTTCTAGGAGGCACTCCTGGGTTAACTTCTGTTCCGTTACCTTCTGTTATATCGCCATTGCGATCCTATCGAAAAACTGCCTGCAACAGTCGACCACCTGGCGCTCGTTAGTGATCTTCGGTCGGCTTCGGTGTGTGTCCTTGCAGAGATTGGTTCACCTTCTCATAGAATTCGCACGAAGCATTAGCCCGGAACGAATTGGCGACGAGTAGCCCAGGACCGCGTACAATGTAGAGGAATTCTTAATACGGCAAGACCCGCCCCGTCTCTCGGCTGCTAAAATCTATACCTAAAAAATGGATTTCTGTCTGTCTGGCCCTATGTTCCTTATAGAATCGAAAACTACTGAACCGATCGGAGTGAAAATTTGCATATAGGGGTTTTTGGGGCCAGGAAAGGTTTTTATGATGGTTAGAGACTAAGAGGGGGGGGGGGGGGGGCTCTCATACAAATGAAACACAAATTTCTGCATAACGCGAGAACTAATCAAGCAAATGGAACAAAATTTTACATGTGGGTGTTTTTGGAGACAAGAATTTTTTCTATGGTCAATTGAGACCCCTCCCCCACTAAGAGGGGGGGGGGGCTTCCATACAAATGAAACACAAATCTCTGCATAACTCGAGAACTAATTAAGCAAATGGAACAAAACTTTAAATGTGGGTGGTTTTGGAATTTTTTCTATGGTCAATTGAGACCGCTCCCCATTTTAGGAAGGGGAGCTCCTATACAAATGAAATACAAGTTTCCTCATAACTCGAGAACTAATCAAGCAAATGGAACCAAATTTAGCATGTGGGTGTTTTTGTAGGCATTTTTTTCTATGGTGAATTGAGACCCCACCCCTCTTTATGAGGGGAATAATGACCCCTCTCCCTTTTAAGAGGGGGGCCTCCTATACAAATGAAATACAAATTTCCTCATAACTCGAGAAGTAATCAAGCAAATGGAACCAAATTTGGTCTGTGGGGGGTTTTAGAAATTTAGAACACTTGCTGAGACAAATGAAAGTCGAACATTGCCCAAACTCAGGTGAATGCACCGTGCAGATCAGTGGCAGTGATGGTTCTATTAACACTGTAGTTGGTGCGACGAAAAGGCAGGTTAAATAGAGGAATTCTCCGCAACGCTCTTAATGGTGCCTTTAGATTGATTTGGCGAAGAATATCGGGGCGATCAATGTTGGAAGTCAGGATATCAGGAATTACCACGGCGCACGCTGTTTCTCGGCGTAGTTCAAGAGTTCCTCGTATCGTATATTCCTCATCGGCTATCTCCACGGAAGCAATCGAAGCGCGTACCGTAAGAATCAGCGCTTGATGCTTTCGATGCCATGAATGGCATTGTTGTAGTAAGGAATCCATCCAGCAGAGAAATATTCTAATGAAGACCCAACAAGCGACACGTAAAGCATTACTGAGGCTTCCATACTGTGGAAGACACGAGTCATTCGCATAGTTAAGCCTAACTGCCGACTGTTTTATCATGATCAGTCGTGTTATTTTGTCCCGATAACCGTTCTTGTGCACTAACTGTCATAGGTCTTCACGCTCAACTGTATCGTATGCTGCCATAAAATCCACGCAAATATAATACGTAGGCATATTGTACTCCCGACATACCGAAAGGAATTATCTGAGTGTGAAAATTTAATCCGTATTAGCACAAGCAAAGCAACGCCGTGGGCTTAAACGTGCTTTCTAAGATTTGTCCCTTCTTAAGCGGTTATAAGCCGTATTAGCACAAGTTCCCATAAAACCCGCCCGATACTGTTCCACAAATTCTCTTGCTATTGGTGATAGGCGACGTAACCAAATCTAGGAGAGCACTTTGTAGGCGGTGTTGACCTGCGTAATACCGTAATAATTACGGCTATCGAGCCGATCATTCTTGAAATGTTTATAGAGAATCAGTCTTTGCACGATGGACATCGGTTCCCGTAGCACTGATGAAACCAAGAAATGCATAGGAAGCATTTCGACCAGCCTTCCTTGCATTCAGAGGAACTGAAGCGGAGACCACAGAGAACGCAAAGTTAATCTTCTATATTTTCTTTATCACCTTGTCGCTTCAAGTTTTTCGTTTTGGGAAGCCGTCCGGAAGCCGTATCGTCCGGAACCCAAATTGTCTCAATGCTCGAAACATCACAAATGAATTTTGAGGTTGGAGGTTAGGTTAGATTATAGGTGGCTGTCATGCCCCGATTCAAAGTATTTTTTCAATTTGTTTTACTTTTAAAAATAAGCTACAAACACAGCAAGTAGGGTAACCAACCTATTTTGGACCCCATCAGCAGCTGTACATAATTTGGACACTTGCATTTGATTTTGCTGTAAGCGTCCAAATTATGTACAGCTGCTGAGGGGGTCCAAAATACGTTGGTTACCCTACATCGATTCACTTTATTAATAGTAAAAAATAAAATGTTGACATAAAACAAACCATTTACATGACAAAACCTTAAGTTAGGTCACGCTAATACAGTGGACCCCTGTTCGTTTGAACGATTGCTCATGCAAACTAACGGGGTTAGTTTTTAATTTGAACAACTGGTAACCCTAAATATGTTGAAACTTGTATGAACTGGCCGCCCTGCTCTTTGTTATTGTTTTGTTGGTTTGATTTAGTTCGCACTTGCAAGCAGTGAATATTGCATTCTTCGATCGGATTTCTGTCATAATCGTTGGGAAAACGGAATGTGAAACAAAATAAACACGCTAGGTTAGTACAAACAAACCGTGTTTATGTGCGTTGTCTGCATAAGCAAATGATGTCGTGTTGAGAATGACATTTGAACCATTTTTAATTTGCACGTCGTGCAAACCAACGGGGTTCAAATTAAAAAGTGTTCAGATTAAAAACGGTCAAACGAACGGGGGTCCACGGTACCTACTTTTACCTTTACGTTCCCGCCGGGACTTCAAAAATTAGTGTACTTGCCGTTACACTTTTGGCTCTATCTTTCCTATTTTTTGATCGATTTTTATACAACTTGTCTTCAAAGAACCACCTTAGATTGACCTTCAATGAAAAAATATATTAGCAAATTTTGGATCCATTTTCCCGGAGATATTCCAGATCGAAGTGGGATTATTTTTTCACGTCATAAGCAACACATGAAATAAAACGAAATCTGCTGCTGCCATCTCATTTTGAGTCAGTAAAAATGAATACATTATACTGCAGAGCATTCGTTCATGCTCCACACTACGGAACTTCCGTTTAGAGTACTACTGGAACTTAAAACTGGTCATTTATAAATTGTAAAATAAAAAAGAAGTGTGGCAAATGATGTATTCAACTACGGGATTTTCTAAGACAAATTCTTGGATCAACATTTGAATGTTTTAAAGCCAATCTGGACGTTCCGGTATATCTGTTGTATTAAGGTTAGTAAAAACTTAACTTGCAAAAAGTTGCGTGTATTTCCATAGCTACGTAACGACCGTTCCGCTGCTTCAGAAGCTGAAGTCTATGAGCCTCGAGGCGATGATCTCGCTCTAAACTAAACGGGGTCAATTCTGTGCACTTCTTTACACAAAATAATTAGGTTTTCATGTTTTGTTTTTTCAAAGCCTGGCTTGGTATAGTCCAAAAAGGGTTAAAAATGTTAAAAATAAGGGGAAAATGAGCTAGATGGGGCACTTCCCGATGACAAATAGGAAAGCGGTGGGCACCAAGCGATTCTCCGGAAAATTTTACATAGGATCACCTACATTTTATCAACCTGAAGGCCATATCTTAATTGCGTCCGTTTTTTCGGCTCATTTTTGCCCATAGTGCAATGGTATAAGATAAGGCCGAACCCACACAATTATGTAGGTTGCTAAATTTAGCAAACATTTATTGCAACGAGTAGAATACACTGGTTTTGGTATCTCGAAAGATTTTATTTTGATCCAAAAATCAAAAATATCGTAACTAAAACCCTCCGTGCTTAAAGGGATCAAAAACCCGAAGACAGCTGACCTGAACAAGACCGGGAAGGTGTTGAGTCTGTTCAAGTGTCGGCTGAAACTTTCGATTCGCGATGCGATGAAGAAGGTGGATGTTTTCATCTGGTTTGTTCAAAAACCGATGCAACGTGCCGATCTCTGTCTTTAAAATCCGGAAAGCACCGAACCGAAACGACAAATAAAGCACGGCGGACAAACGCCGAACCAGGAAGCCGCACAGGGAGTGGCTGACAAAACTGAGGAGTGTCCTATCGTAATGGACGACAAGACCCTGTAGCCGCAAGGTTACGCGAGTGGTGGTGGGTTCGAATCTTAGTAGATTCAGGCCATTCGATGTTAAGTGACTTTAGCATGGGTTTATTCTCAGGCCCTTCCACATTCTTCCTACTCCATTCTGCATTTACTAACAATGAAGCCTCTTGCCACGGCAAGTTATAAGAGCAGTACTTGCTTGAGGTGCGAATGAAGCCTCTTGTCCAAGAACAAATTATAACTAGTCTCCGCACTTCCTGGCTCTGGAGCTAGATTGGTTTAAAAGTAGGACGAAGCGCTGAAGGGAGAAAGGAGTGTAATACACCGACACTTAAAGACGAACAACGCGATATGATAATTGCTGTTGTTTACCTGGCCCTGCGATGGGAAGTAAACTAGGACAAATTTGCTCTACTCACATCCCACATAGACGACCACGCCGGCGAACAGCAGTATCAGCAGAAAGCCGGCAATCAGCGCACAGCCGCACTTCTGATTGTCGCCCAGCTTCCGCCGGGTGAACCGAATGTCGGAATCGCTGGACAGTACCGAATCGGCCCGGCTGCTTTTCGAGTTCCGATGGTGATGATGGTGATGGTGATGGTGGTGTGCCTTGTGCTGCAATCCATTGCCGTTGCCAGTGCTGCGGTGCTGCTGCTTCGATTGGCTACTGTCCGAGTTGGACCGGTGCTTGCGGGACAGCTTATCCGGCGGGCTGGACCCGACCAGATCCAGCTGGTTTAGGTGGCTCAGGTGGTTGTGGTGATGGTGCAGCGGTGGCGGCAGTTCGTCGAAGTACGGCGGTTCGTCCTCCGGAGGTGGCGGCGGCGGCAACGAGTCGCAGTCGTCCGATTCGGGATATTTGGTGCTTTTCTGTAAATGAATGAAAACATAAAAAGTTTCGTTAGGAAATTCATAACGTTTGCGTCTTGTTTGGTTTCTTTTCCAACATGCGTACGACGACAAGAACAACAACGACGATGGAGGACCCATCGGTAGTTCAGTAGGCCGTTAATAAAAACGGCGGGTTTCCCGGTTATGAGTGCAGCCGTCAAAACCGCCAAAAACAACGTCGAAAACAATTGGGTCTGGTAAGTGGTACGAATTAACTAGATTACACTTTCTACGGTTGCGTCGTTACAAGCTGGGGGACAGGAAATATACGATTTAGCATGCATTTCACTGTCTCACTGATCGCCGGCTCAGCCGGAATCGGAATGTAAGACCCAAAAACATGTATAATCGATTGTTTTAGCTGGTCCCGGTCGGTTGGTTCTGCTGTTTCGATTGTTCAGGCAGTTACGCGCTGTATCGCTGTACAAGAGCTTTTTTTTTCTTTGTTGCTGTCCATCCATCGTCTTTTGGCGGCCAACTGACGGAACCAATATTTGCCGGTTAGTTGGATAACGTCACGATTCTGATTTGCATGCGCCGGATTTCCTATACGCGCGGGCACACCAAGGCACGTGCCATGATTTGGATGGCTGCCCATATAGAGCCTTAAAAATGTTTTCCGATCGCCGATGGTTCTCCTTTGTCCGGCAGTAAATTTATTCTGTTAACCATAACTGTCTGTTTCTAGACTGTCAACTAGAAAATATTTCAAATGCTTGAAACACAAATTTGGCTTGTCCTGTCGATTGTTCTCGTTTAATATTACGAGACTTGGACTATCCAAGTGAAAATCATAACAGAAGCAGAAACATAATATTCAAAGTTTTAACGCAAACTCCCGTTCAAAGTAGTCCTACGTGAACCGTGAGATCGTGTCTAGAGCGCAACATTTTTGATTTTTTTGGCGACACTTCTGCGAACTTGTTTTTAATAAAACATTCAATGAACGCGCCCCGTGCATCGGGTGATGGTTTGTTTACGTTTTATTTCCATGTTCTGTTAGCATTCTCACTCTTTCGCGTTCAGGCAGGCAGGCAGTTTGTGATCAGCTGTCGGTTAGAAAACATAACGTTCATGTGTTAGATTGCATCAGTAAAAGTTACTTCAACAATTTTTTTTAATAAATAATAACAAAACTGTCGTTCATAGTTGTTGAAGTGCAGTAATCGTTAGATGCGTGAAGAAAAGCTAATAACTTCAGCTCGAAACTTCCCCGCTAGTCAGTGGAAATCGTCGTTTTACCGGTGACGGAACGGTGAGTAATAGTTTGACAATTTTAATGATCGACTGTCAAACGCGCATGCGCGCGTTCACGACACGCGGATCTGTTCATTCGAAAAGTTCACCCAGTTTTGCACGAGCACGAGTCAAGTTCAGCAGCACGCTGGTTGTCGTTCGGTGACAAATTTCCGAGAATTCTGCCATCGACGTTGTTTGTTTTTAGATTGCTGGTCAATCAATCTTGCGAAATGCTTAGTAGAGAAAGTTTCCACAATTTGCTTTTATCGGTGCTGGTACGATTTGAATTGTCTAACGAATGTCCACGTAGCACTTGAGAGTACAGTAGAGATTTGTAGAACGTGGATTTCTATAGCGGGTACCATGATATTTCTATAACGCGGGATTCCGCGTATAACAAATACACGTAGCATATGGATATTGAGTTAATTGGGGCTAAACTCGAATTTTGAGTGATTTTGAGCAAATACGACCGTGGTGTCTTTTAGGAAGTTGTAGGGCATATAACAGTTGACTCTCTAAGTGATATACGGAAACCACAAAGTTACGGGTTGGCCTGCTGGAGGTTCCGGAATATCCGCTGAAATTTTCGTATTGGTAAAGTTGGTTAAAATTGGTAAAATATTTTTGAAGTACAAGTAACAAAGGTCGGGTAATTGACACAAAAAAAAAATCAGGGGTTGTGTACAAGACACGACCGCATATACAGGTGACGCAGGACTACGTAAGTGTCTTTGTAGTGATAGTAGCATGTATTCATGCTTGTAATCATTCGATTCTTCATGTATACATGCTATATGCAACATATATACATGCTACATGCGTTGTATGTAACATTTATCAAACCAGTAACATTGCATACGTTCAATTCTCAATAGATTGTACATTTGAAAACAATTTAACAAAATCAAGAACACAAACTATTGCTTTCCTGCTACCTTACTGAAATTAAAGATTGTTTTTATTACCCATGGTTCCCCACGTTGAAGGGATTTTACCAATTCAATCCTATTTTATCAACAGCACATCTTTTCACTACACTTCTAATGGAACGGCAAGCATGCGTATTCATGCAGAGTCGTATTATAACCGAACACTACACTGCCCATAAATGGAAGACAGTCACATATGCAAAAACGTGCAGCGGCGAAAAACGCATTTGAAACCGCTACATTTTTTTCTTAAATATTGAGTAAATTTCGGAAACAAATCGTCCAAATCATCATAATATTACTTGAATGTACATTATAGAATACTTTTACAAGCAATTTGTTCATCAGTGACCTACAATTTGTTCCAAAACTTATAAAAACTACCGAAGTTACTGATATGCGTTTATTTGTGCTTGAATGAGCAAGAATAAACGCATAACAGTCACACTCACATTCCTTGATCCTTGCGTTGCCGGTGAGCCGGTGACTGCCGATGGAGTCTTTTCAAGACCACGTGTCGTTGTTGTTTTGATAATTCACGTGCACGTTTAATTCAACTGTTTCAAATGTCTGTACTGAACTATTTGAAATTTTACGGGAGTAAGGATAACTCTGAAGATAAACTTCCAGTTCGTAGCATTTTCTGCTTTTATTTGTAATTTGTTATCGTGGGGTTGCATAAGGGGTTTTTTTCAACTCAGAAACTGGTCGCTTTCCTGTGTCAGTAACACTCCCAGAACGTGTCCGAGTGTGACCAATGTGATCCTGGACATATTATATGACGACAAATGAACTATTCTGAGCTAGTTTTGCACTTTCGCGTACTTAGAGATGTCACATGTTGTATTTTAGTTCTATTTAGAAACTGATCCCTGTAGGGGTATCCGGAACATTTCCGGATATGTGGTTAGATATGGTCAATGACGTCTTGAACACTTTATACAACTACCAATGGTCTAGTTTTGCAAATTCGAGTACTTAGAGGTGTCGTATAATGGAATTATTGTGATTCAAGGTGGTTCAAGTTCCATATATTCCGGAACTTGTTCCGACTATAGGTTCGGAACCGTGTATCCGCTCCAAATTTTCTTCAATAGTGTTCTTGTAGGCCATAAAATCTTACGTTTGGTAGTTGTTGCAGTCAAATCGGTTCAGGAATTTCCAAAATCAAATGCTTATTCATATATTTTCACTACTGTGACTGTTATGCGTTTATTTGTAATATGGGACTGACATAGTTTAATATTTTTTTCAACATTTTGGGAACAAACATAGCTTTTTTGTTTGAAATATTGAAAGAATAGGTAATTTAAAGATGATTCCCAGGTTTATCTCAAAAATGGTGAAAAGTCATATGGGACTGTTATGCGTTTATGGGCAGTACAGCTGTAGTACATTTTTCCAACACAGATATCAAATTCGCCGAGGTTTGCGATCTGTTGGGACAATGAGCTTGTGTCATTTTTTCTGGCACACTTTCCTAACACAGACATCAAATTGGACCAGGTTTAATCGCGTTCGTAAGAAATCTGGTTGGTACGAGGGGGCTCTGTCACTTTTTCTGGCATACTTCCCAAGCAAGGACATCAAAATGGTCTAGGTTTAACCGCGGTGTTACGGAATCTTGTTGAAATGAGAAAACTTTGTCACTTGTTTTGGCTTACTTCCCAAGCACAGATATCAAATTTGTATAGGTTTAGATCATCGAAAAGAATCGTCCAACCAATCACAAAGCGAGAATTCTGGTAAAACATAGGTTCACTAGCTGACCTGACAAACTTCATATTGCCACAAATTAAACTGTGTTGTACATAAATCGTGAATCTCGGATGACCCTTGTCACAATCTTGAGTTTTGCAAGTTTCTGGGGAGTTCAAGGGTGTTTTAATATTCAAATTTTCCTCACAGTAAAGTAGACAGTAGACAACTCCCTCGATTGCTTAGCCTGATAAAATAAAGCGAATAGCATTTAAATATTCGCCATCATTACAAACCATTTTGCGGAACACCAATTCTCGGTTGATCATAACGCGGAATATAGAGTTTCGCAGAATACCATTTCGCGAAAACCCTTACGCGGGATGTACCATTTCACGGAAAATCTTTTCGTCTAATGTACCATTTCGCAGGGATGACCTAACTGAAGGAAAGTAGTAGAGGTCAGTAGATCTTAGGATATGGGAATCGAAAGCCAAAGTATCGACACCTGGTATCGCAATATATCGGACCGATCCGATACTGAGTAATGAGTATGTCGCAACCAAAATATCGATACTTCGATATTCACCGATATCGAAACCCGAAATATTCAGAAAATTTTTTAGATTCGATCCGTCCCAGGCTTGCGATGCGGCCACCTGCCTCGTTTATGTCGCCGGCATCTCCGCACCTCCAAGATACCGTATACGTTCCACTCGACAATGTTCGCTGCAGATTTATTGGTCAGGCGGGCGCTTTTTAACTAGAACTAGCACCAGGACTTGAACTGACCAGTTTCAAACAATTTTTCAATAGATTGGTCTAAAATACAACAAAATATCCTGGCAAGATTTTGTTTTGAAAACCCCGCTGCTTTGCTGCATAGTTTGTTATATTTCAACAGAAACAGCATCATAAATGCTTAGATTAACTCCTATAATTAGAAAAGTGTTAGATCTTAGATGTAATTCAGATTCGCATAAGTTTACCTTGTCACATTATTTATTCACATTGTTATTCTAGGGGGAAAATATTAAAGATAAACCACATCTCTAGAAATAAAATTCAAAATTAGAATCAGACATTGGCAAAACACCGAACGTAGCTTATACGGTCGTTACCGTTTCCTAAAACGACGCAACCAAGTTCATCTCTTTTTCGTACATGCAAACAAACACGAATTGTGGCTAGGAATTTATCGGTGGTGTTGAATTTGTCATACTTTTAGCACCAGTTTTCAATGCACCCGGTTAACACATTTCTGAGTTAACTGATATCAGCCAACGCGCTGACCAGACTGGCATCTGCATACAATTTGAGTGAAACCGAAATGTTTGGTCCTGGGGTCCAACTTTAAAGTTCTCCATTCAGCTAATTTCGGTAAAGCCCTATATATCCGGAAACATCTATAAAACTGATGTAAAGTAATAAGAAAGTTTTTCGATTTTCTGAAATATTTTGAGGGACACAAGGCATGGCTGGATTATGAGATTCGCATTTTTAGGCAGAGAATATAAATAATTGATCAGGAGCAGGAACGGTTTAAAGAGTAGAATCAATATATATATAGAATGCAAGTATCGTTTTTCTATAGGACTCATTGTGGTAAACATGATGCTAACAATCTGTATCAAGTCTGTGAATCGGGAACATCATTGTCAAAGTTGCTCATTGTTATTTATCTGTTCTTTATCTGTGCGCTGGTTGGTGTTGTCATCGCACTGACGCACTGTTCTCCGCTGTGTTTTTATGCCAGTGAAATGGTTTTAAACGTTCTTTTTCTTTTCGTCCGGATGAATAGAATCCCACAACTGCGCCCTTTTGCTCCGATTTTTTCAGAAATTTTAAGCAAGCGAAGTATCCAATCACATTACTTGGCAGCCATGTTTGAAATTTTAAACTGGTTGTCAAAGTTTGACAATGAGATTCCCCTTTTGATGAATCTCAGGCACACACACATTTGCATATATAATGTAAATACATTATCTGAACATGTGTGATGTTTACCACGCGCACTGCAGCGACACTGGCATTCTATATATATATTGATTATACTGTTTAAAGCAAACTATCATACGTAGCTCGCTTCTAAGTTCACAGTATAAATTGTTCTTGCAAATCAATCTGCGCTTGAAGCGATACGATGTTCGATGGTGGCTTCAGGAAACAATTAACCTAACAGTCCGTTGATATCGGCATGCACCGTAGAAGAGCATTCTTAAGTTAGCAAAAACACACATGGAGGTGCTTCATATTTATTTCAATTGGCCGTGTGAGTCAATGAAATAGATAAGGGAATACGAAAACCTAACGCTAGCAAAAAGACACGACTTCAGCATATATCCGAGGATCTTTTACGAAGCTAGCACACGCAATCCCGAGTGTTACCGAAGTGCTAAAAACCGGCGTCTGAAAGACAACACCGAAACGGGTTGCGGTTGCTTTTTTCAGCGTGCAGTTTATTTTATCAGGCACGGCAGCTGCGTACCGCCTCGAATAAACTTTGTAGCATTTTTCAAATGCGGCATGCAGTATGTTTCAGCTATTAGACATGCCTGTTTGGAAGCTTGAGAACTGAAAAATGCGAGTTCTATAATTTGGCAAAAAGTTATGCGTGAAGAACTGGCCTTTTTGTAGCTTTCGATACCTATAATATCGGATGAAAAGGTATCGATATCCGATAACATCGCATGGTGTAATATCGATGCCGGATACACGATATATCGAATGAAAATGTCGATACCTCCGGTATCGATAAAATATCGCACATCCCTAGTAGATCTAAGAAAATAAATAAACCTAGATAGAGGTGATCTCTACGGGGGGCTGCCCCCGCAGTGGCCGGCGCTTCCGACGGCAGGTCATCGGCAACACTCGCGGCCTGTGGCCGTCTCGCGCTGAATTATCTAATGTTACTATTGATAGTTTTTGGTGGCCTTGTTATTGATTAATGTTTTATGAAAGATTCTAAAACTTCTCGAGTTCGATTAGTTTTTAAGTTACGCAAATATTTCTGTTTTATTTGTATGAGAGTCCTTATCCCCCTACCACAGGGGTGAGGGGTCTCAAACCATCATTAAAAAAAATTCCTTCCTCCAAACCCCCCCCCCCCACATGCCAAATTTTGTTCCATTTGCTTGATTAGTTCTCGAATTATGAGGAAATTTGTTTTTCATTTGTTTGGGAGCCCACCCTCCTAAAAAGGTAAGGGGTCCTAATTCATCATAGAAAAAATTCATGCCTCCAAAAACACCCACATGCCAAATATGGTTCCATTTGATTAATTAGTTCTAGAGTTATGAGGAAATTTGTATTTCATTTGTAGAGGAGACCCCCTCCTAAAGTGGGGAGAGGTTTCAAATAACCATTGAAAAAATTCTTATCTCCAAAACACCCACATGTCAAATTTTGTTCCATTTGCTTGATTACTTCTCGAGTTATGAGGAAATTAGTATTTCATTTGTATGGAAGCCCCCCCTCTTGAAAGGGAGAGGGGTCATTATTTCCCTCCTACAGAGGAAAGGCGTCTCATTTCACCATACAAAAAAAAATTGCCTACAAAAACACCCACATGCTAAGTTTGGTTCCATTTGATTGATTAGTTTTCGAGTTTTGCAAAAATTTGTATTTCATTTGTATGGGAGCCCCCCCTCCTAAAGTGGGGAGAGGTTTCAATTCACCATAGAAAAAATTCATGCCTCCATAAACACCCACATGCCAAATATGGTTCCATTTGATAAATTAGTTTTCGAGTTATGCGAAAATTTGTATTTCATTTGGATGGGAGCCCCCCCTCATAAAGTGGAGAGGGGTCTCAATTCACCATAGAAAAAATTCTTGTCTCCAAAACAACCACATGTAAAATTTTGTTACATTTGCTTGATTAGTTTTCGAGTTATGAGGAAATTTGTGTTTCATTTGTATGGAAGCCCCCTCTCTTAGTGAGGGGAGGGGTCTCTAACCATCATAAGAACCTTCCCTGGCCCCAAAAACCCCTATAAAGGGATACCTCGATATAGGACAATTTATAATTTCAAAAAGTTGTCTTACATCGAAATTGTCTTAAATCGAAACATGATTTCTTTTAAAAACTTTGCATTAGCGGTCGTCAATTTTGCTCTGTGTTGTGTGTTTACGTTTTTTTTAACGATTTATTATTGTTTGAGCTATTAGTTTTTTACAACTTTTGGGGTTATTTTGAAATAATGAACATCTTCATGGCGCCGATTTTGGAATGGAAAATTAGTTCTGGCATCGTTAACAACCATATCAAAGGAATTTGTCTTATATCGAGGTAAAAATTGTCTTATATCGAGGTAAAAATTGTCTTATATCGAGGTTGTTTTATAACGAGGTTGTCTCATATCGAGGTATTCCTGTATGCAAATTTTCACGCCGAACGGATCAGTAGTTTTCGATTCTATAAGGAACATAGGGACAGACAGACAGACAGACAGAAATCCTTTTTTATAGATTGGTAGTATAGTATAGTATAGATTGGAAGCGGGTGGTACGGGAGGTCCATGCTTTCTTCCTTCCCCTTAATTTTGAAGAGTTAAATGGAGTTAATTATTATCCTTGAAAATCTATCTGCGGCTGCGCAGTTGGCCTGTAATCATCATTTTTCCAGGGTGCTTTCAGGAATTGGCTGCGTTAGTATGAGATTAGGTTAGATTAGATTAGATGAGAGAAAATGACGATTCTCAAAATTGGTGATCATTCTTTACCAAAAAAGTACAAGGGTCCATGCCTAGTGGCACAGGCGCAGGCTTGAAGTAGGACTACGAATGTAGTGCAATTCGTCTCCCAATGCTAAAGCCGGTGATATTTGTATGAATTTCATATATAGATACTCAAGTTGCGCATTAAAGAATTGTGTTCTTAGTTCTTACATGTGATACATGTTGGTGCAGATTTGGGGAATTATTTCGAACAGTTTCGGGTAGATGCAGATTATTTTTTGCAAAAATCTGGCATCCCTGGTTCCGCTAGGCAGCTTTAAACACATGTGTATGTGATACGATTTGTTTTTTCGACTACATCATGGACACGCTGCTGTTTTGTTAAGGAAGGTTGGGAACACGATTACGATTCTGCCTGGACTGGCACTGGACCGCTGGCATCTGTATTTTGTTTCGTGATGCCGTAATTTACAGCAATTTGCCATTACGCTACGAAGGTCGTCTGTGGTGTGCTGGAAATGGCAAGGTTGCAGAAGTTTTACTATTTTCGCAGCTAAATAATAAACAAGCAAAGTAAAGAATGAAAGCTTCAATTTAATCATTCGTAAGCAAAATACTGCACCAGTCTGGCAGCTTTGTTTTAAATACATCGATGTTTTGAATCCAATACGGTCGGCGTAATTTCCACTCCACACCAAACAATAATCGGCTGCTGCCAAATTTTACCACCTTTGCTGCGTCCGGTCAGGGAGATAAAATCGTAACTCTCATTATTATTTGTAACCCAAACAACGCAAAAATGATGCCGTTCGCAAAATCAATTCAACTGCTTCATATACTTATTCAGTAGTTCTTAAAAGAACTGATTGTTTTCTACTAGCTGTTAATAATACAAATCGAAGAAATTTACTGCTTGGCAGCAGCTTTTTTCGAACAGCATTCTCCGTTAGAACTTCTTTTGGCTTTGGAGTTTTCGATGCCTTTGCTATGGTCTTCATTGACTTAGTAATCTTGCTTCTCGCTAGCAAGTTTGGTAGGCGAACGAACCGGAAGCGCCAGTTCTTTGTTTGGACCAGCTTTCTCTTGTTGAAAACTAACTTCAAAGCATTTTTCACGAATGTGTCCAACCTTGAAACGTCACAATTGTAGCTGGCGGCGATATACTTCTAGACCAATGTGATATATACAGGTGTGGCAAAGTTGATTACGTGGTGTTAGTGCAATGAAGAAATTTCATCATGGTGTGAGTGAAATCGTAAATCGACCAATCACGATGAAGCGTGACGTCAAACTCCAAAAACAAACCCCATTGTTCGACGCGGTTTGTTTTTGTAGTTTGACGTCGTTTTCTGATTTTTCGCTACTAATACCATCAAATGTCTTCATCTGCCACACCTTTTTAAACCTCATTGCTTCTAGACGGCTTGCAACGAGGATCCGTTGACTCTTCGGTTTATTGGCGTCTCACTTAGTGAATTTGGATGTCTTCGTTGCCTTATTCCGGGGAAGAACAGCTGAAGCTCAACGATTTTCGAGCGAATTCTATAGAGCGTAAATTAAATACAATCAAACTTTGAACCCTTTGATTCAAAGGGAATTTAATCCATAGCTCTTCTCCTATATATTTCTGTCATCCGTGTTAGGGAAGTATTGGCGTGGGAAGGCAAAAATTTTTAGCAAAAATAAAATTAAAGCAACGTCATGAGTTGGAAGACCGCATGGTGAGTCACCACATATTTAACGTTTTATAGATCAATTCAGAAGAAATTCTTCATGATTTAAAGAATCAGCGACATTTGGAAATTTAAATAAAGAAATTTAGTATACAGAAAATTTTCATCTCTTCATTAACAAATTCGTTCGTCCTAAAAAGGACGGGTTGTGGTAATTTATGAGGTTGAAAATCCGGCCAGCAGAATGGCTTGAATGTTTGAAACAACACCTCTCAGGGCAATGGTGACAATGGTTACCGGACAGAGCATTTTCCATTAATTCAAGCTCTTCCGCTCCCGTAACCAAATATTCTAATATAGCAGATAATAGATCAATGCTCCGGTACCAACGCGTTCTGCGCACTCTACACCAAACAATGATCGGCTGCTGCTGCTGCTGCTGCTGCCGCTGCGCTGCGTTTTACCAGTTTGCCGAGTCCAGTGAGGGAGATATAATCGCAACTCTCTGCTGTCTGCTCTGTACCGTACCGATGTCAATGCGAAAATGATGCCGTTCGCCGACTTACTTCTGATTATATACCAGAGCAAATGGCAGCAAGTTGTAACAAAGGCGGATCAACGTAGGGCAGAGAATCATAGACACGAAAGAAAGGCGGTACAAACCGTACTCCGTACATTGTTTGAACACAGGGATGGCACGGCAACGAGCATGGCAGACGTGCACTCACAGTTGTGTTTGTCTTAAATACAGTTTAAACATGTAATTTCTGACGGGCTCATACTTCGAACGCTCATACTAAACTGCCAACATCACTTTAAAATGGGAGAAAAATCAATTTTACTGCTTCGTATACTTTTATTCAGTAGTTCTTAAAAGAACTGATTGTTTTCTACCAGATATTAGTAATGCAAATCAACGAAATTTACATCTAGGCAGCAGTTTTTTTCGGGCACCTTCTCCGCTGGAACGACTTCCTTTGACTCTGGGGCTTTCGGTGCCTTTGCTACGGTTTTCATTGGCTTAGTAGATTTTTGTTCGGGGGCACCATCGCATATTTACTAGTACAGCTTTAATCGGAGCCGCCTTTGCAGCAGTTAGCAAAGATAAATTGTTTTCGTCCGTTTTATCAACCTTGAACGAATCGGAATCGCCTGTTCTTTTTTTGGACCAGCTTTTCGACAGCTAATTTCAAAACCTTTTTCACGAATGTGTCCAACCTTGGAACGTCACAATTGTGGCTAGCGGCGATTTACTTCTAACGGCTTGCAGCGAGGATCCATTGATTTTACTGGGTATTGATAGCAGCAAAAACCATATCGTTCGCTGGCGGCCGAGTCGGTTACTTCTTCGGTTTGTTGGCGTCTTGCTTGGTGAATTTGAATGTCTTCGATGCCTTATTCCGAGCAAGCAGCAACCGCTGAAGCTCAACAATTTTCGAGCGGATTCTATAGAGCGTAAATTAAATACAATCAAAGGTCAGCTTAACCCATAGCTCATTTCGTATATATTTCTGTCATCTGTGCTAGGGAAGCATTGGCGTGGGAAGGCAAAAACATGAAAATAATGAAATAATGAATATCCGTCTAAAATTTTCTCAATTATTAAACGTTTGTTTGGAAAACATGGAATCTGTTGTATTGTTATGGATTTTTTGAAAAGTTTCCAATCGATTGATACCAATATCTCTAGAATCTGTTGACGGATGACTGAGTTATAAGCGTGCAAACCATAACCACTTTTCGTTACATGTTCCCTTTTCGTTTTTCTAAAGTGCACCCCAATATAGAAATCAAAGAAGTAGTCCTACTTCAAAACTGTTGAACCGTTCTCGACAAGATTTGGCATACTTGTTTAACACATAAAATACCAGTTGCTCAACGTGTTTTCGTCCAGAGTATTATTGAACGCTTCTTCTAAGTTTCTTCATTTCATATTCATTCCCATCACATTCACATAAGTTCCTGGTGACAAGGTAAATTAAAATTCTGCTATTTTCTATATTCTACAGCATACGACTTTTTAGATCAATTATTACATATTGCACACACACACATACTGTGATAGTACAACCTAACATGAAACACGTCAGCAACTACTCTAAAGAGGCGTTGGACGACAAATGCAACAGCGCTCATGAAGTAAAAAGATACAGCCGTTATACCGAATATGGCGTCACTAAGATCTACTATTATATTGACATTACCACTACGCAAGCGGTTTTATCAGGACTGTTCGTAATTCCGGGACTCTTCTACTTGGGCGATCAAGCGTTCAACGATGGCCAGCTGTGTACCGGAGAGGACACGCTGTATTTCGACGAAGCTAGTGGCGACGAGATATCGTCCGCCAAGGCGGAGGAGAATCGACGCAAAAACCGCCAAGCGGACGAGCTAGGACAGCGTGGGAATGAGCTGTGGAGTCAAGGCAAATACCGAGAGGCATTGGAAAAGTTTAGACAAGCCTACCTCAAGTGTACTAATGGCTATAGCCAGGAGGCTTCATTCAAAAGTAAAAGGGATAAGGCCGAAACGGAAGCGCAAGCAGCCGATTGGAACGCCGAAGGGAACAGGTTGTTTAGGCAGGAGAAATTCGGAGAAGCTGAGCAAAAATACCGGCTAGCTTACGATCATTCGAAAGAGCCTAACGCAAGGAGGACCTACGCATCGAACAGGGAGACAGCGGCAAGACGAGCTGAGGAGCAGTTGAAAAACCAGCTAGCAGAGCAACTAAATCGAGAGGGTAATGGTTTGTTTAACGGGAGAAGGTATGGAGAGGCTTACGACAAGTACAACCAGGCGTATATTTTGTGCACTAGCGGGTACAGTCAAGAGGATGAATTTAAAAATAATAGGGATAGTGCCCAAAGAGAGATGAAGGCGGCTGATTTGAACGCCGAAGGGGATCGATTTTTTAGTCAGGGGTATTTCGATAAAGCTAAGGATAAATATCAACAAGCTTATAACAAGTCACAGGTCGCTATTGAGGAAAATATCTATAAAAGGAATATAGAAGTAGCGTTAAAAAGAGCTGATGAGCAGTTGAAAAACCGCCAAGCGGATCAGTTGAATCGTGAAGGTAATTTGTTGATTAATCAAAAACAGTATAGGGCGGCCCACGTGAAATACAATCAAGCTTATAGCAAATGTACTAGCGATTACAGTGAAAAAGCAAAATTCAAACAGAATAGGGATGTTGCGAAGAACGAGGCAGAAGCAGCTGATTTAAACTCTGAAGGGGATCGACTTTTCGCTCAGGGAAAATTCAGTGATGCTCAGAGTAAATATCAGCGAGCCTACGATACGTCTCAGATTGGGGGGCAATGTGAGCAATACTGGTCCAATAAGGAGAAAGCTCGGCTTGAGGAAGAGTTAGTTAAAAATAAGCAAGCTGATCAATTGCATCAGGAAGGCGCTGCTTTATTCAATGGTCAAGGTCAATACAAAGAGGCGTATGATAAGTTTAACCAGGCTTGGAATACTTGCACGAGCAATTATAGTGAAAAAAATCGATTTGCTAAAAGTAGAGATGCAGCTAGAAGGGAAATGGATGCAGCTAGTTTGAACAACGAGGGAGACGCTTTGTATCGTCAGAGTAAATTTAGTGATGCTCTTGAGAAGTACCAGCAAGCTTACGATACATCAATAATCGATTTCGAACGTAATAAATACAAAACAAATAGAGACGATGCAGTAGAGGCGGAACACAAACGTAAAGCAGCCGATGCCCTGTTTAAAGAAGGTAATGAATTGCTGAATCAAGCGCAATACAGAGAAGCATACGAGAAGCTTGATCGGGCTTGTAGTACTTGTACTAGTGGTTATGCTAGAATCGAAACTTTCCGTATCAAAAGAGACGAGGCAAGCCGGGAGATGAAGGCTGCCAACTTCAATGACGAAGGAAATGCTTTGTTCGGTCAGGGTAATTTCAACGAAGCTCAAAACAAATATCAACAGGCTTACGATAGCTGTCAGGTTCGAACGCAATATTTGAAGTACAAAGCAAACGTAGCCAGATGCAAAACGGAACTGCAGGCAAAAGCTTTATGCGATGAAGGAGATAAATTGTTTGTTCAGCACAAATATGCAGATGCACAAGCCAAATATCAGAAAGCACACCATAAATCATCGGTTGAAAGTGAACGTGTAGCATATAAAATCAAGCAGGCAAAATGCCTCCGAATGATGGCCGAGAAGACGTGGAACGATGCATGGTTCGCGGAGAATAGTGACCACTCGAAAGTGGCAGTTGGCAAGTTCCAAGAGACGACTAGCTTGCTTCGAAAAGCGCTTCAGCTCGCTCCGACCGACGGGAAACTGTTGGCGCTAAGTAACGCCTGCAGTCTGAAGATGGACGGTAACGCACTGTTCAACGAAGGCATCAAATCTCAACAGGACGGCATTCAACTGCTCGAGCAGGCAAAGCAGCTCAAACGGCAGCAACGGTACGAGGAGGCTAAGAGCAAGCTGAAACAAGCGGAACGCCAACTGTTGCATGCTATGGAAAACTTTCAACGCGGAACTGAGTACGACCAGCGGTTTGTGTCCTGTGTGGAGCTAGCAAAGCAGCAAATTGAGGATGTCGGAGAGTCTATAGGAACGATTGATCGGCAAGCGACCAACCGGAAATTTGAAGCCCTTCAGCTGAGTGGTGATAGATGTGAGGAGTCCAAATTTCCACCGATCGTGAATGGGATTGCAGGGAAGCAATATCATGCACAGATTTAGCCTTAGGAAAGTAGTTATTGTAAGTGATGAGCCCGAGCGAAACTCACGAGTATTTTAGTGAGTAATTTCCGATATCTTTTGAATTAAACCTATGAGATCTGAATCGTTAATTATAATCGCATTATAATATAGATCGATAAATGAGAGAGTTTTAGACACAACTTCATTTACCGGAGTGTATGTCACATCGGATTATGCGCATCAGACCACTAGCAAAGTCGCGCTCCGCCAGAAAAATCACAGGAAAGGTTAGCTAGATTCTTCGCTTCGCACACTACGCTCTTCTGATCGCTGTAGAGCATAAGATCGAGCAGATAAAACCAAATTTCTGTTCAAGTCAAATTGGTTCAAGTCCGCTTATCTGGAAAATCTGGAAAACAAAAGCACAACTTACAAAAAATCGTTTGTTATCGATATTAGCTGCATATGCGTTATAAACGAATAAAACGGTAGATTACCTTTTTGTTGCAATAACACGTATATTCGCAGTAGGTCAGGTAAGCCAGTAGGGAAACGTTGAAGATTCTCATGAACACGTATTTCCCGGGTTCGACAGTGACCACTCACTGGAAGCGACGCCGACGGACAGCGGCAAGTTGAGTCATCATCACGCAATGTGTCCAACGGCTCACCGGGCTTACCAACGCGGCAAATCTACGGAACGCGCGCTTCACTGCCTAGTGACACTGATTGAAATGTCGCTCCAATATCTACAGACGGCACTTTGTGCTTTTCTTGACATTGGAGGCGCATTCGACGACACGTCCTTCGCTTCAAATAATACGATTCTGCAGGAAACTGATCAGCCGATAGGGTTGCAAACTAATGCGTCAAAAACCAAATATATGGTAGAAAGAGGCTCCCGATAAAGTAACGTTTGCCTGCCACGGACAGTGACTATTGCCGGCGATGAACTGGAAGTGGTTGATGCGTTCGTAAATTTGGGTCTTTGATCAAGTGGTCACCGGCGACCATAATACGAGTACGATCCAACGACGCATTCGAGCTGGAAATCGAGCCCACTTTTCCCTCTGCATGACGCTTCGATCAAGGAGCGTACGCCGCCGCACAAAGCTGACGATGTACAAAACGCTAATCCAACCGGTAGTCCTCTATGGACTTGAGACAGTAACTTTGCTTACGGAGGACATACGTGCACTAGCCGTATTTGAACGAAAGATGTTGCGGACTATTTTTAGCGGAGTACAAACGGAAAACGGAGAGTGGCGCAGACGGATGAATCTCGAGCTACATGCACTGCACATCTTCTAATGATTGGCGATGATTTCGCATTTTGACAATTTGTGCATGACTTGTAGCACTAGTCAACGTTAAGAAATTGGTATGCAGTTGACGAAGTTAGCTTACAGGAGCTTGCTTAAAACTACGGTTAAATCGAAAAAATTAATAACTATTTTAGGTTATCAAAGGTAGGTAAATAGCACCATTCATTGTGATAGATTGATTTGAAGTACATATACTTATCTTACAACTATCGTGTGGACAGCCAGTTAAAATATCAATTAGCTAACGTCCTCTGCATCTTACTAGTTCCTTTCGACACTCAACTGACGCAAAGGAGCAAATGGAACGCTCAAGAACTATTCTCAGATAAGACAGTCGCTGATTTTCGTCGCTTTGAGAATTGGTGCGTCATATCCCTTCAGCTCTGTTTCCGTGCAAGTCAACAGTTCCGAGCAAATGTATGCAGTAGAGTACGGAGGGGCAAGGTGCGATGGGGGTTAAAGTGCGAGTCAATGATTTATCAGTGCAGATTCCGAGTAAATCAACTACGTTGGCATGGATTGTTGACTATCGTAAACATTTGTTGTTTACGAAGCATAGTTGCTGAGTTATGTGCAAATGTTATTTTAGAGCGATTTCGATGTAATATTTCGTTATACGGCAAATACGATATCAACAGGAGGATATTACTTGTTGAAATATTGTAGCTACGTCTTACATCACTCACATATATCTTTATTGAAAATGCGATGAGAAGAATTTACAAAAGTATATTTCGCTTTTCAGTAATTTGATCAAACTCTGTCAAGCGCCTAGCGGGGGAAAAGTGCGATTCATGAACACAGCTAATTATATACAGTTTTAGGCACTGTATTATAGATATCTGGCAAAAACTGTGTGCTCTACAGATGCTGGCAGAAGGAAAACAGTGTCTATTCGCTGGCGAAACAACAAAAAAAAAACGTTTGGTAAAATTTCGATCTGACGCAGGCTGCAGTACGCGAGTGGAAAACAGAAAAGGTGCAAATTGTGAATATTCCTTTCAGAAACATATCGCAGATTGAAGATATTATGGTTTTGTTAGCTAGCGCTGTGCTAATTTCATAAATTTAAACTTCGCACTTTCGGGAAAATTGATGACAACTGCAAACATTGCACGTATGCCCTGCCCTACTCTATATGGATACAATCCGGCAAAACAAAAGGATGACCGTTCTCTTTTCCCTGACGTTTCTCTTTCAGAACACAAAGTTGGACTAGATGCACTGTTTCAAGATAAAGCCGGTTGAAGAAAAGGGGTGGTGTTACACTTTACCGAAATTGTTTACTTTTAGGGTATCAAATTGGACTAGGTTTAATGTTCAAACATGAAAATTGGTTGGAGCAGTGGGGTGGTTTTGCACTCTGGCGTACTTCCTAAGCACAGGTATCAAATTAGTATGAATTTGAACGTAGGGGAACTGCCGGTAAGACGAACAGGGTGGGTAAGACGGACAGGTGGTTGATTCTACCAGTTAAGCATTAAAATTCGTTAATGTTTTGATGAACATCCAACCATCTTGCTATCTCATGATGTTTGAACGTTTCCATCATCATTTAGAACTTTCCAGTTTTGATAAAGTATGTATATATGTATATATGAGGACTACCACCTATCTTAGCAGAACAACCGTTCATAGCAATGGGCCTTTTTTTACAAGGGGAATTGTACAAACATAGATAGACATTTGTTACTATACGCGAAAGCCGTCTTGAGACAAACTAAACCCGTTTTGGCAATTACATCAAAAACCATAGCTGCGCGAGATACCTTTTGGCATCCTTCGATCATGAAATATCCTATAAACCCTAAACACTATCGGGGAGCTATTCAAAAGCTATCAAGTTTTTGAGATTTAATAATCATATAATCGAAATTACGCGCGCGGTGTTCCTGTTTCCTATCCTGTTTCACGATTTCAATGCGCGAGATACCTCGTTTATAACGCTTCAATATAAGTCACGGTTTATAAACACGTCAATGTTATGTGAGCTCAGGCAAATTCAAAAATGAATTTTAGAAATAGACGCTGCCGGAAAAATGCAACGAGCGAGGCCACAAAAGCAAACGATGCGAAATTGCTATACGAAACGACACTCAGTATGTAAGCACCAGCTATATGAGACTGGCCTTGATACTCGAAAATTTTCTTGTAAAGCCAATAATTACGAAAAAAAGATATATAATATACTAGCTGACCCGACAAACTTCGTATTGCCACAAATTAACCTGTGTTGTACATAAATCATGAATCTCGGATGATCTTTGTCACAATCTCGAGTTTTGCAAATTTCTGAGGAGTTCAACCTTAGATGATTCATTTTCGCAGTTACGTAACTATGAAAGCATCTCAGGTAACCAATAAGCATCACCAATGCTATTCAAATGTAGGCCAATAAGCATTAAAGTCGCCTTAAATGCTACTTAAATGCTATTTTGGCAAAATATACAGCTACTTTACTGATAACCTTCTTATAGTGCTGATAATGCTAATTTACAGCTAATTACCGACACGAAGAATTTGAATACAATTTTGGATGCCAATTTACAACACCATTGCAGTCAAAAAGCTATATATACAACAGCGTGCAGTATAAAATACCAGATACGCCGATTTGCTGCTTATGTTAATGCTTATTAGTTACCAGGAATGGGTAGTTTGATATACAAATTTGCAATTTTTCCTCACAGTAAAGTAGAAAACAACTCCCCTGTCCCCTCATTGCATATCCAGAAAGCGGATAGTAGTATTCGCCACGATTGTACAAAATTTCGGCGAATATCATTTTGCGAAAAACCTTAAGTGGAATGTACCATTTCACGGAAAACGTTTTTGTGGAAAGTACCATTTCGCGATCCTCTCCTTACTCGCTGTCGCTCGTTCCAGGAAATCCAGGTAGACCTAGGAAAACAAATAAACCTAGACAGTAGTGATTTCTGCGGGGAGTTGCCTCCCCCTAGTGGGCGGCGCTTCCGACTTGCGGCCGTCTCGTCCTGAATGATCTAGTGTTACTATAGATAGTTTTTGTGGTCTTGTTATTGACTAATGTTTTATGGAAGAGTCTCGAATTTCTCGAGTTGAATTAGTTTTTAAGTTTCGAAAAAATTTCTGTTTTATTTGTATGAGAGTCCATATCCCCCTACCACAGGGGTGAGAGCTCTCTAACTATCATAAAATAAATTCAAGACTTCAAAATCTCTCACATGCCAAATTTGGTTCCATTTGCTTGATTAGTACTCAAGTTATAAGGAAATTTGTATTACATTTGTATGGGAGCCCCCCCTCTTAAAAGAGGTAGGGGTCGTAATTCACCATAGAAAAAATTTCTGCCATCTAAAACTCCCACATGCCAAATTTGGTTCTATTTGCTTGATTAGTTCTCGAGATAAGAGGAAATTTGCATTTCTTTTGTATGGAAGCCCACCCTCTTAAAGGGGAGTGTTGTGACGCCGCAGAATAAGAAACGATCTTTGCAATTCGAGCCTTTTTAGCGTCGATCAAAACTAAAAATATATTTCGACCGTTAGTATTATTTTTGTCTTAATGTTTTTCTTGCTTTCTACTCACATTATTGTTTTCTATCTGTCTTTATGTGAACTTCTTTTCCTGTCGTTCGTCGTTTAACTTGAACCACCCTAATGAATATATTTCCGGCTTAAGTTTCATTTGTTACTATAATTCATTATCAATTACTCACAATTCCGCTATTTGTAGTGTTGTAGTGTTTTTACTTTTCCGTTTTAATCGTTTCCGTATGTACACTCGTACCTATAGTTATGAATCAATGGTTGTAAAACATCAAAGTCCATCAAATTCTCTTCATTAGACTTACTCAAATTATGTTGCTTTTCCTAAACACTTTCCGCAAACAAAACAACTATCCTTCTCGCGCTTCCTTTAAAACTCACTTTAAGAAATCTGTCCAACTCTTATGCTTTCCAAACTAATCCTTCCGATTAGCTTTAAATTTCCCTATTAACAAGTTTAACTTCAACTATCTAGGATGACTTTCAATTTTCTACAACTTTTCTTCTCTCCACTGTTTATTTTCTTCTGACTTGTTTATTTTTCTGACAACCATACGACTATCAACTAGCATGGCTGTCAACTTAAGTTCGTTGCGCGAGGGCCTCACCAGTGTGGCCAGAACAGGGAGATAGGTCATACTTCGCTTTCTAAAGAGAAGAGGGGTCTTAATTCACAATAGAAAAAAATCTTGCCCCCAAAACCACTTACATGTCGAATTTGGTTCCATTTGATTGATTAATTCTCGATTTATGAAGAAATTTGTTTTTCATTTGTATAGGAGCCCCCCTCCTAAAGTGGGTAGGAGTCCTAATTCATCATAGAAAAAATTCTTGCCTCTAAAAACACTTACATGCAAAATTTAGTTCCATTTGCTTGATTAGTTCTCGAGTTATGAGGAAATTTATATTTCCTTTGTATAGGAGCCCCCCCTCTTAACGTGGGGAGGGGTCCTAATTCACCATAGAAAATATTTTTGCCCTTGAAAACTTTCACATGCCAAATTTTGTTCTATTTGCTTGATTAGTTCTCGAGTTATGAGGAAATTTGTATTTCATTTGTATAGGAGCCCGCCCTCCTAAAGTGGGGAGGGGTCCCAATTCATCATAGAAAAAAAAAATTTCTCCAAAAACACCCACATGCCAACTTTGGTTCCATTTGCTTGATTAGTTCTCGATTTATGAGGCAATTTGTTTTTCATTTGTATAGGAGCCCCCCCTCCTAAAGTGGGGAGAGGTCCTAATACACCATAGAAAATATTTTTGCCTCCAAAAACCTCCACATGCCAAATTTGGTTCTATTTGCTTGATTAGTTCTCGAGTTATGAGGAAATTTGTATTTCATTTGTATAGGAGCCCCCCCTCTTAACGTGGGGAGGGGTCCTAATTCACCATAGAAAATATTTTTGCCCTTGAAAACTTTCACATGCCAAATTTTGTTCTATTTGCTTGATTAGTTTTCGAATTACGAGGAAATTTGTATTTCATTTGTATGGGAGGCCTCCCTCCTAAAGTGGGTAGGAGTCCTAATTCATCATAGAAAAAATTCTTGCCTCTAAAAACACTTACATGTCGAATTTGGTTCCATTTGATTGATTAATTCTCGATTTATGAAGAAATTTGTTTTTCATTTGTATAGGAGCCCCCCTCCTAAAGTGGGTAGGAGTCCTAATTCATCATAGAAAAAATTCTTGCCTCTAAAAACACTTACATGCAAAATTTAGTTCCATTTGCTTGATTAGTTCTCGAGTTATGAGGAAATTTATATTTCCTTTGTATAGGAGCCCCCCCTCTTAACGTGGGGAGGGGTCCTAATTCACCATAGAAAATATTTTTGCCCTTGAAAACTTTCACATGCCAAATTTTGTTCTATTTGCTTGATTAGTTTTCGAATTACGAGGAAATTTGTATTTCATTTGTATGGGAGGCCCCCCTCCTAAAGTGGGTAGGAGTCCTAATTCATCATAGAAAAAATTCTTGCCTCTAAAAACACTTACATGTCGAATTTGGTTCCATTTGATTGATTAATTCTCGATTTATGAAGAAATTTGTTTTTCATTTGTATAGGAGCCCCCCTCCTAAAGTGGGTAGGAGTCCTAATTCATCATAGAAAAAATTCTTGCCTCTAAAAACACTTACATGCAAAATTTAGTTCCATTTGCTTGATTAGTTCTCGAGTTATGAGGAAATTTATATTTCCTTTGTATAGGAGCCCCCCCTCTTAACGTGGGGAGGGGTCCTAATTCACCATAGAAAATATTTTTGCCCTTGAAAACTTTCACATGCCAAATTTTGTTCTATTTGCTTGATTAGTTCTCGAGTTATGAGGAAATTTGTATTTCATTTGTATAGGAGCCCCCCTCCTACGAATCTGAAACTTCGTGACACTCGCATTTTTGCCAGCTATCTTCCTGAGAGCCGTAGTCCTACGTCAATATTCAGTAATCTTTGCAAATGATAGCAGTCTTCGAAACATCTCACAACATAATACAGTAAACAAGTTTACAGCCACCGTCGAGCAAAGATGCAACGCCGCTGAATTAAATAGTGAACAGCAGAGGTCCCAAGTCGACAGGTGGAAGCAGTTCTTCGATGAACACCTCAATGGCGAAGTCGCAGAAGGAGGCGGAACGGAAATTAACCTAGGAGCGCCCATGGAAGATAGTGATGTCCTAGCACCTGACCTCCAAGAAGTCAAACGAGAAATCAGGCTGCTGAAGACCAATAAAGCCGCTGGGAAGGACCGCCTACCGGCAGAGCTTTATAAACATGGTAAACATATAAACATGCTAGCAAAGGCTCTACACTGGGTTATTTCGAGGATATGGGAGCTACCGGAGCCGGAGGAATGGATGGAAGGAGTGGTTTGTCCCATCTACAAAAAGGGTAATCGGCTTGACTGCTGCAACTATCGTGGTATTACGCTGGTAAACGCCGCCTACAAGGTACTCTCCCAGATACTGTTACGCCGGCTGTCACCGATAGCACAAGGTTTCGTAGGGAATTATCAGGCGGGTTTCATGAGGGCTCGCGCAACTACGGACAAAATTTTTACTATCCGACATATCTTGCAGAAATGTCGGGAGTACAACGTGCTCACGCATCACATCTTTATTGATTTCAAAGCAGCATACGATACAGTCGATCGAAACAAGCTATGGCAGATAATGCACGAATACGGTTTTCCGGACAGACTGACGCGACTGATCAGAGCAACATTGGATCGAGTGATGTGTTTCGTACGCATCTCTGGGACACTCTCGAGTCCCTTCGAGACGCGACGAGGGTTGAGACAAGGTGACGGTCTATCCTGCATGCTATTCAACATCGCTCTTGAGGGGGTGATCCGACGAGCGGGCATCGAAACGAGAGGCACGATTTTTACCAAGAGTATCCAACTTCTAGGCTTTGCAAATGACTTCGATATCATTGCCAGGAACTTTGCGACGGCGGAGGCAATCTACGCCAGACTGAAAGCGGAGTCTAGGAGAATTGGGCTAAAAATAAATGCGTCGAAGGCCAAATACATGAAAGGAAGAGGCTCAAAGGAAACAAATGCGCGCCTTCCACGGACGGTAACGGTTGACGGCGATGAACTAGAAGTGGTAGAGGAGTTCGTGTATTTGGGATCGCTGGTGACCGCGGACAACAACACTAGTAAGGAGATCCAGCGGCGCATCCAAGCGGGAAATCGGGCCTACTTTGCCCTTCGTAAAACGCTACGATCAGGAAGCATACGCCGCCGCACGAAGCTAACAATGTACAAAACCATTATTAGACCGGTAGTTCTTTATGGACTTGAAGCCGTGACACTGCTTACGGAGGACATACGCGCCCTTGCCGTGTTTGAGCGGAAAGTGCTGCGGGCGATATTTGGCGGAGTACAAACTGAAAGCGGAGAGTGGCGGAGGCGTATGAATCACGAGCTACAGGCACTGCTTGGGGAGACTCCCATCGTACATCTAGCGAAAGTTAGCAGGCTACGGTGGGCCGGACACGTCGTAAGGATGCCGGACGACAGTGCGACGAAAATAGTCCTCTTCAACAACCCCACCGGCACCAGGAACAGGGGGGGGGGGCAACGTGCACGATGGCTCGACCAGGTCGAAAGCGATTTGCGATTTCTGAGACGACTAGGAAATTGGCGACGAGTGGCCCAAGACCGAGTTGAATGGAGACAAGTGCTTGAAACAGCACGAGCCACCCCGGCTCTATGCTGCTGAAGAAGAAGAAGAAGAAGAAGAGGTCCCAAGTTGCTTCCCTGCCCTGGGATACTCCACTCAAGTTACGGCAATGAGAGACGTGTCAATAGTGTTCGGGCTCTTCATGGGCAGCAATAGTGGGTCGATTTTCCTTCACAATATTAACAAGTAAGACAGATTAAATCGTGGCTTATTTTACAAAGCGAACTAACAGTAAAACAGTCACTAACAATACGCTGATGCTTCTCAGAACAGATCCATAACCATAAAAAAGCCGCTCATACACCGCCATATTAGCTGAACAACACTAATCTGTTCATTCAGTTATACCATAGAGAAGAAAAAACATAACAAGAATGATCAGCTTATTGTAATTATTGTTTTCAATTTACTCTACTAGATACCAGCGAACCATCGGGCGCCCCAGCCCCGAGGCACTATTTTCTTCAGCTCGCATCTGTGGGTGTGTGTGTGTGCTCGTGCGCGCATCACAATGTAAACACAGCACAAAAAATGGGCAGCTTAAACAACAATCAGCCCGTGATTGGTGTTAAAATGGGTGCTTCCTATAATTATGTTTCTGAATCGAACTGCCGTGCCCGTGGGGGTACAACCGATGGTAAGCCTTGAGGGGGCTCTCTCGCGTCTCGCCTGGCCAAATGGAAATGCTGCAGCAGCACATAACCTATACCGAACACAACGGACCGGCTAATTATGGTGGTTCGGTTTGAATTGTGTTATTTTATCGGTGCTTGTTTTATTGCACCGATGATCGCCCGACGTTACACGCTTGAACCGAACGACGAGCGGTGAAGTGTGAACGCGCTCACGTGCGATCGGCCAGCGGGCCGGCCGGTGGCGGGCGGTGGTGGAGCTCGACCAACGCATTTATTGTATGCAATTAGCGGCCCATCTCGCCAAGATTGTTGAACTTTATTGAACTGATTAGAAGCGAGAACTAAAATTGATGGCAAACGTAAACGTTTATTCAGCTTCAAAGTCAACACTCACTGGTTAAGGATCGGAAATTGACCTACCTTAAAGTCCCACTCCTTGTCCCGGTTCATCCGTGGACTGCTGTTGCCACCATTGTGGTGATTGCTGTTGTACCCATTCAGATTGTTGACGCTGCTGTTATTGTTTACGCTCACATTACTAATCCTTCGGCCGACGATATTGTTATTGTTGTTGTGGTTGTTGTTGTTGTTGTTGCTGCCACCATTGTTACTATTCCGGCGGTGGTGATGATGATGATGATGACCGGATCTTCCTCCTCCTCCTCCGCCTCCTCCTCCACCGCCGCCACCATTACCTATGTCATTGGATGACGTCATAATGGCACAGCCGCGTCTCGAAGGAAAAAAACCAAACTAAGCAACCGCGTAAATATTCCTTGGCCTACTGTCGGTGATTCTTCATCCTAGAGTGCGGGTTGTTCCCTTTTGTGTTTGGACCGAAACAGTCGTTGGAGTTGGATTCTGAAAACAAAACAGGAAAAATTGAGAAATTTAATCGAAATGGTAATGGTAATTCAACTGTTAGGGGAGAATCGAATAATTAACGTGCTTAATTTCAAAGAAGCTCAAGCACGTGTGCTTGGACGTAAAAATTTGCATAAATTCTCTGCAGTCGTTGTTAGTCGGAGCAGTTGAATAACCTACCCACTGACAGTGGTAGCACACCGCTTGAAAGTAACTTAAGTTGAGCAAGCTGAAAACAACCTTTTTACAGCAAACATTCAATCATTATTCGCTGGCATCTTGGCGCTGTATCAATCTTTCACGCTGCCAGATCGCTGCGATCGACTTTCGTTGCACGTTACACGTCGATATACGATTTTGAAGCATCAATTTCACCCGCTCGTTACAAGCGGCCAATGCGAGGTGGCCGTGTAGTATCAGTGTAAACGGCGTACTCAACTCTCCTCGCACACAGACCGTCGAGTTCGAATAATTACCGCTCATCTAAATTACGTTACAATCGCTAACCGACCGAGGAATATTACCTACCCATCGCAACTGGCTCGGCGCATAGTAGGTACAAGGTTTTGCAACATTTTCCCATGCTTGCCCGGCTCGTTCCTCTTCTCTCATGCTTTTGCCACCAAACAACACACACATCAAGATGATGATGCGGCTGCTGCTGGTGGCTGGAGTGCCGTCGTTAATCAAGAGCCCATCGAAATCGAACGCCGAGGTGTCGGAGGCGACAAAAGGAAGAACCTACTGCTTCAGTGGAACACGATGCGATGCGAGGAAGCGGATCGAAAGTGAAAGAGGCCCCGGGTTTGTTGGCATCTCGAGGCTACCGAGGACAGAAGAATAACTAACATTGCTAGCCAGCCAGCACACGACAGGCTCTCAATTGACGGTGTACAATTCTGCCAGCAAGATCTCACCGGAGGAAGGACGGAACCGAGGAGGGGCGAGAAAACGTGTTCGATTGGCTTACTGGAGCCTGTTTTTATTACCGGGCCGACAATCGAAAGTGACTTATGGCTAGGAACTGGTTAGGTTGCTCTAGCTCTGGAGGTAATCTATCGTCCGAGTTGGATAAAGGAATTAAATGAAAAGTTATTTGTTCCGTTGCTGAAACTTATTTTTTCACGATTTGTATCATTGCGGCTGCACTAGCTGGTTACCATTAGGAATAGTCTTGCTTGTAGTTTTTGAATTAATCATGTAGGGTACCGCACTGTTTCTTCAGCCTACTTCTCTTTTTGTCTTTTTCCATATACTAGGGGGAAAAACTATCACTAATTGCGGTGGGGTTGCTGAAGAGAACGGATTTCACTGTACGGTCGACCAGCATCCTTGCGACGTGACCGGCCCACCGTAGTCTTCCAACTTTTGCCTGGCGTACGATGGGAATCTATCCTAGTAGTGCCTGCAACTCGTGTCTCATAGTATGCCTGTGCTACTCTCCGCTTTGCGTTTGTACTCCGCCAAAAATAGTCGGCATCATCTTTCGTCCAAACACACGTATGTCTTCCGTAAGCAAAGTTACTGTCTCAAGTCCGTGGAAAACTACCAGTTTGATTAGCTTTTTGTACATCGTCAGTTTTACTAGTAGTATGGCTATATCAAATAGAGATACTTATGTAGATATTGAATTTTAATCTTGAGGTATCCGTCTTTACCGCACATTCCTTAATATGACAATATATTATTATATTGTAATCATATTTATACATACTTATAATAAATACATATTTACTTGCATTCGGTCATCAAAATAATAGATTTGTTATCGTCGATACAGATTAGTTGAATCATGGTGTGATAAGTGCTTTTTCATTCAATTACTTTTTGCGTTAAACAAAACGTTACGGGACACCATTTTGAAGCACCTATTTTATTTTGCAAAGACATGCTTATCAAAAGTCAAGCACAGCGCGATTTTGATTGTACCGTGAACGTACCATATTCTGCGCAGTTAAGACATTTTTATGATTATTCCGCTATTCTAAGTATTCTAGATTTAAATTAAAAACGCGGAAAGCAGCAACGTGTAGTGCTACGGTCTATAATATCTGGTAAAAAATATGGGAATTATAAGTCGACCAACAATCGAGTATATTTTTTGTTTTGTAAACTTATCCACGGTGCCTAATTCTGCGCACTCTCTTGTCCATGTTCCTAATTCTGCGCATGTTTGCTCCTAATTTTGCGCACCCAAAAAGTGAAAATAAATACTCCTGACATGCTGTTTATGTCTTTATACGCTGAAAGCACACCAAAAAATACGGCATTAGCCATTACCATAATTAAATCTATGATTCGGTCTTCTTGTGCTGTCCGGGTGGCAAAAGAATGTTGTTATCATTTTGATTGCCTCATTTTAAATATTTTATTCTCGATAACGTGAAGGGCGAATTGATTCGGGTTTTCTGCATACTGAACATTACACTGTAAACTAATACTAAAAATTGTGTTTTCATGTAGAAACCACTTCCCCACTCTCTGACAGCCCCATGAGGTTGGACATTTAAAAAAATAGAAGACATGGTTTCATGAATTGGTGCTCGTAGGGTCGGATCCCGAGACACAGCACAGGATGTCAATCAATGCAAGTTAAAGATTCTACTTGAATTTTCATGCCTCTATACCTCAGCCATTTGGGCGGGGTTACGTATTCTTTCGCGATTTCTTCGTAGGATACATTACTGCGCAGAATTTGAAACATGAATAAAAAATCTGTGCCTAAATCTGCGCATTATTGCATCGCATTTTTCTATGGAAAGCAATACATGCAATCACTCTTTTTGTCTAAAATATGACTAAACTAATTATTCTTTCTAATTATGCTGGGTAATTTGATCATTGCAAAGAATTTAGATCATAAATTGTTAATTTTTTAGAAGGACAATCTTAGCGTTGGTGCTAACGATGATGTTTTCTGTCATATAAAATATTTTCAGTTTCACGTTAAATTATTTCGCTCTGAAATATTATGGCCCGTTTGTGAATAATGTCGTAATATTCACAGACATTTATAAAAAAAATAAAGCAATGATCATAGTTATGCACAATGTTAAAAAAATACTTATATAAAGAAAAATGCGCAGAATTAGAAGCGGTCACGGTAGAATTGTTTTGTGACATAATTTTCACAGCTTTTTAGTTGCTAGGATAAGTAAACGTGATCATAATTGTGTTTTCCAAATCATCATCAAGAGCGGATACGCGTAAGCGATTGCTGCTGGGTTTTCAGCCTAGTTATGTGCTAATAGAAAAACCCGAATTAATCCACCTAGCGGCGTGACCTAGCCTTTCTACTGCTACAATAATCATTATTTAATTTCTCAGGAACATCTATAATATTGTGACTATATTTTTAAATATCCGTTCCGTATTCCTCAAAATCCTTATTTACCAGTACAATTCACAAAGTATTGCGTAGAATAATTACATTTTCTTTCCTTGGGTGCGTAAATACTTGTAAGCGTCATTTATGTTACTTGATTATTTAGTTTTATAATCGGTCGGCCTTAACTTTCGGGCTTCAGAGCCTTATGCGAAATTTGTTTCGAATTTACAATATGAAATATGTGTTCATAGCAGATTTTTTGATATTTTGATATTAATACCATGCGTTCAAAAGTTAGCATCTTTGAAAAACAAGAGTTTAGAAAAATTATTATTATACTTCACTTTTGAAGAGAAAGGACATCGACAACAAAATGATTAATCTTAAAATTTTACTATTAGTTTCATTCAATTAGGCTTCAATTGTGCAATATATCTGAATTAGAAAAAATAACTGAATAGAGCATTAGATATGAAAAAGAGAAATTGAACTTTTACTTAACTGGCGCTGTTTCAGATAATTATTTTAGCATGAAAATCAAAACTTAAGCTTCTTTTGAATGTACTTTCATGAAAAGATAGTCATTAGCTTGATCGCATCGTTTTTACAATGTTAGTGGATTAGGAAAACAAGACGAGGTCGAAAAATAGTGCAAAAGCTGCGCCATAAACATGCTTGAGAATGGGAAATATGATCGATATGATTTCCAGTGCTTGTCATTTTTGAATTATTTATTAAAACATGATATATGACATAAGACATCCGTCCTTTAAAATGTCACTAACGAAAACAAATCTTACAAAATTACTATCGAGCAACGTTTACTTCCTATTTTTCAAGCTCTAGCTAAGCTCTAGTACCTATCTATTGATTGAAAAGAGCATCTATTGATGTGCAATATTTGTTTGAAATTTGTATAAATTTATTTAGAAAAATCAACGCACTAGTATTTTTGATCCTATACATCACTATACCTACATGCTTAAATTAACTGCTTTTCTTTGCTTTTTGCTTTTCTTGTACAATTATGAGTAATAGCAAGTGAAGAAAATGACAATTGAAATCTGAAATCAAAGAAAAGAAAAAACTTTTCGATTGAATCCCACTATTTAATATTCATTTGCAACAGATACGTAGTTCGCCTAAGACGTGCAGGCTTCATCAGTGTCTTATTTCAAAGCGTATACGTATCTGTCGCGAATAAATATTAAATATTGGAATTTAGTCGGTAAAAGTTTTATCTTTTCCTTGAATTCAAAGTTCGTATTCCACTAAGAGGCTTCAAAAACTTCAGACAATTGGCATCTCTTGAATTTCAATGCAAATTCAAAAATTGCAAATTGTCATCACATACACACATACATACATAGATAGATAGATACATACATACATACATACGTCACACACATTGAATACAATCAACATTTGATTGATATGTTTTGATTTCACACGTTTTAACGGGTTAATATACGGTGCAGCAGTAATTTTCAAATAATAATAAGATGTGTGATGTTTTTCATTGAATTAATTCTTATATGTTACAAAAATATGTTTTAAATACTATTTTTTCACATTTCTTTATGTAACTTTCAAACTACAAGGCTCCTCTTTCATATGCAATCAATCTTGTTCAAATCGGTTGAGGGACCTATGAGATAATGAAGTCCCATATTTTTCGTATTTTCATACATAACTTTTGAACTAAAAGTCCGATCAAAATGAAATTCAATAGCGACCTATGAGACACCTAGACCTTTCATTTGACACTAAGAACATTAAAATCGGTCCAGCCATCTCCGAGAAAAGTGAGTGAGATTGAAAGCGTTACACACACACACACACACACACACACACACACACACACACACACACACACACACACAAACATACATACACACACACAGAAAATGCTCAGTTTTCAAAACTGAGTCGAATGGTATATGATTATTATTGGGTTCATTTCAGATAGCTTTTTTTTACAAACAATTGATCAAGGGACGGTAAGGGAAAGTAATGTAGAAGGATTTTTTGGGAATGGAGGGGAAAGAGTGGAAAGGAAGGGGGGAGGGATAGTAATAGGTAGCTACGCTTTACAAGTTGTCGTTGTGACTCCTACCTTTTGTCCAATGCTGGAAGGTGCATGGGTCGAACCAAGCTATAAACTCGACGAGCCACATGCTCTAACGGGTGTTGTGGGTTCAAATCCGGTTATAATCTCAGATTATAACAGCTGTGAAAATGATGTCACAGAACAATTCTACTTCTTTTCATCACGGAAGAACACAAAAATTCCCCTCTGATATGAAAATATAAATCAATTTTCATTCATTAGCAATCTGCAACATTTTGCTTTTAACACTGACGAACTGACATGACACATAGAAGAAAATTCTTCAAAAATCATTGTCCTACACATTTTACTTGCACACTAGCGCCTTCTGTTATGCATGTTGCGGAGTAGTTTACATTTGCAGGGTTTTATATTCGTCGGGTGTACCACAGGGATCTGTTCTTGGTCCACTGCTCTTCTCTATTTACATTAACGATCTACCTAATGTACTTAGACATACCAGTGTGCAAATGTTTGCAGATGATGTTCAGTTGATATGCATCAGACCCGATGTAGCTGTACAAGAATTGATTCAACTTGCCAATCAGGACCTACTGCACTTAGCAAATTGGGCGAGGAAAAATTCTTTAAAATTAAATCCTGCAAAAACTAAAGCAATGTTATTCGGACCAAGGCAAACACCTCTATCAACACTACCAGGAATATCTCTTGTAGGTTACCATGTCGAGCTAAGCAGTGAAGCCAACAACCTTGGACTTTGTTTTCAAGATAATCTTGAGTGGGATAGAGCAGTCTCTATAAAATGCGGTAAAATCTACTCCTGTCTCCGTACTTTAAGGACGACGTCCTCGTGCTTACCAGAACATACTAAGATGCAACTCTTCAAGTCCTTGATTTTACCACATTTTATTTTTTGTGATATTGTACTCTTAAACATAAGTGCTGCTATGGCTTCGAAATTGGAAGTGGCCCTAAACGACTGCACCAGATACGTGTACAACATTAATCGCCGAACGTCGGTACGTCATTTGCAGAAACAGCTTTTGGGGTGTCCTTTCCGATGTTTCTATGCTTTGAGAGCATGCTTGTTTCTGCACAAAATCATAAATCGTCGTGCCCCGAATTATCTTTTTGACAAGCTGACTTTATCACGAAGCCGAAGGACCAACAACCTGGTGATTCCGTCTCATTCTACAGCGAAATACGGAGGAACTTTCTTTGTGAGGTGTGTGGCGTATTGGAACATGTTACCTCCAGAATTGAAGCTGTTGAGCTCGGAAGTAATGTTTAAGAGAGGCTGCTTGATATTTTTCAACCAATAATTATTTTAGTATAGTTCAGTTAATCATTGTGTTGTTAGTTATTATTATATTTCGTGATCTTATCGTGAATGGCCATAAAAAGAGGTTTTATACTGAAAACTCGAAGCAACACTCGAGCGCCCCGGTGTGGCCATGTAGTGAACATGCTTTTTTTGAAAAAATAAGTGGTTTTTGAATGGACGATGGAATTAACGCGAGTGTATCGTCTGTTTGTCTGTGCTTTTAATTTCAGCATATGGTGCTCTATGTACACTACTACCAAGATGTGATGCAGTTGCGCCTGAAACTCTTCTATCATGTTGATATAGCTAGTATTTGAGTGACAACCACTTGCTTCTAGGGCTAATACGATTCAATGCAAGCAACAGTAAGCTGTTGTCACTCCAAAACTAGTTATCTACAAGGAGCCCGGAATGTAGGCAATAGCGACACGTTATCCATCGGTCTCTCTTTTGATCTGTTTTTGCAAAGCATTTAATCCCTGTGCTGGCTATTTCGGCCTGTCGGATTTAAAAAACACAGACACCACTATAGAAAATGGGCGCAATTTAGCCGCAGCGACTTCATCATTTCTCGCGACTATAACTCAAAATCAGTAGCGTTTCATTAAGATCAACATACACGCCGATATTCAGTAAATATTATTCTATCAACTGGTATAAAAATCTTGTCTCGAATGAATATAGTTTCAACGTAATTCCTGAATATTGTTTAGGCTACCGCGTGATGGGCTGAAAATACCCTCTCGTACCCTATGCCGCTTCTGTGACATAGAAAAAAAAGACTCGGAACATGGAAAAAATGTAGTGATCTGGTAATCGAATGCCTACTAAATATAGCATTATGATGTGATGTGTGATTGTAGCGGGATGATTTGGCGGACGATAGATTAAAAGTCAAATTGCACCGAAAACGCCCTTATCAACTTTGAATAATCATTGGAAAAACACAAATTGCAATAAAATAATAAATTACTGATATATAGTTCCATACACACTTAAAAAAAGTACCGAGTTCGGTAAATTTTACCGAACGTTCGGCTGCTTAGAGTTCTTAATATTTATTTTGAAACGATGATTCTACAATTGATGAAGGGACGGTAAGGGAAAGTAATGAAGGATTTTTTCGGGAATGAAGGGGAAGGGTGGAAAGGAAGGGGGGGGGGTAATAGTTCGGTAAAATTTTACCGAACTTTTCAAGTGTGTATGTCCCCGTTTCGTACATCCAAAAAACCTGAATTAATCCACCTAGCGGCGTGATCTGGCCTTTTTACTACAACAATTATTTTTCAATTTCTAAGAACATCTACATTTTACACGTATTAACCTTTTAATATGCGGTGTTTAAGTGTTAAAGTTAGAATAGCTTTGGAATGAATCGTCTGATTTTCAATAAGTTGGTCGCGTTTAATAGATCTGAATAGTAATTTTCAAATAATAATAAATTGTAGAATGTTTCGCATTGAAATAATGCCCAAACATCATGAAATTTGGAAGTTAAGGGTTTTAAAGGCAACTAATATGCAACTTTGTTTAAATCTTTGAGAAACTGAAATCTCATATTTTTCATAGATTTATACCTAACTTTTGAACTAAAAGTCCGATCAATATGAAAGTCAATAGTGACTTATGAGTGACCTTTCATTTGATACTAAGATCATTGACCGATTGTCCAGCCATATCCGAGAAATGTAGTTTCAAACAAAAGCGTCACACACACACACACACACACACACACACACACACACACACACACACACGCACACACACACACACACACACACACACACACGCACACACACACACACACACACACACACACACACACACACACACACACACACACACACACACACACACACACACACACACACACACACACACACACACACACACACACACACACACACACACACACACACAGAAAATGCTCAGTTTTCGAAACTGAGTCGAATGGTATACGACATTCGGCCCACAGGACTTTTTTTCTATTTCCGGTTTGCCGAGTGATTTCAATACCTTTATACTATAGGTTTATATAGTAGAAAGGCAAAAAGATAAGAAAAATGGTACCAATCATTTCTTAGAATCTCGTCCTCTTTTCGACATTCCCCCAAATAATTGTAAAATTTCCTTGAATCCAAGAATATTATCTTATCAGACTGAACAGCGCTCGATAATATAGCTGCAAAGCACTTTTTCGTCGTCCAGATTGAACGCACCGTTTTTTCATTTTGGATATAGGTGTCGAAGCATGAAGAACAAGTTTGATTTAGTACAAAAAGTTTGACAAAGTGGAATTCGATTCACGTTTAGTTTTGTGACTGATCCAGAGCTGTCTGAAACCTAATTCTTTTTCATAATGAGCCAAAATAGCAACAAGTAAGCAATTGAATGGCGATCGAAGACTATGTCCCTCAACAACCATTCTCGTTCGCAGAATTTCTGAAACCATGGATGATAGTGTAAAAATTGATAATGCCAAACAAAGTGAAGGCAATTTGCCAGAGGTGAAAAAACGAGCAGGAACCACCGGTGCTATGCAAGGATACTTGTACGAAACGAAACTTTTTACGTACGTTTTGTTCCGTGCAATGGTATCCAAAGGAAATTCATTCTTCATGTCATCAAATGTGGACGAAATTGGAGCTTTTGATGACCTGGTATTCATAGAAAACACTGAACCTCGACGGGGTTTTTTCTTGCAAGCCAAACACGGCGAAAAAGTGATTACAAACGAAGCCTTGCTGAGTGCGAAGGGCGATTTTAGTCTGTCTAAATATTTGAGCAGTTTCCTAAAAATAAAAGACGTTTATGAGAATATGGAAATCACTTGCGTGCTGTACACTACCGGCGGTGAAAAATTGGATAACGACAGAAAATTAAATGAGTTGGAATTTTTGACACGTGACACGATTCCATCAAAAAGTTCAGTGATAGGATCCTGTAATGTAGATTCCTTAATTCCTACTAAACATGGAGGAAAGAAATTTCAACTGAGTGAAACATATGTTGACGATTTAGCAGAAATGGCCGCTGAGTCGCGTATTCGCAAACTGGGGTTCAAATTGGTCGAGTTGAGTGCAAAAAACAGTATAATGGCCGACAATGACATCAGAAATTATCAAAACATATTAGCCGAAGAGGTAATTAATGTTCAATCAAAGCGAATCAGACCAGACTTTTTCAAGAAAAGCGGAACTTTGTGGTCGGTGCTTAGGGAATCTATGACGAAAACGATACTGAAAACCTCATGCTTGAACTTAACACCAAAGGAAAAAATCTCCTTGCTTAAAGCTATAGTCGAAAGGCCAACAGTGGAAAATATAAGTGAGGTGATACAATTGGAACTAAGGTATAATTCAGACAAGGAACGGTTAGAGTTAGTGAAGAACATTTATCAATGGCCCAAACAATTCAGAAGTCAAATGGAGGATATCGATAGTCGTCTTAAAACTTTGCATATTTCAAAGGGCAAAATAGATTGCGCGATAGATTTGGCCGGGCAGAAGCGATTGGAAACTCTTACATTTGAACATTTCTCTACTACTTTCCCTGACGTTGTTGGTGACGGGTATGAAAATAACGAAAAATTGGAAAATCTACTGGCAAGCTTTACAGGACAATTCCGCAATAGCACAAATAACAAGGTAGAAATAGCACAGCTAATTTATGAAATTAGCTTAGACGAAATTAGAAAATTGATAGGCAGTTTGTTACTATTAGATAGGGAAAGTCAAACGTATAAATTGGATCTTAACTCGGAAAGGTGCAAATCACTTAGCGAAAGCCTCGTCAGTGAGTTATCAGAAGAGTTGGGAAAAGTGCGGTTTGTAAATAATGTGCCCGGTTTTCCGTTAATTACCGAAGGAGACAGAAAACTTGCTAGAGAATTTCTTAACAAGTTGTGGTTCTACGTTGGTCAGCCTAGAGAAAGTAAATTAGAAAGTGAACTGAAACGTGAATTTGCTAAGCACTACAGGACTCAATTTAAGTACAAGTTTGTAGCCGATTATGTTTTTCATTACGTGCATAGTCAGATTCAAAATTGGTGGATGGAACCCACGGCTAAGGATAATTCTGACGCCAGATGGTTATCCCAGAAGTGTAAATATTTCGAGGAGGCAATGGAACGACTAAAAGAAGGACCAATTCTGACAATTTTAGCCTGGCTCTTCAAAAATCAAATTGAAAATTCAAACATGTTTGCATTTTCAGACAATGCTTTAAAAGTCCTGAAATTGGATTTTTCCGACGGTGTTCTAAATATCGTGACCAATTATGCTTCCCTTACCAGTTTGAAATTATTGCAAATTTTTAAACAAGAAGGCAGTTGTTTTTTCGTTAATTGGGATGATGTCGTTAAGCAACCGTGCGAGGATGCTCTGAAAGAGGAACTTGAAAATGTTCTACCAACGATGATGATCGTCGTTAATATACCAGACGAATGTGAATTCGATTTCTTTTCAGTAAAAAAGTGCATTTTAGTTAGCAAAAAAAGGATTCGCAACGTCTCTAAGTGCATCATTGACGAATTGCATGGGCTCATTGATCTAACACCTGAATCGCAGGAACAAGTTTTGAAATGTAGAACAGTAAATTTTCAGGGTGAAAATGTTTCACTAGAACATTTAATATCTACTCAATCGCTTAGACAAGCGATTGATGCGACAACGCTATCCATTTTACTAACTAATGTGGAAATAAGGTTGGGAAAAATGCCAGCAACCTTCATTTCCGAAAGCATCGAAGATTATTATGTTCCACGTACTCTTTTGCGACAAAAGTTTGTTGAGAATTTGTACAGCAACTCAGACTTCTTCGTTGCTAAATCAGGTAATATCGAAGACAGTGAACTATTGAGAAACTGTGACATTGTGACAATTTCCAACAGCGATGACGTGTTTCAGGCTTTAATTGCTAAATACAATCATCGAAACATCCATTGGTTGAAGGATTTCAATGGAAAATTACTCTGCCAAAAAACTCACGGCTGTCTAGCAAAACTTCGCTGGATTGCTTCAGGAACACTAAATTTTCAACCAGAGAACAGCGAATTGGATCCGATAGTGATGCTAGCTGCGGAACCCGGTATGGGCAAGTCAACATTGTTTGCCTTCTTAGCAAAAACAATTAAAACAAAAAATCCCCTTTCTTGGGTGGCGAATATATGTTTGCATCAGAGTTCAGAAACTTTCCTTCAGTGGCAAAATACTTTAAAAACCGAACAAAAGAGTAAGCTGATACAACAGTTTTTATTCGACAATTTGCGATTTCATCAAAACGACCATGAAAATGTGGGACCGGCTGTGTTGGAAAGAGTTTTATTCTATCATTTGTATAAGGAAAAAAAGATCGTAATATTCCTTGATGGATATGACGAGATCAGTCCCGACTATGAAGAACAAGCGTTACTATTATTAAACACATTGAAACATGCTAAAATAGACAGCTTGTGGATTTCGACTCGACCAAATCTTCAACGCAAGCTGGAGGACAAATTAGGCACGTTATCTTTGAAGTTGAAGCCATTTGGGAAAGACGATCAAGAACAATTTCTTCGAAATTTTTGGAAAAGAAACATACCGACGGAGTTAAATGCTGATCGTTTGGCTGTATTTTGTGAAAAAGTTTTAGCACAGTTTTCCCGTGCAATTGACGATCAGGAAGCAACGTTCATGGAAATCCCATTGCAGCTGAGAATGGTTGCAGAAGTTTTTGCAAATCAATGTGGTGAGTTTTGCGGTTCAACAGGAGGAGATTTACCAGAAGAACTTAGGAAGGAAATAAAGGAAATGAATCTAATCGATTTATACGAGGAGTTTTTCAGAATCAAGTTCAAAGTAATCGCGATACAAGAGAAGCAAGGCATAAATCTTGCATCGGTATTAATAAAGAATCTCGTTGAAGAACGGGAACCTGGACTAGTTAGAGATCACCAGATATTGGCAGCTGTGGCGATGCTCGATAAACAAATGTGCGAGAAATTTCTTACTCATGACGAGTTTTCGCGAGGCAACGAACTACTGGCAAAAGTAACCAATTCTAAGGAAAAGACAGGCATTGTGTATCGAATCGAAAACAGTAAGCCAATATTTGTTCATCAAACTTTTGCTGAATTTTTTTTTGTTGGTTATTTTTGGACAAAAGTGGAAAATAGCCGTTCATTCGGGCTCAACAACGTAGTTGAGTGGTGTTTACGCAACAAGAAAAAACAAGTTTGTCACTTTTTGTATCAGAAAGCTGTCAAAGAAATATCCAATACGGAAGCTTTAGGTCGTATTAGCGGGACCATAGTTCGTTTGGGTGCAAATTATGCAGCGAACTCTGACTTGGCGATACTGCTCGGAATAGTTAATTTATATATTTCTTCGATCAGCGCAGAAGGTTCTGATTTAAGTCTAGATTTCCGAAATCTGTCATTCAAAAATCAAAAGTGTCTGTTTCTTGCATCCGTTGAAAAAAACTACCTGAATTTGGTAAGATATTTAGAACGAATAATCGAATTATGGGATGTTAACGATACTTATTATATTAGGCATGGGTCTCACAAACGTTCCGATCATTTATCAGCCTTACAGATTGCGGCGAAGGAAGGTCATATCGAAATGATTAAGCATTTCGTTGAAGTTGGAGCAGAAATTGATGCCATTAGTACTAATGGGTACACTGCACTCATTATTGCTTCAGAATATGGTCATCCTGAAATTGTAAAGTATTTACTAACAAAAACCACAAATATCGATGCCATCACGTGGGACGAATGGTCAGCATTACACTATGCCGCACGAAATGGCAATGTTGAGATCGTTAAACTGTTAGTGACGGCAGGAGCTGACACTGATGCTATTACATGTGAAGGAGATACTGCATTACTGTTGGCGCTGAGGAAGAGGCATTTTGCTGCTGTAGAACATTTATTGATGAAACCTACGGACATTAATGTTAAAGATGCAGAGGGTTGTACGCCGTTACATTTTGCAGCAAGGGATAACCACAGGGAATTGTGCAAGCAGCTAATTCAATTGGAAGTGAAAGTTAACTGTACTGATAACGAGGGGTTTACTGCATTGATGATTGCATCGGAATATGGCCATACTGAAATTGTGAAGTGTCTGTTAACCAAAAATCCCAATCTAGAACTGAAAAATAGGTTTGGATTAAGAGCATTGCACATGGCAGTAAAAAACGGTCACGTTGAAATCGTTAAGAAATTGCTTGAAGCTAAAGCTCAAAAAAACGCTGTTACCGAACCCGACACAAGATACATTGATTTAGAACATTTCATCAGTTCAGAACATGATGAAATTGTTTCGAAACTGTCAAGGTATTCTCGTCATACTTCGGAAGCGTCAACCGATTATTTTGAACCCGAACTAATCAAGGACCCCAGCTTAGATGATGTAAAAGCTATGAAACTGACAGCATTGCATTTGGCAGCGAAATTTGGGCACCTTGAAATCGTTAAACAACTGACCACGACGGGGGCGGCAGTTGATGCCACTACTGCAGATGGCGAAACTGCGTTGATGCTTTCGTTGAAAGCAAAACATGTTGATGTTGCTAATCATCTAATCAACAAAACTACAAATTATCATGCTGTGGACTACAATGGATATACAGCGCTGCATTTTGCAGCATCTATTGGCCACCTTGAAATCACTGAACACTTGATCACAGCAGGAGTAGAAGTTAATGCTGTCACTGAGGAAAAGATAACCGCGTTAATGCGTAATCGTCGTAATGTAGTTAAATATCATTGGGTGGAATCCAGCAAACAATCAGCATTGCATTTGGCAGCAGTGCATGGGCATCTAGAAATTATAAAAAAGTTAGTTGCTGCCAAAGCAGACGTCAATGCTACAGATGTAGCTGGTCTAACTGCATTGATGCTTTCGTCCTATCGGGGCCACCCGGATGCTGTAAAATATCTAATCTCAAAAACAGCCGATGTTAATGCTGTAGATTTAAACGGATACAGCGCGTTGCATTTGGCAGCAAGTTGTGGCCGAATTGACATACGTTACATTAATGAGAGTGAAAACGCTGCTTACCCAGAAGTAGTAGAGCATCTTTTGGCAGGCAAACTTAAACTTGAAGAGGTGGATTTAAAAGGGCAAACGCCATTACATTTGGCAGCAGCAAATGGTCGCATAGACATTATTGAACTGTTAGTTGCAGCTGGAGCTGATGTCAATGCTACGGATAAAATCGGTCGAACTGCATTGATGCTTTCACTGTGTGGTGACCATGCAGCTGCAGCAATATATCTACTATCGAAAATGGCCAAAGTTAATGTTATAGATTTGAATGGAAATGCAGCGCTGCATTTGGCAGCAAAATGTGGCCACCTTGAAATTATCAAACAATTGATCAAAGCAGGAGCGAATGTTGATGTTCCTACAAAACGCGGCGAGACTGCGTTAATGCTCTCGTTGAATGCAAAACATTTTGATGTCGCTAATTATTTTATGGATAAAACTTCCAAGATTGATGCTGTGGATTCAAATGGGCATACAGTGCTGCATTTGGCAGTAGAAATTGGCCACCTTGAAATCATTAAACAATTGATCACAGCAGGAGCGAATGTTGATGTCCCTACAAAACGTGGCGAGACTGCGTTAATACTCTCGTTGAAAGAAAAACATTTTGATGTCGCTAATTATTTTATGGATAAAACTTCCAAGATTGATGCTGTGGACTTATACGGACGTACAGCGCTGCATTTGGCAGCCAAATTTGGCCACCTAGAAATCATTAAACAATTAGTCAAAGCAGGAGCGAATGTTGATGTTCCTACAAAACACGGCGAGACTGCGTTAATGCTCTCGTTGAATGCAAAACATTTTGAAGTGGCTAATTATCTTATGGATAAAACTTCTAAGATTGATGCTGTGGATTCAAATGGGCATACAGTGCTGCATTTGGCAGTAGAAATTGGCCACCTTGAAATCATTAAACAATTGGTAGTAGCACGAGCGAATGTTGATGTCCCTACAAAACGCGGCGAGACTGCGTTAATGCTCTCGTTGAAAGAAAAACATTTTGATGTCGCTAATTATTTTATGGATAAAACTTCCAAGATTGATGCTGTGGACTTATACGGACGTACAGCGCTGCATTTGGCAGCCAAATTTGGCCACCTAGAAATCATTAAACAATTAGTCAAAGCAGGAGCGAATGTTGATGTCCCTACAAAACACGGCGAGACTGCGTTAATGCTCTCGTTGAATGCAAAACATTTTGAAGTGGCTAATTATCTTATGGATAAAACTTCTAAGATTGATGCTGTGGATTCAAATGGGCATACAGTGCTGCATTTGGCAGTAGAAATTGGCCACCTTGAAATCATTAAACAATTGGTTGTAGCACGAGCGAATGTTGATGTCCCTACAACACGCGGCCAGACTGCGTTAATGCTCTCGTTGAAAGAAAAACATTTTGAAGTGGCTAATTATCTTATGGATAAAACTTCTAAGATCGATGCTGTGGACTTATACGGACGTACAGCGCTGCATTTGGCAGTAGAAATAGGCCACCTAGAAATCATTAAACAATTAGTCGAAGCAGGAGCGAATGTTGATGTCCGTACAAAAAGCGGCGAGACTGCGTTGATGATATCCTCGAACAAAAACTTTCCTGATGTAGTGAAATATCTTTTAACCAAAAATTCGGAACTTAATGTTAAAGACACCGAGGGAAAATCAACACTGCATTGGGCAGCAATGAGAGGCAATGCAGCTATTATTAATTTGTTGGTTGCAGCAGGAGCGGACGTCGATGCTACGAATAGAGCTGGACAAAATGCATTGATGATTGCATCCCGCTATCACAATTCGAGTGCTGTGAAATATTTGGTCTCAAAAACTGCTAGCGTTAACGCTCAGGATTCAGAGAAACGTACGGCACTGCATTTGGCAGTCAGTGTGGGTTATAGTTCTGATATGGCGTCTTGCTCTGAAGTAGTGAAACATCTTTTGACAAAAAACCTGAAACTTGAGACAGTGAACATTCATGGAAACACTGCATTACATTTGGCAGCAGCAGAAGGTTGTACATATATTATCAAACTGTTGGTTGCTGCCGGAGCGAGCGTCGATTTTGCAGATGCAAACGGCCGAAATGCACTGATGCTTTCAGCCTGCAATGGCCATTTGAATGCTGTGAAATTTCTGGCCACAAAAACTGACAACGTTAATGCTCGGGATTCACAAGGATATTCAACGCTGCATTCGGCAGCCAGTTGTGGATTCTGTGTACGCCATATTACAGAAAGCAACAGATTTGCTTACTTTAGCGTGGTGGAACATCTTTTAAAAATTGGAATTCTTTTAGAAAATAATCTAAATCTTGAGTTGGTGGATTTGAGAGGACAGACCGCGCTACATTTGGCAGCAGCTAGAGGCTATATAGACATTATTGAATTGTTGATTGCAGCGGGAGCAAACGTCGATGCTGCGGATGAAACTGGTCGAACTGCGCTGATGCTTTCAGCCTACTATTGCCATTTGGATGCTGTGGATTTACTCACGTCAATACCTGCCAAGGTTAATGCTGTAGATGTCAAAGGATATACAGCCCTGCATTTGGCAGCAAGTGGGTATCTTATAAGAACTGATGATCATTCTAAATTTGAATATTTTTGGGTAGAAAAACTGCACTCTAACGATGTGCGACAGCATTATACAAACAGTCAAAATATACGATTCCAGGATTTGTACCATGACTACATTAAAATAATCAAAAAGTTAATCGCGACAGGAGCAACAGCTGATGCCATTACCGAACAGGGCGAAACTGCGTTGATGGTTTCGTTGAAAGAACAACAGATTGATATCGTTGAGTGTTTAATAAAAAAAACTACGAATGTTCATGCTGTTAATGCCGACGGGCAGACAGCGTTACATTTAGCAGCATCAATTGATTGCGTTGAAATCATTCAACAGTTGATCACAGCAGGAGTAGAAGATCACAATCTTACTAAAAACAACGAAACTGCGTCAATGATCTCCTCGTGTGAAGACTGTTATTACGCAGTAAAAGATCTTTTAACAGCAAATGCAAATCTTGAGCTTAAGAACTCCAGCGGACTGCATTTGGCGGTATCCAAATGGAACGTAAAAATGGTTAAAATCTTAGTTGAAGGAGGAGCGAACGTCGATGCATTGGATGGAATTGGCCGAACTGCATTGATGCTTTCATCTTACGGTGGCTATTCGGGTACTGTGGAGTATCTGCTATCAAAAACTGCCAACGTTAACGCTGTAGATTCGAAAGGGTTTACAGCACTTCATTTGGCAGTAAGCTGTAGCTTCCTTAATTATGATCACTGTTATTATGTTGATATGCAAAAAAATGAATACTCTAAAGTAGTCGAGCATCTTTTAGCGAATAATGTGGACCTTGAAGCGGTGGATTTGACAGGACAGAGAGCGTTACATGTGGCAGCCGCAAAAGGGCATGTAAACATTATCAAATTGTTGGTTGAAGCAGGAGCGAACGTTGACGCCACGGATGGAACTGGTCGCAATGCATTGATGCTTTCATCCCACGGTGGTCACTCGGATGCTGTGGAGTATCTGCTATCAGAAACTACCAACCTTAACGCTGTGGATTTGGATGGAAATACTGCGCTGGATTTGGCAACCGCAAGGGATCACGGAGACATTATTGAACAACTGATTGATAAAGGAACGGTTGTCGACACCACGAAAAACGTGAGTCCAAGAGGCCATCACGCTTTAAATGATGATCTAACTTACCGAAAACGCAATAACAGTACGATCTGGGTAGCGAAAATGATTGCTATACTTTTCTTTATGCTGGTCTTTTGTGTAAAAGTAACGAACTAAGTTGGAGCTCGGATCTATACACTCAAAAAAATTGGCACGTCAAGTTTACATGAAAACATAGGTAATTCTCATCCATCACACTTTTCATATAACATTCACGTGAATTTTTGATAACTCCCACTCATACTAACCAGTTTACGTGCGATCCCGGTAAATTTTATCAACTTTCCCATTAACTAGTACATGAAGTCCATGTAAGTTGCTGTACAGAAGTTTACATTATTTTTCACGTGGATACGACGTGTCGATTTTTTTGAGTGTAGGAATGACCAATATTTTGTTTATTTTGAGAACAGCGTGCATGACAGCCTTTTCCGAGTAGAAGCTGGCACTTTTGTTTAGCGTTTCTTGCAATCGGTTAACGACTACGTACGAATTATTTGAACCTTGAGAATAAAACTATAGAAGTTTACTCTTACTTTGAAACCAATAGATCTTCTGGAGATATTTCGTAAGCATTCAAAAGTTTTCCTCGAAACGGTGCGGATCGAACGTCTGATTTAGCGGAGTAAAAAGATCTCTCTGAGATCTCTGAGAAAGATGGCAGAAATGCGAGTAGATCACAGGCATTGTGAAAACAGGTTTATTAAATAAACCAAATTGGTTATTTGTACCGCCCACTTAGCATCGACGTACGATGCTGGTCTGATAAGCCAGCCGTCGTACGTTCGAATCTCGGCTGAGCGATACTGCCAGATAGAATCAGTAGGATTGTTGCACTAGCGCCGTAATTGTTCTGTACTCTAATAACCGGCTGCGAAGTCTGTCGTGTCGATAAAGAACCGTCAAGTCTTAAAGACGTTTATTGGTTAACTATACCTATAAAGAAGGATTTCTGTCTGTCTGTCTGTCTGTCCGTATGTTCCTTATAGAATCGAAAACTACTGAACCAATCGGCGTGAAAATTTGCATGTAGCGGTTTTTGGGGCCAGGAAAGGTTTTAGTGATGGTTAGAGACCCCTCCCCCCACTAAGAGGGGGGGGGCTCCCATACAAATGAAACACAAATTTCTGCATAACTCGAGAACTAATCAAGCAAATAGAACCAAATTTGGCATGTGGGTGTTTTCGGTGACAAGAATTTATTCTAGGGTAATTTGAGACCCCTCCCCTCTTTATAAGGGGATTTATAACTCCTCTCCCCTTTAACTCGAGAACTAATCAAGCAACTGGAACCAAATTTGGCATGTGAAGGTTTTCGAGTGCAAGAAAATTTTCTATGTTGAATTAGGACACCTCACCACTTTAAGAGGGGGGACTCCTACACAAACGAAATACAAATTTCCTCACAACTCGAGAACTAATCAAGCAAGTGGAACCAAATTTGGCATGTCGGTGTTTTTAAAGACAAAAATTTTTTCTATGATGAATTGGGACCCCTCCCCACTTTAGGAGGGGGGGCTTCTACACAAATGAAATACAAATTTCCTTATAATTCCAGAACTAATCAAGCAAATGGAACCATATTTGGCATGTAGGTGTTTTTGGAGGCAACAATTTTTTCTATGATGAATTAGGACCCTTACCTTTTTAGGAGGGGGGCCTCCCATACAAACGAAATACAAATTTCCTCATAACTCTAGAATTAATCAAGCAAATGGAACCAAATTTAGCATGTCGGTGTTTTTGTAGGCAAGAATATTTTCTATGGTGAGTTAGGACCCCTCCCTACTTTAGAAGGGGGGCTCCTATACAAATGAAAAACAAATTTCCTCATAACTCGAGAACTAATCAAGCAAATGGAACCAAATTCAGCATGTGGGTGTTTTTGTAGGCAAGAATATTTTCTATGGTGAGTTAGGACCCCTTCCCACTTTAGGAGGGGGGGGCTCCTATACAAATGAAAAACAAATTTCCTCATAACTCGAGAACTAATCAAGCAAATAGAACCAAATTTGGCATGTGGAGGTTTCTGGAGGCAAAAATATTTTCTATGGTGAATTAAGACACCTCACCACTTTAAGAGGGGGGGGGGCTTCTACACAACGTTCGTTAATCAGCTCCAGGCTGATGGTTTCCTCTGCTGTACGAAGAAGTCGTCTCCATTCTACTCGGTCCATGGCCGCAATTCGCCAGCCACGTAGTCTACGTAGGGTCCGCAGGTCGCCTTCCACTTGATCGATCCATCTTGCTCGCTGCGCGCCCCGCCGTCTCGTTCCAGTCGGATCGTTATTGAGAACTTTTTTAACCGGGCAGTCGTCCGACATCCTCACGACATGCCCGGCTTCTACACAAACGAAATACAAATTTCCTTATAATTCCAGAACTAATCAAGCAAATGGAACCAAATTTAGCATATGGGTGTTTTTATAGGCAAGAATATTTTCTATGGTGAATTAGGACCCCTCCCGACTTTAGGAGGAAGGCCTCTCATACAAACGAAATACAAATTTCCTCATAACTCTGGAACTAATCAAGCAAATGGAACCAAATTTAGCATGTGGGTGTTTTTGTAGGCAAGAATATTTTCTATGGTGAATTAGGACCACTCCCCACTTTAGGAGGGGGGGCTCCTATACAAATGAAAAACAAATTTCCTCATAATTCGAGAACTAATCAAGCAAATGGAACCAAATTTGGTATGTGGGAGATTTTGGAGTCTTGAATTTATTTTATGATAGAGACCTCTCACCCCTGTGGTAGGGGGATATGGACTCTCATACAAATAAAACGGAATTTTTTGCGAAACTCAAAAACTAATCGAACTCGAGAAATTCGAGACTCTTCCATAAAACATTAGTCAATAACAAGACCACAAAAGCTATGTATAGCAACACTAGATCATTCAGGACGAGACGGCCGCGAGTGTTGCCGGTGACCCGCCGTCGAAAGCGCCGCCCACTGGGGGAGGCAACTACGTTGTTGTATATTAGCTTTTTGACTGCAATGGTGTTGTAAATTGGCATCTAAAATTGTATTCAAATTCTTCGTGTCGGTAATTAGCTGTAAATTAGCATTGTCAGCACTATAAAAAGGTTATCAGTAAAGTAGCTGTATATTTTGCCAAAATAGCATTTAAGTAGCATTTAAGGCGACTTAAATGCTTATTGGCCTACATTTGAATAGCATTGGTGATGCTTATTGGTTACCTGGGATGCTTTCATAGTTACGTAACTGCCAAAATGAATCATCTAAGGTTGAACTCCTCAGAAACTTGCAAAACTCGAGATTGTGTCAAAGATCACCCGAGATTCATGATTTATGTACAACACAGGTTATTTTGTGGCAATATAGAAATCACACATTGTGTTATCAGCGGCAAAGTGATACTGCTATCTTATTTAAAGTCGCCGCCTAATCGATAAAAAGAGGGACAAAATCAACAGTTCGTCTTTGTTTGGCTTTTGCTCTAAATTATGTATAAAACCATTTACAATATAGATCGCACAATGAAAAATAAAAACAAGAAAGATATTGTTAAAGATTGTAACAATCAACTCGAATAATTTCAGAAATGAAATGCATTGTATGTACATTTTTAATGCCAAGTTGAACACGGTACAGTACAGTACAGTTAGTTAGCGATTAAAGTTATACTTAACTATAGTAAAAGGAAACACTTTGTCACACGTCATAACAGTGGTGAATATAAACTTCGATAGTTTTGCTATAATATAATTTTGGTCGATGAGGCCGGTCAATAACGCAATTTCACACTCAGTGCGACTGAGTGGTTAGGTGCAGTTAGGTTTAGCTTAATTTGTAGCTTGTAAGACATTCCGTTACTGATTGCTGACTCGTGCAGATGTAAAAATAAAGTTCTCTAAAATTTAATAAAGTGAGTCGAGGTTCGTCGCAACACACTTATTGTAATTAAAAGAAATCTTTCCAGTAGTACATAATTATTCGAATAAAATCATTTTAGTTCTAACCGTGAGTCGTATTTATTATACGTTGATTGCCCGAAAACTTTTTTTTTATTCGCAGATAAGCGAGTAATCGGTGAAAGTCTCGTATTAATTGACGCTTAACTCGACTCCTCTGAACGTTACCTTTCCTTCTGATAAATCGTCGACGCCCTGTGACCGGCCGCTTGATCCGCTAGACACTTGCTACATACAAGACAGAACACGTGACGTAACAACAAAAGGTTGATCTAACACGGATGGAGTGCGGGGTCTTGTAAAGTAGCAAGTGTCTGTACAGTTTCGTCGTCTCGTTAGAAAATCCGTTAGATTGAATAAAACATGGATTATTTGAGCGTCTTAGTAGAATACCTGAAAAGATAAGAAGGAAAACAAACAAAATTGTTAATACGAACGGTAACGAAGCCACCTCGTCACACGTTATCACAATTCACACTTTATTCCGAGTTTTTAAAGGAATTATATCCACAAGTAACAGCTTAGTTGGTTTCGAGGTACGACGCTGGCTGGTCTAACCAACCAGTCGTCGTATGTTCGGTTAGGCGGTGCTACTAGATAGAGTCAGTAGGATTGTTGCACTAGCCCCGCAACGGTCCTGTACGCCTGTACTCCTGTAATACCCGGCTGGGAAGTCGATAAAGAAGGGTCAAGTAAGTCTTAGAAAAGACGTTTAAACCCAAGGCCTTTTTATATTCACAAGTACTCAAGTTTTTAGCACGAGATTAATCTTTCACTTCTTACTTGTATTCTCATATGTATTTATTTATGTAGACAGATAAATATTTCGAAATTTACATTTACGAGTTATTCTATTGGCACAGAAACAGCACAAGTAGTTTGAATCAAAGCTTAGATTTCGATGTTTTTACTCGGAATAATTTACTGATCTGCTCCTGATGCTCTTCGTCATATTCAAAGCAGATAGTAAAACCAAGAGGACTTTTATTTTTGTAAAAATACTGAAAAGACGTATTTTTCTTCAACCCAATCTTCTCTGCTTTACGTTTTAGTCTGGTGTACTGATCTTCCTGGATCTTGACTGGATTTATTGAAACCCGTGCCCCGTATTTCGATCGCCGCTCGTCTCATAAGACCTTCAAGCGGAATGTTTTGAATGGCAGGCAGGAAAGACCATCTTCTTGTCGAAGTCCCCTGCGAGATTCGAATGGGTCCGACAATCCACCCGAGATTCTCACACAGCACTAGATACCATCCATCGTAGCCATGATTATACATGGAGAAGTCTACTAAGCTTAACCGGAAAGCTGTTTTCGTCAAAATTTTCCATAGCTCTTGTCGGTTTACGCTATCATATGTGGCTTTGAAATCGATGAACAGGTGATCCGTGGGGACTCGGAAGTCGCGGCACTTCTGGAAGGTCGGCAGCAGGGGGAAGATTTGGTTCGTTGTAGATCGACCCTCCATGAAGCTTTCCTGATAATTTCCCACGAATCTATTGGTTACTCGAGACAGTCGATGGAAGATGACTTTGGAAAGTACTTTGCGGGCGGCATTCGTGATCGCTCGGTAGCTCTCACAATCCAGCTTATCGTCTTTCTTGTAGATAGGACAGACAACCCCGTCTTTCCACTCTTCCGCTAGTCGTTCCGTATCCCAAATCTTGATAATCAGTTGATGCAAACAGCCGGCCAACTTGTTCGGGCCCATTTTAACAGGTTCCGCTGACGGGTGGCTCTAAAAAGCCTTTGTACCTGCGCTGCGTTCTTCTCATCCAATATCTAGTGACACTCCTCGTCAAACCATTCGTTACGTCGATTCGGTGCCATCCAGCCTAGGGCGTTCTCCGCTACGCTGGTACTTACTTAGTTGGCATGCCGTCCCAAGACAAAGTCTGATGAACAAAGATTCTCCAGTTAACTCGGTTATGGTCTACCGCTCTCCAATTCCTTGGACACTGAGTACTCTCCATCAGATCCTGCTCCACCCGATCTAACCGTCTTGCTCGCTGCACCCCTGGTCCGTCTTGTTCCTACCGGATTTGAACCGAACACCATCTTCGCAGGGCAGTTGTCCGGCATTCTTGCAACATGCCATCGTATCCATCTAGCTTAAGCCACTTTTTAAATATTGGGTTCTTTATAGAGCTGCGCCAGTTCATGGTTCTTCCTCCAGCTCCATACCCCGTTCTTTTTTACGCGGCCGTAGATCGTTCTTAGCACTCGTTTTTCTAAAACTCCGAGCATTCACAAGTTCTCCTCGTGTATAGTGCGCGTTTCATGTCCGTAGAGAACAACCGGTCTAATAAACGTCTTGTACAGGGTGCACTTGTAGAGAACTTAGTCTGCTAGACCACAATTGCTTATGAAGCCCATAGTAAGCACGACTTCCGCTGATAATACGCCTCCGAATCTCACAGCCGTTACCATCAGTGAGCCAAGGTAGACAAATTCATCGTCTACCTCAAACTCATCGCCATGGATCGTTGCATTACTGCCCAAGCGGTTCTGCCGGACGGCATGTCTGGTGTATCCGCTCGGTTCATAACACGCTGTAGTGCTATATTGAACAGCAGGCATTAGAGACCATCACCTGGACGAAACCCTCTGTGAGACTCGACTCGACAAGCCAACCGACAATCCGAACACAGCATTGTGTACCATCCATCATAAATTGAATCAGTTTTATGAGCTTCCTAGGGAAGCTGTTCTCGTTCATGATTTTCCATAGCTCTTTTCGGTCGATGGTACCACATGCGGCTTTGAAGCCAACGAATGGTTGTCTTAACGGCACTCCAACAGTCCTCAAGAGGGGCTTCATCCCATCCTCTTTCAGCAGCACGATTCCCAGTGATAACGCGTAGCTTTCGGCGACATCCGGTTGCTTCAGCCGCGTTAGATTATACCGTGGTGGGGGCGCCATTATCGCATGTTGTTCACAACAGTTAGTTTTTTACGTATCTTAACCACTACTAGGTAGTGGTTCGAGTCCGGATCGGTACTGACGTCGATAGTATCTAAAAAGTGCTGACCATCTATCAGAACATGGTCAATTCGTGATTCCCTCTGGTTAGGTGATCTCCAGAAGTATCGATGGAGGAGGTTATACTGGAAAAAGGTACATACGGTCATGTTCTTGTAGTCGGCGAAGTCGACAAATCTTAGGTCGTTTTTGTTCGCTTGCGAGTGTGCGCTGAACCATCCAATCGTCGGTTTGAATTCCTCTTTCTGATCTGAGCATTATAGTCTCCGATGATGATTTTGACATCATGTTTTGAGCAGCGGTCGTATCCGCACTCGAACTGCGCGGTCGTTGTCGTCATCGGTATTAGTCGCAATAATAAAGTGGTCCGATTGAGTACAGTGGTATCGTCTGTGCTGGAAAAGTATAGAAATCGTAGAGAAAATCTCTTCAAAGATTTCAATTAAATTTTCAATGGCAAGAAAAATCAATTTACTCGTTGGCGCACGTTCGTCAATAGCTGCTAAGGACAACGAACGAAAAGCAAATTGCTTTTTCAGTTATCCAATATTGTTCCGTTCCGTCTGAACATGTTTTGTTCTGTTTCCTAAACTGCAGTCATCAGCATTTGTGGCTCGAACAGCACGTTCCTCACAATCGTGTCGAGGATGTGTGCTGCAATCATAGCGTGTTGTACAGTTTAGTCACCCGTGCTTGGAAAATTGAACAATCGTGCGTAGAAGATTTTCCGACCGAGCTGTTAGCGCTCAAAACCAAACCATTTTTCGTTGTATTTGCGCTCTTGATATATCACATTAAGCAAAACTATTCATAATTAGTCAAACTGAAACTCTGAAATCTCACCGGCGGCGCTTTGTCAGCGTCGTCAAGCCAAAACAAAGGCTTATCTCAAAAATTGTGTCAATTCAGTAATCGTCTCATTAGCGATAAGTAGCTTAAACTTGAACCCTTCCAAAAGAAACCACAACCTGAACATTGGTCAAATTCAGACCTCCCCTGCGAGGAGCGGTGGGAAAAAAACTCATCACTCATCCGAGATTTCATGACCGGTCAAAGCCGATTCATAAAAAAAAGCTCATCAAAACTCGAACACCAAATTTCCTCAACTCGGTTGCGATTGCGTTAGTTATTGCTACAGCCGAAGGCGAAGGCGGCAGCGCTTTAAAATTCCCAATTGTATTCTTTTTCCACATACCCAAATACCGCCGAAAAATCCACGGATTTGACGACCCGCAGAGGTCACATTCTCAGCAACAAGCAGAAGCGACAGAAACAGCAGTCAGTCCGTCAGTCAGTCAGCCGGAGTGACGAAACTGTCGCTGCCTGCTTTGTTCTGTATGTACACCGCACCGGGGTAAACCGTTACACTTTCCCACGCCCATCGTCGACACGCCGACCACCAGGCGAATTTCGATGCGCGGCCACTTTTCATCATCATCATGACCGTCGGAACCGTCGCGTTACAGACCAACCAGCGCACCGTAGAGGGTTGTAGGTCGACGGTGATGGGCAGCTGGTCTGGAGCTGGAGCTCCGAAGTACCTATTCCTATACCTACCATCCGGATGATTTATTCTTCTACGGAATGTGTGTGTGTTTGTGTATCTGTAAGGGCATCATCACATAACGACGGAAAGTTTTATGCGCGCAGTAAATCCGCAATGTTGACGCGAGAATGCACTCGCTGCTTTATTATCATAAGACAAAGTATTTGAACGCAAGCGTGAAGTACTTTCTGCAACGCAATCCTTCCGTGCGGCCGGCCCGGCGCACAGTGGGACGGGTTCAAAAATTCTGAGACATAAGTAATAGCATCGAAACCTCTTAAGACATAGCCTAACAGTTGCTTCAGAAAAGTTACTTCATTCAAAAAGCACTTTCTGGTGAAAAAGTGGTGAAAAAATATTCGGACATTAGAGTGTCCCTAATTAGATACAAAAAATATTTTCTCAATTTCAAGCCTGAAATGATTGCTAGGCACAGAAAAGTTGTAGCTAAACTATTTTTGAGAAACTTTGTTGAATACTGAAGATTTCTATCTCTTACATGAAAGAAGTTATAGAGCCAAACTCTTAGAGACACCCTTCAAAACATAGTATTGTACCGCTTTCGAATGTTCTCTGAATTGAATCAGCAAATTTTGTAATGGAAATCTGGTGACCAGATACAAAACCTGACAATGCTTTTTTCAATTGAGCCGTTCCGAATTATAGTGGTCTATTGACCATTTTTGTCAAAAATTAGATTTTTGCATAAATCGCTTCTTTTTGGAAAGATGTACATACATAAACACTAAAAATTACAAAATAGTAGATTTCCAACCCGCTTTTTTTCATGTAGAATTTTTGGTCCGAAACAGAATGACCATTTTGTTCCGCATTATAGTGGTCTATGCGCATGGGACTTACTTTTGACAGAGTTTGAGATAAAACTCCCATAATTTGGGCATTAGGTGAAAGTAGTTAATAAGCGTAAGTCGACTATTGTTTTTTTTTTGCTGCCGATTGGACTCCCCCTTCCACTATGGGAGAAACCCCCCAAACCCCCCCCCCCTCCCCTTATCACCAAAAGCCTTGTTTTCGTCATATCCGCTAATTTGCTTTCACTTACATCTCTGGAAATATTAAGTCTAGAAAGATACTATTTTCACATTTTCAAAAAAAATTGCCCAAGGAATTCGAAAAAAGTGGAATTTTTTTTAGCACCAGTGCTGCTAAATATTTTTTAGTTCGATTTGAAAACTAAAGTTCTATTTTGCTCTCAATGAATACACTTGAGATTAACTCAAAAGTTCCGACTACATCGTATTCCACAATTTTTTTTTTTGCATTAGAATCACTTATCGTCACGAAGTATTCCTTGCCGATCTAGAGACAACGTTTTGAAGCAAGCGGCTTCCAATTTCTTATGTAGTCTAGATGCCCTGTTGTGAAAGCATGTATACAGTATGTAGTAACATTTTCCTGAGCCGTGTTGCCAGTTTTTCAGTTTAAATTTTGATATTTGGCAACACCGTCAAATTTGGGAAATACGATAGAGTTGGAATTTTTGAGATCAAATTGTAATTATTGGGAGAAAAATAGAAATTTAGTTTTTAAATCGAATTGAAATACATTTGGCAGCACTAAATACTAAAAAAATACTATTTTTTCAAATTCATTGGGCAATTTTCTTTGAAAATGTGAGAATAGTGCCTTTCTAGACTTAATTTTTTCGGAGATATAATCAATAAGTGGAAGTGGAAAATAAGTGGATTTGACGAAAACAGCTCAAGTAACAATTTGGGTTTTATAACACTCTTATGATGGTTGATATGACCAATTTTGGTCTTAAAAACCGCAATGTCTTCTCCAAATAATAGCAAAGTTCTATGGAATAAACTGAAAAATATTGATGTCCATAAACGTACTCAACATAATTATCAGTTCGATCACACTTCTGACGAAATAAATGAATATTTCAGCTCTAATTTTACTCACGATAGTTCCCCTTTACCTGTACCTCCTTATATCTGAACACAAAATTTTTACAGCCTTGAATTCAATTCAGTCTGACTCAGTAGGTATGGATGATATTCCTCTTCGGTTTCTTAAGGCGATACCGAAAGTGGCTAACGTTATTGTGTTAGTGCGACAAACACTGTACTGTACATCTCATGTGTTCGTTAAAAACCTAAACGTTTATTTGAATATTGCATTAGTATTGGTAACATATGTCAAATAGCGGAGCTTGCAAACATAAACAAACCTGATCCGCAGCCAACCGCACCGACTGCAAACATCCCGAAATATGGTTTGTTTTCTTTATCAAGGCATTCCGATTCAATCAAGATTAACAGCAGCAACTGAATAATGCGTAGGATCACTAGAATGTTTAATTAATCCGTTTGCATCGGAGGCCAGTTTTTGATCTCTGCGCTTGCGTTTTGTTTGTTTACATCACTCTAAGCTTATCGATGCGGCGAAAGTTGAAAGCTCTTTAAAAGCTCATTTTTGTGACGAAAGTTTGATAATGTGTTGCTGCTTTTTCGGAAACCGCTAGTACAATGAAATATGTGCGCAACAAAATATCTATTAACTAATTCCAAATTATACATTGGTCGCTTTTATGAACACGTAATAATCGATATAATCACTTAAATTTATTTTCCATTAGCAATTATGTTTTGCTGAGCGTTTGTTGATATATAGCAGATCGATAAATGGAATGACAAGTTTTAGGAAATTATAACAGCACTGGAAGCACTGATTCCGTGGCGAAAGCGTGCTCTGCCAATACAGATGCATTTTTAAGGTGCAAAACAATACATGCTTCGAACGGTAGCCATTTATCCAGCCATCTTTGAGCCACTTTCGGTTTCCCCTTAAAGTTGTTTTTCCATTCTTGGCACCTCATTCGGAAAAAATCTCGTAGCTCTAATTTGTCAAACCTGTGACCTATCAGTATTTTAAGTGGGCTCTTCAAAGTTTTCGAAAAAGTCTTGAAGCAGCAAATCATTTACTTTATCCAATCTAATAGTTTGCTAAATGATTTTCAATCTGGATTTAGATCAGGTCACAATACTACAACAGCTTTTTTAAAAATCCATGACGACATCCATAAAGTGATCGAAAGAAGAGGCATGGCGCTTCTTTTGCTAATAGACTTCTTTAAGGCTTTCGATCGTGCCTCGCATAAGAAACTACTCACCAAACTCTCACATCAATTTCATTTTTTCAAAAAAGCCGTAAAACTAATCAAACAGAACTCAAGTTGTCTCTGTGGATGGTGACCTATCTCAAAGTATTGATATTGTGAGCGGAGTCCCCCAAGGATCTGTTCTTGGGCCTATATTGTTCTCAATGTATATTAACGATCTACCATCTATCCTGCATTACTGTCATATACAAATGTTCGCTGATGATGTTCAGATTTACATTTACTCATCTGAGCTTGAAATAAATGAAATTACAAGTAATTTAAACGCTGATCCAGAAAAAGTGTTTGAATGGTTCCAGCGTAACTTATCTATACCTATAAAAAAGGATTTCTGTCTGTCTGTCCGTATATTCCTTATAGAATCGAAAACTACCGAACCGATCGGCGTGAAAATTTGCATGTAGAGGTTTTTGGGGCTAGGCAAGGTTCTCTCGATGGCAAAAGACCCCTCCCCCCACTAAGAGGGGGGGCTCCCATACAAATCTATGCCTATAAAAATGGATTTCTGTCTGCTCTATGTTCCTTATAGAACCGAATACTACTGAACCGATCGGAGTGAAAATTTGCATGCAGGGGTTTTTGGTGCCAGGGAAGGTTCTTATGATGGTTAGAGATCCCTCCCCCCACTAACAGGGGGGCTCCCATACAAATGAAACACAAATTTCTGCATAACTCCAGAACTAATGAAGCAAATGGAACCAAATTTAGCATGTGAGTGTTTTTGTAGCCAATTTTTTTTTCTATAGTGAATTGAGACCCCTCCCCTCTTTAGGAGGGGAATAATGACCTCTCTCCATTTCAAGAGGGAGGGGGGCTTCCATACACATGAAATACAAATTTCCTCATAACTCGAAAACTAATCAAGCAAATGGAACCATATTTGGCATGTGGGTGTTTTTGGAGGCATGAATTTTTTCTATGGTGAATTGAGACCCCTCCCCTCTTCAGGAGGGGAATGACCCCTCTCCCTTTTAATAGGGGGGGCTTCCATACACATTAAATACAAATTTCCTCATAATTCGAGAACCAATCAAGCAAATGGAACAAAATTTGATGTTTGGGTGTTTTTGGAGGTATGAATTTTTTCTATGGTAAATTGAAACCTCTTCCCACTCTAGGAGGGGGGGGGGGCTCCTATACAAATGAAATACAAATTTCCTCATAACTCGAGAATTAATCAATCAAATGGAACCATATTTGGCATGTGGGTGTTTTTGGAGGCATGAATTTTTTCTATGATGAATTAGGACCCCTTACCTTTTTAGGAGGGGGGGCTCCCATACAAATGAAATACAAATTTCCTCATAACTCGAAAAGTAATCAAGCAAATGGAACCAAATTTGGCATGTGGGGGGTTTTGGACGCAGGATTTTTTTAATGATGGTTTGAGACCCCTCGCCCCTGTGGTAGGGGGATAAGGACCATCATACAAATAAAACAGAAATTTTGGCGTAACTCAAAAACTAATCGAACTCGAGAAAGTTTAGATTTTGTCATAAAACATTAATCAATAACAAGACCACCAAAAATTATGAATAGTAACATTAGATAATTCAGCGCGAGACGGTCACAGGCCGCGAGTGTTGCCGGCGACCTGTCGTCGGAAGCGCCGGCCACTGCGGGGGGGGGGGCAACCCCCCGTAGAGATCACCTCTATCTAGGGTTATTTATTTTCCTAGATCTAGTGACCTCTCTTACTTTCCTTCAGTTGGGTCACCCTTGCGAAATGGTACTTTCTACGAAAAGATTTTCCGTGAAATGGTACATCCCGCGTAAATGTACAACACAGTTTAATTTGTGGCAATACAAAGTGTGTCGGGTCAGCTAGTTTCTAATAAAGATGGTCACTTAATTGATATTGTTTTCAAAAACTAAACCAAGAAAATTTTAAGGAACCAAACTAAATAAAAATGCATTACTAATAGAAATCGGTTGTTTTTTCTTAAAGTTATTCAATGTTTTCATACCGACATAAAAGGTACATACAATAATAATATTATTACAATGTTTACTTATATACTATACATTATTTCTATGGCTAAGTCGTAGTTTAATTTGGATTCTGGACATAGTGATGTCAATTCTTATATAGGGCAGAAATTAAAATTTCGGGACAGAAATATTTGCGGTTAAACAACATGTCTCAGCTCAATGTGGTCTTAGGCAACTTTTTGAATAAAAAATTGATGCATATTTTGAAGGGGTCGTCCAATATTTAAGCGTTTCTTAAACAACAATTTAAGTAATAACTTTTTAAGTAAACTTTCTTTCACCTTTTTGGTTTCAAAATATTAAAGATAAACCAATTACAAGTAATTTATCTGAAGATATGAAACTTCTACCTTTTACCCATTTTCAGCAATAGACCTTTGTTTATAAACGACCCCTCAAATCACATTTCTTCTTGTAACATGTTTATTTCAACAGACAGCTCAATGTGATGTTCCAGAAAATAATTTGCACATAAAAGAGGAATATTTTTGCTGAAGTCTGTTTTGCTTTATATGCCTTAATTAATAAGATATAACAGATTTTAGGTTAAAAACCGTTTGATGAAAAATCCGAATATCTTAGCCATCTGCAAGTATCTGCAATTAGTTTGCATACCAATTTGTAGGGAATTATTAAAGCTATCTGTCCAGAGAATACCTGGGAATACCATGGCTGGGAATACCTAGGAATAGTGTGGATTTTTTTCATACATTTTATAACTTAATAAATATGCGTCTTAGCGTCAAACAGTCTTCACAGAAAATATGAATTTTAACATACTGAATAACTTTGTAGAACATTTGAAAGCAATAAAATAATCGTGTGCAAATTTATTGAGTGCAATTGATTTTTAAGTGCTCTTTTCAACACAGCATTATATTTCGCAACCGGTATGAGATAGATAGTTACTTTATTCAGCAAAGTGGCTTATTTTAGTATTTTCTGCAACCATTGGAGAAAAAAAACTTTTTTTTAACTATTTAAGAAAACAAAAGTTTGTATCACCCCAATAGGTGAATTCATGGTCACCCTAATAATGCAGGAAGATGCGCTATATTTTATTATTTTACTTCTCCGAAGACACCACCCTTGAAAAAAAACACATTTTTCATCAAACGGTTTTTAACCTAAAAACAGTTATATCTTATTAATTAATGTAGAAAAAGCAAAACAGTCTTCAGCAAAAATATTCCTCTTTTATGTGCAAAATGTTGTCTACAACATCACATTGAGCTGTCTGTGGAAATAAACATGTCACAAGAAGAAATGTGATTTGAGGGGTCGTTTATAAACAAAGGTCTATTGCTGAAAATGGGTAAAAGGTAGAAGTTTGATATCTTCAGAAAAAATACTTAAAATTGGTTTATCTTTAATATTTTGAAACCAAAAAGGTAAAAAAAAGTTTACTCAAAAAGTTATTCCTTAAATTGTTGTTAAAGTAACCCTTAAATATTGGACGACCCCTTCAAAAGATGCATAATTTTTTCATTCAAAAAGTTGTCGAAGACTACATTGAGCTGAGACATGGCGTCTAACCGCAAATATATTGGTCCCGAAATTTTAATTTCTGGCCCATAGTGCGGCGGTTCCATGCAATGCCGTCCGTGATACGGTTGTCATGGAGAAGCGTATGTACGTCATGGAGCAAAACTCCTAGGCGGCTGTGAAAATGAAAAAACGAAAACAATCATAATTTTACGGTTCTGCCGGCTCGCTGCTGTGAGTGGTGACTGTTCGTTCCGGGAAAGTTTATTCAGTGATTTGCAATTGCAACACATCATACATAGTGTGGAAGGTTTGCCCTTCGTCATTGTTGAGTTGAGACTTGAGATGCTCCAGATTAGAGTGAAGCGATTCGAATCGAATGAGGAGATGACAGCAGGACGGACGACGGAATGCTGTGGTGAGTAGAGTAGTCTGTTATTTGAAAACCGACACCGGCCGTTGTTATCGGATCCTTGACGGTGCCATTTGTTGAGCAATCAGGTTACACCGATGCCAATGAAAAAGTAAAAAAAAAAATTACGTTGTTCCGACGTACGAATGAATCATCGCAGCCAATTCTTGCTAGGTGATAGTCGAATAACTATCATTACAGCTGTAAACTAGTTCACAGCCTTCGAATAGATATAAGTCAAAAGCAGCACACAATCAGCTCAATTTATTATTATTCATTAATCTATCATCGCTAAGTAGTGCAAAACAAGCGCATATAAATTAAGTGCTTCCGATCGTTCCCGGTAAATCGAATCCCCCAGCAGCAGCAGCACCTGGATGGATTTCTCTTGTTTACGGTTACCGAACTGACCTATTTTCCGGCCGCGCATTCAATTTCATTCGATTCCCATTTTTTATTTGCACCAAAAAAAAAGTAATCATCATTCCATACGTGCTCAGAGCAAAACCATGTGTGTGTGTATGTTTTTTTTCTTCATCGGTAAATAGACAGAAACCGATTTCGATTTGAATTGCTGTTTAGATGGAATGTCTGACCACACCGCCAGCACAGCAGGCACAGTTATTCACTTCTTTCTTGAGCCCCATGCAAATAATCTATCGATTGTAGAATGGTTCCTTTAAGAAGATCACAAAAGAGCTCTAATCGAGTAGGAAAAGTACCTATACGAACAGAGGAGAAAGCATCCAGTGAATCAACAAAAAATAATAAAAAAAAAACGTCCCAACAACGGACACACGAGCTCGGAATGGTAATAAAAACCAACAAAAAGTGACCATATTTGTTATGGTAAATATTCCCTTCGGTGCCCAACAAAAGAACATATCTGGAACACTCCATACCGCGCGTTGTCAGCCAGCCGTTTGAGCTGACCAACGCAACGGTGAAAGCGAACTGCCACTAAGCGATTCGATCGGTAGTCCGATCATGTCGTGCCAGTGCCAGTGCCAGTGCCAGTGCCGGGTGCCTCTTCGCTTCGGGAGAAGGGCAAGCACCGAAGAAAGTTGATGACTAAAAAGGGTTTCTTCTGCCTGGAGGGTGACTGATACCTATTGCGCGGAGCGGGAGGAAGATCCAAAGCACTTGTTTTCGTTTGTTTGTCTCACGTTGAAATAAAGTTTTTAGCACCGGTACGTGAACGAAACCATGATCGTCAGCGTCATTTGGTATTTATACCTAAATAGGTTATTGGGGAGCTAGTCGGTTCCGTCGCAGTCAGCTTGGACGCACGTGGAAATCATTTTAGAAAGGGAAAATAATTAGCATACAATCCGTTCATCCGTTGGCCGGTCCGTTCGCCGGTCGGTGACAAGTGATCCTATCACTCGTGCTCTGTAGAAAAAATGTGAAACTTTTTATTTAAGGAGCTGATGTCACACTGTCATCGCCGTAGCCAACGGTAAAAGGTAAAACTGTGCTTTGCCGGAATCAGTACTGAGGACCGAGGAGAGTGCAACTGGAGTGACCTCTTCATCAGTATGGCAAATTATTTGCTTGAACGTCTGAGGGTACACTACAATTAGAGCCCTATTCTTGCATCAATAAGAATAGATTATTGAGTGGTAATTCTTAAGACTGGTAAACTGTTAGGCAAGGCGTACCATCGGTGCCTTGCGCACTGGGCATAAAATAGATCCATACAGTCCATACTGATCCATAGCCTCTTACCCAGCAACTCCTATCCATACTTCCTCGTGATACTACCCGGGATACGAGCAACCTCGGTGGAGATCGGGTAACCAACCCCGGTGGTAACCAAGGATCGCATGGTTCTCCGGCGATACTGTGGGGTTGGCTGCAGGCCTTGCAAGCCTGACCCCCTAAAAAACCAAAGCAACGAGTATTACGAGTAACTCTAACCCATTGAAGCTTTTGTTTATAGGAACACCCCCATAATCTGAAAGTGTCAAAAGTTAGTTCGCTTCGCTTACTAAAATAAAAATAACAAAATAACTTTTTTGTGTTAGGAAATATAGACATAGTTTCTTCGGCAAAGTTGTAAAAACTGTAAAAACAAGCAATCTTGCTGAAGAAATGATATTTCTATCTCTACCGAGTGCAGAACTGTAGAGCATTTTCTTTGAAAGTTCTTTAAACAATGGTTTTTCATACTTAGTTTTTGTAAATTGCATTATACAAGAATACATTGTTCTAGACAATTATTAAAACACTTTTTTGCAGAAGGTCGTAAGTTTTTTGGGCCTTTACTTACTAAGATATCGCATTCTCACGGTCACAGAAAGCTTCCCAAGTAACAAATTGGGTTTTATGACACTCTTATGATGGGATTTAAGCCCAAAATTGGTCTTTAAGACCACCATAAGAGTACAATAAAACTCACATTGTTACTTGGGTTGCTAAAGATTGAAACAATTCATAAAAAAAACTATTAAAGCATATGTTTTCCGTTCTCTAATATGGGTGAATGGTGACAAGTGGCACCTATACAAGTTTATAGTACTTGATCTAAGCTTCTAGATGAAGCATTGATTTCATATCTCCACTTGCCCCAGTCTACTTTACTGGCTCGTTGAGTTAAGAAAAAATAAAGCTTAAATAAGTGATACTTTTGTAAGGAAAGGTCCTAGAGATTTTCGGCCTTCAGCAAAAACGTGCAAAAAATCGCCTACAACCACATATTCTTGTAAAATACTACCAACACAAGCAAAGTAGGAAAAACTAAATTTTAAAGAATTTCCAAAGAGAATGCTCTATAACTCTGAACTCGATAGAGATAGAAATGGCTTCTCTTTAGCAACATTGTTTGTCCTCATATTTTCTACAACTTTGTCGAAAAAACCACCTAAAACGTATGTTTGTCGTACTCTCATATGGGTGGGTGTGGACAAGTTTGTAGTACTTGACCTAAGTTTTAAGGTGAAGCATTGATTTGATATATCCACTTGTCCCATTTTATACTACAGACTTGTGAACTTAAAAAATATGCTTGAACATGCGATAACTTAGTAAGTAAATGTCCTAGAGATCTGCGGTCTTCTGCAAAAACGTGTGTTTTGAATACTGCAATAAGGCCATTACAAATATTTTATAAAATTTTTGTCCTTCTGGTGTGGGGCCACTTGAGGGGGGGGGGGGGGGGGGGGGGCGAAAAAAAACAAAGAGATTTTTTTAATCGAGCAAAAAAAAATTGATTTTAGACATTTGTACTTGAAGTTTAAACGTGAAAACCAAATCTACTCTTGCTTTGAACATATACCGGGAACGTACCATATTCTGCGCAGTTAAGACATTTTTATTATTCCTCCGCTATTATAAGTATTCTAGAGTTAAATTAATAACGTTGATAGCAGCAACATGTAGTGCAACGGTCTATAATATCTGGTAAAAAACATGGGAATTAAAAGTCGACCAACAATTGAGTATATCTTTCGTTTTGTAAATTTATTCACGGTGCCTAATTCTGCGCACCTAAAAAGTAACAATAAACATTCATACCATGTTGTTTATGTCTTTATACGCTAAAAGCACATCAAAAATCCGACATTAGCCATTACCATGATTAAATCCATGATGTGGCCTTCTTCTGCTGTCCAGGTGGCACAGGAACATTATTATCATTTGGATTGGCTTATTTTAAATATTTTATTGGCGATAACGTGAAGGGCGAGTTCATTCGGGTTTTCTGTATACTGAACATTACACTTTAGACTAATACTAACAATTGTGTTTTCATATAGAAACCACTTCCCCACTCCCGGACAGCTCAATGACAGCTCAATGAACGACAGTCAAAAAAAATCAGAAGACATGGTTCCATGAATTGGCGTTCGTAGGTTCGGACCCCGAGCCGTAACACAGGATTCCAAACAATGCAAGTTAAAGGTTCTACTTGAATTTCTATGCCTCTATACCTGAGCCATTTGGGAGAAGTTGCGTATTTTTACGCGATTTCTTCATAGGATACATTACTGCGCAGGATTTGGAACATGAATAAAAAATCTGTGCCTAAATCTGCGCACTACTGCATCGCATTTTTCTAACGAAACCAAGGCATGCAATCACTCTTTTTGCCTAAAACATGACTAAAACTAATTATTCCTTCTAATTATGCTGGGTAATTTGATCATTGCAAAGAATTTCGTTCATAAATTTGTTAATTTTCTAGAAGGACAGTTATAGCGTTGGCGCTAACGACGTTGTTTTCTGACATATAAAATACTTTCAGTTTCACTTTAATTTATTTCGCTGTCAAATATTATGACCCTTTTGTGAATAATGGCGTAATATTCAACACAGATTTATAAAAAATAGCACAATGGCCATAGTTATGCACAATGTTGAAAAATACATATATAAAGAAAAATGCGCAGAATTAGGAGTTGCGCAGAATTAGGAGCGGTCACGGTACGTTGTTATTTTCCATGCAAAAATCTACGAAAAAAGACAAAAACGAAAGAAAAATTTTTCGGCCGATTTTCGGAAATTCCGTTGTTCGAATTTCCATTTCTGTTTTGTGCTAGAAGCATTAACTCAACTCGTACTCATTTTTCGAGTTTTTCATGCTGTAGAACCTACAGACAATTGATTTTATGAAAAAAAAATCAACTCATTTTCTACAAATTATTCTTTTGCCCCCAGATTTTTCAAGCCAATTTCCAAGGGGGGGGGGGGGGTGACAAAAACTTTTAAAATTATTTGCAATAGCCTTATTTAAAGAAACAAAAGTTCGTATCACCCCGTATCGTCGGCCTCTGTCGGGTTCTCTGCTAAATATTGTTTTCGCTGGTATCTCATCCGGCATCCTTGCTACGTGGCCAGCCCGTTGTAGCCTATCGTATTTTAATCGCTTCACAATATCCGCATATTTGTAAGCAAAGCAAAGCCTAGGTGCTACATTCCGTTATCGAAACTTGATCTTCTGTTTTTATACGACAGACTTCGCAGCCAGCTATTAGAATACAGGGCAATTGCAGGGCCAGTTGCTACGCTCCTATTGATTCCAATAGCCTCTCCCAACCGAGATTCGAACATACGACGGCTGGCTTATTAGGCCAGCATCTTACCTCGAGGCCAACTGGGAGGTAATCTGCGTCTTTGTATACTTGGTGTATTTCATGATTCATGCGCGTGCGCCACACTCCTTCGTCTAATATGCCACCAAGAATTGATCGCAGAATCTTACGCTCGAAAACGCCAAGAGCTCGTCGGTCGCTCTCTTTCAACGTCCACGCTTCGTGGCCGTAGAGAACCACCGGGAGAATTAGCGTCTTATAGAGCGCAAGTTTTGTACGGAGTTGTAGGTTACGGGACCAGCTGGCTACGTAATCCGTAGAAGGCCCTGTTGGCAGCCGCTATCCGCCTTTTTACTTCACGGCTCACATCGTTGTCACATGTCACTAACGTACCCAGGTAAACAAATTCGTCGACCACTTCAAAAGTGTTTCCATCTATCCCCACTGCAGTTCTAACACCCGAAGGGCTTCCACGCTCTCTACCAGCCACCATGTACTTTGTTTTGGTAGAATTTATGATAAGCTCTATTCTCGCAGCTTCCTCTTTAAGATGCGTGTACGCTTCTTCCACAGCTCTACGGTTAACACCGATGATATCGATGTCGTCCGCGAACTCTAGGAGCATATGAGATTTCGTGATGATGGTACCGCTTCTCTGCACGCCTGCCCTTCGAATAGCACCTTCCAATGCAATATTGAACACCAAAGTCGATAGTCCGTCACCTTGATTCAAACCATCTAACGTCACAAACGAGTCCGATGTCTCATCCGCTATCCTGACGTTTAATTTTGAACCATCAAGGGTAGCACGTATCAGCCTAATCAGTTTTGTTGGAAAACCATGTTCAAGCATTGTCTGCCACAGCTCGTTTCGTTTAACTGAATCGTACACCGCCTTGAAGTCTATAAACAAATGGTGAGTCTGCAAGGTGAATTCCCGAAATTTATCAAGGATCTGTCGCAAGGTGAACATTTGGTCCGTCGTGGAGCGTCCCTCTCGAAACCCGCACTGGTATTTGCCAACAAAGGTTTCCTGCAACGGCCTCAGTCTGTGAAACAGGATGTGGGAGAGAATTTTGTATGCAGAATTGAGCAGAGTAATGCCTCGATAATTGCTGCATTCGAGTCGATGGCCCTTTTTGTAAATAGGCCAAATTAGACCTTCCAACCAGTCCGTAAATAATTCCTCCTCAGTCCATACCTTCGGCCCGTGCTACTACGGATCAAATTTTTACTTTCCGACAAATCCTCCAGATATGTCGAGAGTACAACGTGCAAACGCATTTTATTTTCGTGGATTTCAGGGCAGCATACGATACAGTTGAACGAGCACAGCTATGGCAGAGAGAGAACGGTTTTCCGGACAAGCTGACGCGGCTGATCAAAGCTACTCTGAAGCGAGTGATGTGCTACGTGCACGTTTCGGGGACACTCGCGCAGAGGGTTGCGGCAAGGGGATGGACTGTCCCGTATGTTATTCAATATCGCTATGGAAGGTGTGTTCCGGCAAGTGGGCATCGAAACGAGAGGAACGATCTTCAGCAAAAATAGCCAACTCCTAGCCTTTGCAGACGACCTTGACATCATTACTAGAAATCTTGGGACGGCGGATGGTAGGAAGAGGCTCCAGAGAAAGCAACCTCTCACGGACTGTGACTATTGACGGAGGTGGTTGAAGAGTTCGTGTACTTGGGATCTCTGGTCACCGCCGACAGTAATACGAGTTCGCATTCAAGCTAGAAATCGTGCTTCCCTTTCCCTCCGCAAGACACTTCGATCTAGGAGCATACGCCGCCGCACAAAGCTGACGATGTTCAAAAATTAGAAAATTAAAGCAAAAATTAGAAAAGCAGACATGATCGGTTTTTGTCTGCGACGAAAGGTTATCATCACGTTGCATTTGCTGATCGTGAGTTTGAAAAAATGCAGGGAGCACCAACTCTGCTTAAGTGCATACGATCTACAGTTTGTTAGTTGCAAGTAGTCGCAATCGTCGGTACTGTTGATAATGTTGTATATTCTGACGTCGGTGGCGTAAAATAGGCGGCATCTAGATGGCAGTATAACAGAAAGTTCGTGGACAAATAGCGAAAACAGAAGTGGTCCAAGGTTACTCCTCTGGGGGACACTGGAAACGTTTATAAACACTTCTGAAGGAGAAGCTCCGATCTTAACGCAAAGCGTCGGTTCGTCAAATGGGATCTGAACCAGGCGATCTAGGGTATGTAGACCTAGAACTTTTCTAGTTTGTTTAACAGAATTCCGTGATCTACACGATCCAACGCTGGCACAGTGGGCCAAAAGAGTGAAAAGTGGAACTTTTTTCCCAGCGTCTTTTGCTTTCATTTAAGAATTTAGGGTCTTCAGCAATTCGGTTCGTATAAATACCTCCCATAGTATGAGAGTGTCAAAAATGCATAACCTATTATGATAACAATAAAAAATAACTTTTTGTGTTAGTAATTAGAGACATGGTTTCTTCAGCAAAGTTGTAGAAAATGTAAAAACAAGTAAAGTTGTTGAAGATATAACATTTCTATCTCTATCCGGTGCAGAACTGTAGTGCATTTTCTTAGAAAGTCCTTTAAAAATTAGTTTTCCATACTTAACTTTTGTTAGTTGCATTTTACAAGAACATATTGTTCTAGGCAATTATTTAAAAAAGCAAAAGTTTGTATCACCCTAATAGGTAAATTCACGGTCACCCTAATAGTGCAGAAATTACGCAGTTTTTACCCAATTGCCAAAGTCCGCGTTTTTTTTTTCAAAATTTGACCACTGTGGGATGGTAGAACAGCGGGTGTTAGGGGCGACTGGAGAGTGGCAGCCCAAGACCGGGTAATGTGGAGACGGCTCCTGGATTTGGCATTGATTCGATAAGTGGATTGTCGCCGAAAAAGTAAGTAAGTAAGTCAGATCAATTTTCAATAAACAAATCAATTCTAATAGGACGTATCAAACGAGGGTTTCAAAATAAGCATGCGAAAAGACCCCTTTGAAGTTGCTTACCTTTTCAAGTAGATCAACCGACTTTAGAGTCACCACAATCCTACTACAAAACCGAACCGATCTGAAGGCGTTCAAGTTTGTTTTATACTTCCATTGACATCGAATCATTATTGTATTGACTTCAAGCACTGTATACAATTGAGCTCTTAGCGGTATTCGTAAAGGTCGTTCCTATTGCGGCGCCCCTCGCTGACATTTTGTCATGGCTTGCTGCTGCTGCTGCTGCGGGCGAATGAAGATGCATTACCTGTTTTGTTGTATGTTGTAAAAGTTTTGCATATTTTGCAAAGGTGGAACCTTTTCAAAGCCAAGGGGGTGCGTTTGGAGACGACCAAATGATGCAACTGATCTCTCTCTAATAAGGGGATGGGTTTCATCCGGTGTGATGAATCATGAAATGCACACACCACATAAGGCAGGCAGATGTTGATTGCAACACGCTCTGATTCGTAATATATTGACTAATTATTTTTCGGCTTTCGGGCTTGTGCTTATATCATGACTATACGGTGTGTGATGATAGACAAGTAACGGTTATGAAGCAGCTGATTTAACAACAACCGAGGAACAACAGAGGCGTCCAATTCCTCATGTTTTCATCGTGTAACTTTGCTTTTGCCGCCGTAACTTGCTCACCTTCTAAGTCGAAGGCTTGGATGCCCACTACCGCATTCGTTGCATTTTCATTTTATCGCTGACCACCGGCTTGTTCAACAAGGACGTAACTGTCGCCACAAGAGCGAATCGTAAGTTTGGGCCATTAAAATGCGTATGCGAAATGTGCGACTCTTACCGGAGGTCGGAAAACAACGACCATATAAAAGTATAATAACAACGAAACATGACCACTAAGAAGGCGAAACCCCAAAAAACGTACGTTGCGGACGATGCGTTTTTGGGTGCTTTGCTGTCGAACGGCATTACGACGATTACGGCATAAACGGCCGCCGCGCCGCTCCGCACCGGTGTGGGACCGTTGACGAGATTCGGAGGGACAGCCAGTCCCCACACTGTGGGCGCAAGAGCCTAGCGGCTTCAACCGCAGTGGAACCATTTTTTAACCACAGCTCGACCGACTGTGCTGGAATCAGCGAACCGGACACGACGGCCGCTCGCTCGGTCGGATTGATGGCAAAAAGAAAAATCACAGCCAATAATACTGCGCGAAATGGAACTAAAATTACCCGCCTATCACTTTCTTTTTTTTCCGCCCGGCTGAGAGTTTCATCTCGCGCTTCGCTGGTTAACCAGACGGGCGATGATGATGACGATGATGTGGTGGTTGGCATCGGACCGTCCGAACCCAAGTCCATTTACCTTTGCCACAATTTCGAAACCCACCACCACCGCATTCAGGCGGTCAGTTCAGTCCTTCCAAGAACTTTTTCGGAGCATTCGAAGCCCAAAAACTTTGACCTCAGCTGCGCGCTAATTACCATACGAAAACATAATCGCGAAAAAACGATTCGTTCCGAATCGAAATTTCTGCTCCGTTAACGACCGAGTTTACCTGGTCGCGGTGGTTCGGGCCCGGTCGAGGTTGCTTTGTTGCATAAGGGTGGCCGGCCCGACTTTCTGACCTTTTCGAAATGGTTGTGAAAACTCGCCAACCTAACGTAACCCGAAATCCAGATTATCGGCCAGCCAGCAGCGGCAGACTGAGCATATGTTCGAAAGCAATAAATTAAAATTGCACTGAAGTTTTTCCTGCTCTTGTTGTTGTTTTTCCTTATTTCAGCGCCGACCGAGAGCAAATTTTCTAGCGCTTGCGCTTGAGATCAAAGTTTACCCCTCGATATGGTGGATCGTGTTTTGGCGTGCCGGGACTTTGCTGACGGCGTGTAAAGCCGGTAGCCTACGCGCCCGATTGAAAACAACTCTCTCGCCGCCGCCGCCGGGCCGTTCGATCGGACATAATTATCAGCTACGGCCGCGGCCGGGAACGTGTAGGTTTGTGTACTCCGTCTAGGTGGCCACCGACACCGGTGCCGGTGCCAGGTCGGGTCGAGTTTTCTGAACCAGCCCTTCACTGTCGAAATGCTTGCTGTTTTTGCTGAAACCTCTACCAAACCAGTGGAGTTTTTCCAGCAGCACATTTTTATCGGTTTACCCCAATCAGCAGCGAATGTGCGATTTCAAAATGTCGCTATCAATATGTTGTTGAGAGGAAATTGGTACAAGGCAGTTCACTTGGCTGCTGTTGCAGCAGCAACAGCGATGGAAAGTGAATGGTATCCTGATTTTGACTGCGATTGTTGAAAACTAATGAAGGAAAGTTGTTGAGATGTCAATAAACATCTTTGCCGGACCTTTTAGTCCTAATCGTAGAACTGGATCTCTTCGGTTGGTAGTCAGGAAAAGTCTACGTCTTTTGAGGTTGTCTTCGTATGACGAAAACTGCTGATCAGCCAGACTGCGTTATTGACCGCAACAAGAAATAATCGGAAGGCGCAATATCTGGAAAATATGGCGGGTGGGATAGGTCATTCCAGTGTTTCCTAGCAGGTTTTGACGTATTTGACAATGTGAGGTCGAGCGTTGTCGTGTTGTAGAATCAGTTTTCCGAGTCCGGGCTTATGCCGCCATATTTGGCCAAACCGACGACGTAGAAGCATGACCGGGCAGTCCCCATTATACCTAACTTTCTTTTCTTTGGGTCGTCCATTCTTCATCACCGATAAAGAAATCCTTTTCGTTTGTGTCACTGGAAGTACGCAACGTTCAACTTCCCTTGCCATAGTACCATAATCATACCTCCATATCATAAGGAGCACCGTTGTGCCCAGACCTAAGAAGAAGGTGGGGAACCGAGCCGACCCTTCAAAGCAGATTATTTCAACAGAACTTTACCAAGTACCACAAATTTCGGCCGATTATATAAAAAAAACTAAAGTTTGGAGCAAACCTACACCGCACAATGGGCAAAAACGAGCTCGTAATCGTAAAGAATTAGAAGCCGCTATGTAAAAAAATGCAGGAAATCGATTGGTGATGGTTTCATCCTGCGCAGACTTCGGGAAGTGGTCCATTTTGCCCTATTTTCCCCAAAAATCATGTTAAACGCTAATTAAACAGTATAAAAACCTATTTGCCGCCCATGAAACAAACTTAAATAGCTTCCAAATGTTGTTAAAACAACAGAAGAATCAAAACCTATCTTGTGCGAAATGCAGATATAGTCCATTTTGCCCAATTCACCCCTAAATACATAATACAGCCCAACTAGAGCGATTAAAACTAATTCAAAGACAGGGGAATAAACTCGAATAGTACCAATTTACTCGAAAGACATCAGGAGAGTTGAATGTCATCGATTTAGTACCGCGATGAATTCACAATCGGTCCATTTTGCCTGATTCACTCCTAGATCTACAAAAGCACGTTCATTTGCTATTGCGTAAAAAAAAATTTTTTTTTTTCAACAATGATGTCTTTGGAGAAGTTTATCAATAAAATACAGCGCATCTTTTCAAACTATCACGGTGATCTTATATTCATCTATCAGGGTGACACAAACTTTTGTTTTTTTTAATACGTCCAAAAAAAAAATTTTTCTTCAGAAAAATTACAGAAAACACTGAAATGAGTAACTTTGCCGAATGTAGTAACTATCTATCTTTTGCTAGTTGCGAGATATAATGGTTTATTTAAAAAGTACACTTAAAAATCAATTCTGCACAAGAACTCCGCATCCAATCAATTTATTGCTTTCAACTGGTCTCCAAAGTTATTCAGTATGAAAAAATACACATTTTTTTTGAAGACTGTTTTTACCTTTGAGTTAGTTTTAATCGCTTCAATTAGGTTATCTATGTATATGAGGGTGAATTGGGCAAAATGGACTATTCTTGCATTTCACACGGTATGGAATGGATGGAATTTGATTCTTCTGATGTTATGACAACATTTGGAAGCTATTTGAGTTCGTTTCACGGGCGGCAAATAAGTTTTTATACTGGTCAATTAGCTTTTATCATGATTTTTGAGGAAAATAGGGCAAAATGGACCACTTCCCGAAATCTGCGCAGGATGAAACCATCACCAATCGATTTCCTGCATTTTTTTTTTCACATAGAAATAGGTATCTTGTAAGATTCCAAACCAACGGCTTCTAATTCTTTACGATTATGAGCTCGTTTTTGCCCATTGTGCACCGGTTGAAAGCTCCATTAAAGAAAGTAAATAAATAATTGCATAACTTTAAAGTTTCAGGAGTTTCACCATTCAGACTTTTACATTACATTTTCGAATTCTATTCTCTTTTTTCTTATTTTCTTTCAGTGCCGTTTTCCCCTACACTTTTCACTCGTTTGTTGTTATTTTCTTTACCGTTTGCAGTCTTCTCTCTTTTCTTCTTTTTTCGTAACCAGTTTTAATATTCACATCTTTTGGACTTTTTCTCTCCTTTCCTTCTCGTATTTTGTTTTCATCTTGTCTTCGTCCGTTTACCTCTTTTTGGTGACGCATTTTTTCATCTTTTCTGTTTCTTTTACCCTCTTTTTTGCTTCCGTATTTTCCCTTCTCTCCGGTTTTCTTTTCTTGCCTGCCATTTTTCGTCTTTTAGTTTACCTTTTACTTTAGTTCGTTTTTTCTCTCTTTCTTTTCTTCTTTTCTGTCCCCCTTTTCCGTGTTTTGTCCCATAATTCTACTTTTAGTTTTTCTCTTTTTCCGTCACTTTCTGCTTGTCTTGTCCATTTTATGTCTGCCATTTTCTTGCTCTTGTCTGATCTGGTTTCTCCTGTTTTTCTTTTCTTGTTCTGACCCTTTTTCTGACCCTTTTTCTGTCCCATATTTTTCCCTTTTTTCCTGTTTTGATCGTTTCCTCTATCGATTTTTCCTTTTCGCTCTCGCCATTCTTCTTTTCCTTCTTGGTTTCTCTTGTGTTCTGTTTTGTACTCATTTGCTTGTCTCGTTTTCCCTCTTTTTCGCTCTCGTTTTTCCTTTTCTCTGCCCTCTGTTTCACCTTTCTCTGCAACTTTTCTCTTTTCCTGTCCCATTGTTCGCCCTTTTCTTAAGTCCTAAATTGACTGATTGATTTTTCGTCTATCTTCTTCCGCATTTCCCCGTTCCCAGGTCCGTTTTCTTCCCTTTTCTTGTCTCGCTCTGTGATATTTCCAATCCTGTTTCGATGACTTTTTTCTGTCCCGTTTTGTCTTCTTTCGCTGTTTCTTTTCTGTCCCGTTTTTCGTTCCTTTGCTGTTCTTTTTCTATTCGTCTGATCCGTTCTCCGTCTTATTATAGCTTGCTTTTTCTCCTTTTCCGCCACGTTCTGTTTGCCTTTTCCATTTTATTGCTGCCATTTTGTTGCTTTTTTCTGTTCTCGTTTCTCTTTTTCTTTTCTTCTTGTTCTGTCCATTTTTCACTTTTTTTTGTCCCATATTTTTCCTTTTATAACCTCTGCGTGCTAGTGTTAATTTCTTTCGTTTTCTGTTTGGAATTCCTTTTCTAGTTTTGTTTCCCTCTTTTTCTCTTGTTTTTTTTTCTTCTGCCCACTATTTCCTTTTTCTCTGCTCCTTTTCTCTTCTTTCTGTCCCGTTTTTAACCTTTTTCCTGAGTCCTGAATTGACTCTGTTCCAGTTTCCGTCTGTCTTTTTCCATTTTTCCTCGTTCTCATATCCATTTCTCCCCTTTTCCTGTCCCGTTCTTCGTCATTTTGTTCCTGTCTCGACTATTTTTTTTCGATCACAGTTTTTGTATATTTTCGCTGTTTCTTTCTTGTCCCGTTGTTCGTTCCTTTGGTTTTTTTATTCTTCCTCTCATTATGGCCTGCTTTTCTTCCTTTTCTGTCCCTTTTTTCTGTTCTCATTTCTCTTGTTGTTCTTTTGTTCTTTTTTGTCTCATTGTTGCATTTTTTGTATCACATTTCTTCTTTCACATCCCGTTTTCCCCATTTTATCGCTTTTATTTCCCTTTTATCGTTTCCTCTATCGGTTTTTATTTTTTCTCGCTCGTTATTAATGTTTTCTTTTTTAGTTTCTCTTGTTTTCTATTCTTTATGTTTTTCTTGTCTTGGCGTTTTTCTTCTTTTTTTCTCGTTTTTCTTTTCTTTTGACCGCTGTTTCCTTTTCTCTTCTCTTCCTGTTCCGTTTTTACCCTTTTTCTGAGTCCTCCGTACCACCCAGTTAGCTTCGAGGTACGATGCTGGTCTAACAAGCCAGTCGTCGTATGTTCGAATCTCGACTAGGCGGTGCTGCTAGTCGTAGGTGTCTGTAGGATTTTTGCACTAGCCCCGTAACTGTCCCGTACTCTAACAGCCGGCTGTGAAGCCTTTCGATAAAGATGGGGTCAAGTCTTAAAAACACGTTTAAGCCCAAGGCTTTGCTGAGTTCTCTGTTTCGTTTTTCGTCTTTTTCCGTTTTCCCCCGTTTTTGAGTCCGTTTCTCCCCTTTTCCTATCTCGTTCGATTCTTTTCTTTTTTTTAGTCCCGGTTTTGTCTTTTTGGTTTATCTTTTCTGTGCCTTTTTCGTTCCTTTTTTATTCATTTTACCATTCACCTGATCCATTCTTGCTCTTGTTATGGCCTACTTTTTCTCCTTTACTGTCTCGTTCTGCTTTATGCTTTTTGCCTTTCTGTACCTATTTTTTGTTCCATTTTTTATTATCAGTTCTTCTGTTCTGTTCTTTACTTCTTGTTCTGTCCCATTTTCCAATCTTTTTTTGTTCCATATTTCTCATTTAAACTCCGTTTTGACCTCTTTTTTTCTGTTTTCCCTATCGGTTTTCTTTTTCTTGCTCGTCAGAGTTTATCTTTCGGTTTCTGTTGTTTTCTGTTCCAGTTTCTGTTCCTTTTCTTGTCTCGATTCCCTTTTTATCTTTCGCTTCTCCTTTGTTTTGTCCGTTGTTTGCTCTTACTCTGTTTTCCTGTACGTTTTTTGCCCTTTTCCTGAGTCCAGAGTAAACTCGGTTCCGTTTGTCGTCTTTCTTCCTCCCGTTTTCCTCGTTTTCGGATCCGTTTTCCCCTTTTCCTGTCTCGTTATTTGTCATTTTCTATTCGACTTTTTCTTTCTTTCCGGCACTTTCTCTATTCTCGTTTTTAATTTGTTTTTTGTCCCGTTTTACCGCCCACTTTACTTCAGAGTACGATGGTAATCCAACAAGCCAGTTATCATATGTTGGAATCTCGGCTAGGTGGTGCTTACTAAATAGTATAGTAGGACCATTGCAGTAGGACCATTGCACTAGCCCTGTAACTGTTCTGTGCCCTAATAGCCGGCCGCGAAGTCTGGCGATAAAAAAGGTCCGGTAAGGTTAGAAAGAGCTTTGCTTTGCTCTGTCCCGTTTTTTGTTCCTTCGTTCTTCGTTTCTCTGTTACGTTCTGTTTTTATTTTCCGCTTTTTATGCCTTTTGTTTTTTTGTTCCTTTTGATTTTTCATTTTATTTTATTAACTGCCTCGTTTTACCACTTTTACTGTGCTCGTTTCCCCGTTTTCCTGCTCCCGTATTTTCTATTATTTTTTCTGCTTTTTGTCCCATTTTCCGTTTTTTCTTTCATTTTATTGTCATTTTCTTTATTTTATCCAAGGTTCTTTCTTCTTTTTTCATTTTTCTTCTTTTCTGTTCCATTCTACATCTTTTTCTATCCAGTTTTCTCAGTTTTGTTTCGTTTTCTCTCTTTCTTCTATTTTCTGCTTTTCCGCTTTTTACTCTTTTTATGTACCGTTTTTCTACCCATTCTGTCAGGTTATTTTTCTCGCTTTTCTCCTTTTTTTATGCCAGTTTTTATTTTTTTCTTACCCATTTGTCTGGTTTTTGTCACGCTTTCCTTTGTCTCCCTCTTCGTTTTTTAAAGCAGCATACGATAGTGTCGAGCGTGAACCGCTATGGCAGATAATGCACGAGGACGGGTTCCCGGACAAATTTTTTTTCACTAATAAGCCTTTAAATTTAATTACCAATCCTATCCACACCAGTCAATTAGATTGCATACAATAATTAACAAGCCACCAATTTGTATGTTACAAATGACTCTCAATTGAAACAATTTCAAATCAACCAAATTAAATGTGCACTCATCAGCAATAAAAAGACAGGATTGAATAATTCTGACAGCAGCAATCAGATTATTAGCTCCACCGAACTTCCTCCTTTATATCGCACCAAATAGCGGACGGAGCCTGCAATGGAGCTGTACCGACATGCGTGTAATGGAGCATCAGATCAGAGCAACAATAAAGCAAAAAAAAACCTTCAACTGACGACTGGCGGTAAATGCGTTCCGTACGTTGGAAAAATAAAAACGGTTTTCGCCTTGCAAACCGAAACCATGCATTGTGTTGTGATGAATCTTCCTCCCGGGACCGTGCTATACCGCCGCCGGGTGCTGCTGCTGCTGCTGCTCCGTTCGAAAATTGGCTTAATTCCGTGCCCGGGAGATAATGGCCAATTGCATAGCTTGCGCTGCTCGTAAAGCTCATTAAATCCACGCCAGCCAGATCGGATAATTACCAAACCCAAGCAGCTGAGATTTTGACTTCCCCCGCAGTCAGTCGTCGTCGTCATCGTCGTTTTAGACTCATTTCGGAATCGATTGCCGGTGCCGGTAAGGCCTGTTGTGCATCCGTGTTTATTACGCGGTCCGTCCGTTCCGAGCTGATGCTGCGGATTGACAACTAGCAATAGCCAACACGGTGTATGAACAGCTGCGGATGGTCATTTGCTATCGATCGTCTTCACAGTAATTGACAAATTTGTTAATAAGCCAATCTGTTGGTCATATCTTAATCGTAGTAGGCTCATTGTTACCGTAAAGTGTGACCCATTGTGAACTGTCAATTCGAGTTAGTTCGTTCGCTCAATAAAACCGTAGTCAACAATTGAAAGAAAAAAAACTAGGGTAAGTGCCACTAATAGTGGTGCAACTGGCCTTTGGGTTCCAAAGAACTATTTTATTATATAAAATAAAATACTCATGTATCAGCAAGCAACTTTGCTGAAGAAATAAAATTTCTATCTTTATCGAGTGCTGAACTATATATATTCTTTAAAACTTCTTTAAAAATTGGTTTTTCATTTAACCTTTTGTTAGTTGCATTTTACAAGAGTATAATGTTCTAGGCAATTATCGAAGCTCTCAAAATACACGTTTTTGCAGACGACCACAAATCTCTTGAACCTTTACTTGCTGAGTTATCGCATATTCAAGCTTTAAATTTACATAGCTTCACGAGCCCATGGGGTAAAACAAGGCATGCGAATTTATAAAAATAGCACTTCATCTTAAAGCTCAAGTTGAGTACTATAAACTTGTATGGGTTCCGCTTGTCCCCAACAACCCAAATGAGAGTACGGCAAGCATACGTTTTATGCGTTTCGTGTTCGCGAAAAGTTCGATAGACGTCCATTTTTTGTGTTCTTAGATAGACACATGTTTTCTTCGGCAAAGTTATAGAAAATATAAAGATAAACACTTTTGCTACAGAAATAACAATTCCATCTCTATCGAGTTCAGAGCTATAGAACATTTTCTTTAGATATTCTTTAAAAATAAGTTTTACATATTTAGCGTATGTTGGTTGCATTTTACAGGAGTATATTGTTCTAGGCGATTATTAGAAGACTTAAAACACATGTTTTTGCAGACGACCGCAAATCTCTAGGACCTTTCCTTATCGTTATTCAAGCTTGATTTTTCCTTTACTTCACGAGCCAAGAGTGATAACTTTGATTTCTACGAGGGCTGTCTCCCCGCAGTGACCGGCGGATCCGACGGCAGGTCGCCGGCAACACTTGTGGCCTGTGGCCGTCTCGTCCTGAATGATCTAGTGTTACCATAGATAGTTTTTGTGGTCTTGTTAATGACTAATGTTTTATGGAAGAGTCTCGAATTTCTCGAGTTCGATTAGTTTTTGAGTTTCGCAAAAATTTCTGTTTTATTTGTAAGAGAGTCCATATCCCCCTACCACAGGGGTGAGAGGTCTCTAATTACCATAAAATAAATTCAAGACTCCAAAATCTCGCACATGCCAAATTTGGTTCCATTTGCTTTATTAGTTCTTGAGTTAAGAGGAAATTTGCATTTCATTTGTATGAAAGCCTACCCTCTTACAGGGGAGATGGGAAAAAACTCGCTTTCTAAAGAGGAGAGGGGTCTCAATTCACCATAGAAAAAAATCTTGCCTCCAAAACCACTTACATGTCAAATTTGGTTCCATTTGATAGATTAATTCTCGAGTTATGAGGAAATTTGTTTTTCATTTGTATAGGAGCCCCCCTCCTTAAGTTGGGAGGGGTCCTAATTCACCATAGAAAATATTCTTGCCTACAAAAACACCCACATGCTAAATTTGGTTCCATTTGCTTGATTAGTTCTAGAGTTATGAGGAAATTTGTATTTCATTTGTATGGGAGCCCCCCCTCCTAAACTGGGGAGACGTCCTAATTCATCATAGAGAAAACTTTTGCCTCCAAAAACACCTACATGCCAAATTTGGTTCCATTTGCTTGATTAGTTCTTGAGTTATAAGGAAATTTGTGCTTCGATTGTATAGGAGCCCCCCCCTCCTTAAGTTGGGAGGGAGAAAATATTTTTGCCTCCAAAAACCTCCACATGCCAAATTTAGTTTTATTTGCTTGATTAGTTCTCGAGTTATGAGGAAATTTGTATTTCATTTGTATAGGAGCCCCCCCCCTCCTAAAGTGGGGAGACGCCCTAATTCATCATAGAAAAAATTCTTGCCTCCAAAAACACCTACATGCCAAGTTTGGTTCCGTTTGCTTGATTAGTTCTTGAATTATGAGGAAATTTGTATTTTATTTGTATAGAAGCCCACCCCCTTAAAGTGGGGAGGGGTCCTAATTCACCATAGAAAATATTTTTGCCTCCAAAACCCTCCACATGCCAAATTTGGTTCTATTTGTTTGATTAGTTCTCGAGTTATGAGGAAATTTGTATTTCATTTGTATAGGAGCCCCCCCTCCTAAAGTGGGGAGACGTTCTAATTCATCATAGAAAAAATTCTTGCCTCCAAAAACACCTACATGCCAAATTAGGTTCCATTTGCTTGATTAGTTCTCGAGTTATGAGGAAATTTGTATTTCATTTGTATGGGAGCCCCCCCTCCTAAACTGGGGAGATGTCCTAATTCATCATAGAAAAAACTTTTGCCTCCAAAAACACCTACATGCCAAATTTGGTTCCATTTGCTTGATTAGTTCTCGAGTTATAAGGAAATTTGTGTATCGATTGTATAGGAGCCCCCCCCCCCTCTTAAAGTGGGGAGGAGTCCTAATTCACCATAGAAAATATTCTTACCCTCGAAAACTTTCACATGCCAAATTTGGGTCCATTTTCTTGATTAGTTCTCGAGTTATGAGGAAATTTGTATTTCGTTTGTATGGAAGCCTTCCTCTTAGAGGGGAGAGGAGTCATAATTCCCCTTCTAAAGAGGGGAATTTACCATAGAATACATTCTTGTCACCAAAAACACCCACATGCCAAATTTTGTTCTATTTGCTTGATTAGTTCTCGAGTTATGCAGAAATTTGTGTTTCATTTGTATGGGAGCCTCCCCTCTTAGTAGGGGGAGGGGTCTCCAATCATCACTAAAACCTTTCCTGGCCCCAAAAACCTCTACATGCAAATTTTCACGCCGATTGGTCAAGTAGTTTTTGATTCTATAAGGAACATCCCGACGGACAGAAATCCATTTTTATATATAAGACTAGCTGACCCGACAAACTTCGTATTGCCACAAATTAACCTGTGTTGTACATAAATCATGAATCTCGGATGATCTTTGTCACTATCTCGAGTTTTGCAAGCCCCCCAGTGGGCGGCGCTTCCGACGGCGGGTCACCGGCAACACTCGCGACCGTCTCGTCCTGAATGATCTAGTGTTACTATAGATAGTTTTCGTGGTCTTGTTATTGATTAATGTTTTATGGAAGAGTCTCGAATTTCTCGAGTTGGATTAGTTTTTGAGTTTCGCAAAAATTTCTGTTTTATTTGTATGAGAGTCCATATCTCCCTACCACAGGGGTGAGAGGTCGGTCTCTAACTATCATAAAATAAATTCAAGACTGAAAAATCTCCTACATGCTAAATTTGGTTCCATTTGCTTGATTAGTACTCAAATTATAAGGAAATTTGTATTTCATTTGTATGGGAGCCCACCCTCTTAAAAGGGAAAGGGGTCGTAATACACCACAGAAAAAAAATTCTGCCATCTAAAACTCTCACATGCCAAATTTGGTTCCATTTGCTTGATTAGTTCTAAAGTTATGAGCAAATTTGTATTTCGTTTGAATGGGAGCCCCCCCCCCCTCCTAAAAAGGTAAGAAGTCCTAATTCATAATGGGAAAAATGGTTGCCTCCAAAAACACCCACATGCCAAATATGGTTCCATTTGCTTGATTAGTTCTCGAATTATGAGGAAATTTGTATGGAAGCCCCCCCCCCCTCTTAAAGGGGAGAGGAGTTACAATTCCCCTTATAAAGAGGGAGGGGTCTCAATTTACCATAGAATAAATTCTTGTCACCGAAAACACCCACATGCCAAATTTGGTTCTATTTGCTTGATTAGTTCTCGAGTTATGAGGAAATTTGTATTTCATTTGTATAGGAGCCCCCCCTTCTAAAGTGGGGAGAGGTTCTTATTCATCATAGAAAAAATTCTTGCCTCCAAAAACACCTATATGCCAAATTTGGTTCCATTTGCTGGATTAGCTCTCGAGTTATAAGGAAATTTGTATTTCGTTTGTATAGGAGCCCCCCCCACTTAAAGTGGGGAGGGGTCCCAATTCATCATAGAAAAAAATTTTGTCTCCAAAAACACACACATGCCAAATTTGGTTCCATTTGCTTGATTAGTTCTCGAGTTATGAGGAAATTGGTATTTCATTTGTACAGGAGCCCCCCCTCTTAAAGTGAGGAGGGGTCCTAATTCAACATAGAAAATTTTCTTGCCCTCGAAAACTTTCACATGCCAAATTTGGTTCCATTTGCTTGATTAGTTCTCGAGTTATGAGGAAATTTGTATGGAAACCCCCCCTCTTAAAGGGGAGAGGAGTTATAATTCCCCTTATAAAGAGGGGAGGTGTCTCAAATTACCCTAGAATAAATTCTTGTCACCGAAAACACCCACATGCCAAATTTGGTTCTAATCAAGCAATAGTTCTCGAGTTATGCAGAAATTTGTGTTTCATTTGTATGGGAGCCCCCCCTCTTAGTGGGGGGAGGGGTCTCTAACCATCACTAAAACCTTTCCTGGCCCCAAAAACCTCTACATGCAAATTTTCACGCCGATTGGTTCAGTAGTTTTTGATTCTATAAGGAACACAGGACAGACAGACAGACAGACAGACAGACAGAAATCCTTCTTTATAGGTATAGATTTGTATTTCATTGGTGTAGAAGCCCCCTCTGTTAAAGTGTGGAAGGGTCCTAATTCACCATAGAAAATGTTTTTGCCTCCAAAAACCTCCACATGCCAAATTTGGTTCTATTTGCTTGATTAGTTCTCGAGTTATGAGGAAATTTGTATTTCATTTGTATAGGAGCCCCCCCTACTAAAGTGAGGAGAGGTCCTAATTCATCATAGAAAAAAATCTTGCCTCCAAAAACACCTACATGCCAAAGTTTGTTCCATTTGCTTGATTAGTTCTCGAGTTATGAGGAAATTTATATTTAGCTTATATAGGAGCTTCCCCCTCCTAAAGTGGGGAGGTGTCCCAATTCATCATAAAAAATATTCTTGTCTTCGAAAACCTTCACATGCCAAATTTGGTTCCATTTGCTTGATTAGTTCTCGAGTTATGAGGAAATTTGTATTTCGCTTGTATTGGAGCCCCCCCTCCTAAAGTAGGGAGGGGTCCCAATTCGTCATAGAAAAAATTTTGGTCTCCAAAAACACACACATGCCAAATTTGGTTCTCTTTGCTTGATTAGTTCTCGAGTTATGAGGAAATTTGTATTTCGTTTGTATAGGAGCCCCCCCTCCTAAAGTGGGGAGGGGTCCCAATTCGTCATAGAAAAAATTTTGGTCTCCAAAAACACACACATGCCAAATTTGGTTCCATTTGCTTGATTAGTTCTCGAGTTATGAGGAAATTTGTATTTCATTTGTACAGGAGCCCCCCCTCTTAAAGTGGGGAGGGGCCTAATTCATCATAGAAAATATTCTTGCCTTCGAAAACCTTCACATGCCAAATTTGGTTCCATTTGCTTGATTAGTTCTCGAGTTATGAGGAAATTTGTATTTCGCTTGTATATGAGCCCCCCCTCCTAAAGTAGGGAGGGGTCCCAATTCATCATAGAAAATATTCTTGCCTTCGAAAACCTTCACATGCCAAATTTGGTTCCATTTGCTTGATTAGTTCTCGAGTTATGAGGAAATTTGTATGGAAGCCCCCCCTCTTAAAGGGGAGAGGAGTTATAATTCCCCTTATAAAGAGGGGAGGGGTCTCAAATTACCCTAGAATAAATTCTTGTCACCGAAAACACCCACATGCCAAATTTGGTTCTATTTGCTTGATTAGTTCTCGAGTTATGCAGAAATTTGTGTTTCATTTGTATGGGAGCCCCCCCTCTTAGTGGGGGGAGGGGTCTCTAACCATCACTAAAACCTTCCCTGGCCCCGAAAACCTCTACATGCAAATTTTCACGCCGATTGGTTCAGTAGTTTTCGATTCTATAAGGAACAAAATACAGACAGACAGACAGACAGACAGACAGACAGACAGACAGACAGACAGAAATCCTTCTTTATAGGTATAGATGTACCGATTTGTACTGGATAATTGCATTACTCGTGAGAAAAAACAGGGTCCCTTATTTATGCACGAAAATCCATTAATCTGATCTGGAAACAGAGATTTCCAAGAAGTGCGCGACGTTAGGCATAATGGACGTTAGGCATAACGAACGAGAGACAACGGGTGATATGTGCTAAGGATGATAGGCATAATGGACGTTAGGCATATTTTACAAAATTTCGCTTTCCTACGAACACGCACTTAAGTTAATCATTGTTGCGTCACAACGCTAGGCATAACGTCGTTTGCCATATAAACATAACGGATAATTTGGCAGAAAAACATTTGGCATAACGACCTTTTTGTATGATTCCGTAAAATAATGCTTATGACTTTTCACAGACGTTTCAGGATGAGACGGGCTCAGGCCGCGAGGATTGTCGGCGACGGAAGTGCCGGTCACTGCGAAGGCAGTCCCCGCCCCCTCCCCAGAAATCACAAGTGTCACATCGACTCACCGAATTATAAAAGGCCGAGACGTGAAAGGCTGATATTTAAAAGATATTTGCATACGTTTCCAAGCAGTGGTTAATACAGTGGGAAAGTCTCAAACGATCTTTTCAGGATAAAATCAATTCATTCTCAATTCCTTGCAGAGGATATTCAACTATGATTTACCGTAGTCACATAAAGCACGTAATTATGAAACTCGTATAAGGCGATTTTTCACGTAACGCTATTTTAAGACTGTTCCAGCATGATTCCAACTTAGTACGGATCACCATTTCGCGTTCGCGGGGTAATTCGAGCGAAACGGATTGAACGTTTTTGTGTGTTTTGGTTGGCTAAGACCATGGTTGGTCCATCACACCGGATTGAACTTTAAATATCGCACCGTCGCGTCGTTGTCGTCGTCGTCGTTGCTGTCTTTGCGGTTTTCACCACGCCAATTTAAGCTTCACCGATGTACCATCGGCCGTTCGTGTTCTGTAGGATGGCCAGGCAAAAAAGTTAAAACTGCAGTGACGAACTGACATGACACATAGGAGAAAATCCTTTAAAAACGATCGTTCGGCACATTTTGCTTGCACACTAGCACCCTCTCTTATGCATGTTGTGGAGTAACTTATATTTGTAGGGTTTTATGCTGTAGGGCTTTTACATTTGTATGGTTTTATACGATTTTGGCTTGGACGATGGAATAGATGGATGGACGAGTGTCTCGTTTATTTGTCTTTTTGAGCCACCCTAGCCCACCCAACAAAACCGGAACTTATTACAAATTGTTGTGCGATTCTTTTGCATCGCAGCTGGTGCATTCGGGTGGACGCCGTTTCGTTCAACGTCCGTCCCGCGCCATCATCGGATCTCATCATTTGGTTGCGCCGCCTGAATCTGGGTGAAATTTCATACCTGCTGCTGTTGTTGTTGTTGTTGTTGTTGTTGTTGTTGACTGTTACACGTCGCCACAGCGCTCCGGCGCTGCTTACAAGTGGATTTTCTTCTGCTAAATAACTGCTGCTGGTCGTACCGGAACGCTTCTTGCGAAACTGGAACTTTGCGTCACACTCTATTGTGTTTTCTTTAATATTTCTTCTGTCTACCCCCGATGCCAACCGCCAACAACGCTGGCCGTTCGTCGTTCGTTTGATTCATCCTCGAGCTTTCAAGCTCAGTCGATGATTGTTTACAGCAATCCATTTATTTAGAAAACATAATTTTCACCAGTCAGTGCTCAGCCCAGCCAGCAGTTTGACATTTAATCAACCACACAATTAGACTCGATCAATTCGAGTGTACTTCCAATGTCAACAACTCGCTGTCACCCGATCATTCGGAGGTTTTTTCCTTTCGTTACTGTGCACACGGGGACGGGAAGTTTCTTTTTCTCCCGCCCGGCCCGTGGCCCGACACGAGTGCCGCATTTCACCAGCACGATTTTCCCGCCTGAGCTGAGTGCTCGCCTCGCTCGCGTGTGTGCGGGGGTTGTCGAGGAAAAGCCGGTTCCAACTGAACACGACTTGTACCGTACCACAGGCAGGCGGCAGTAGTTAGTCACTCCAGCTGCTGGTATAACTTTTACCTTCGATAGAAACCTGTGTGTGTCGGTCCGGTCGGATCTCGAATGGTATTACGCGTTTCGGGTACTGTACTTGAGTTGAAGTTGTAACGAACGAAGAGCACCGAACGGACGAGAGGGGCCGGATCGAACTTGTCGGTGTAATGCCGCCCGTCTATGGGACCAGTTCGATTTGAAAGTGAATTCTTCTCTACAGACAGGGGGCAGACCATTGTACAGATTTGCGCATCCGCGAAGATGACGCGTTGGAAAGTTTGTCTCTGCTTGTGGGGTTTATGTTTGTGATTTATGTTTTGGAACAGTTTGAGTTCGGGTTTATAGTTTACCAGAAGGTAATTTTTCACAAAATTTTATATACGACAATAGCTTTAAGAGTTATGAATACCATCATAGATCATAATAATGGTCGCAGTGGTCCTAATTCACCGACAAAGAAAAGATTTATGAAGGAAAGACATGTTAGGGTGCTATCGTTAGGGTCGAGTTGGGTTCAAATCTTTCTGCCTTTACTTTACCAGTCGCAATTGCTGTTGAAAAGCGGCACGTACGATATCCTAAGACATTTCATCCTAAATTTTACTCCAAACGTTGCTTGAAAGTATCCACAATCAATCCTTTGGTGCTTCCTAGTTTGCCTAGCATGTAACCCCATGCATAGAAGTCAAGAGGATTCAGATCAGGCGATGAGGCAGGCCACACTTTCGAAGAAACAAAATCCGGAAAATTGTCCTCCCGTCATGCCTGTATAGCTTTCGCCTGGTGAGACGGTGCAGAATCTTGTTGGAACCAGTATGGTGCATTCCTTTAGTGTTTTTTTGGAGAAACTTTCCAAACCATCTCCCTGGAAACATTCTGGAACCTTTGAATAGCCAGTTTATTCCAAAGAATTTCAGAAAGCTGTGCTGCATATATCCGATCATTTTGTTGATTCTCGTGATCCTGTAGCAGGAACAATTTTTCGTCCGAAAACAGAATTTCGCAATTACCGTACCACTTGAACAGGTGTTAACATCTTTCGAAAATAGGTATTTGTACCTATATGGACAGTTTTTTTACAGAAATAATTCTTTTGGTCTATATATATGTTGCGAACATCCCTCGTCAGTGAGCGCACCTCCAAAATAGTGCCTTCCTGAGTTCGTCAACTGACAGATGATCGGTGATTGATAGGAGACAGCGACAGATTGATGAAGTGGGAGACGAACGAAGCGAGAGAGGGCGAAGGCGGCAGATAGATATTAAAAACGTGGTTGAGTCAGTTTAGCTTCTATGGTAGTAAAAAGGTTCATTTGTTAGTTTATTCGACGCTAAATTTGCGGTGTTAATTTAAACTTATACTTAAGTGATTTAACCTACATTCGGTAATTTATATTGTTATAATTGTTGGTAAGAGATATGAAAATTCATCATAATATCGGTTAGGTAATACCTTGAATATATTTAGGTTAAATTTCGTTGGATTCGCGCTAAGCGCCTACAAATCTATTGTGTAAACCAGAGCTGCAGGTAAACGCGCTATTTTCGGATCAATCGATAATTATTAATCGAATCTCCAATTTAGGAATTAATAAACAATCCTGATACTAATAGAACTCGATCCGGGTATTGAAACGCTTGAAACCTATAAACGTAAGTTAGTTCTCTATTATTACATAGTGCGTAAACCATAAACTAAAATTTCCCCGCAGGAAAATTTTAATCTGTTCCATAATAAAATCGATTAAAACCACGGAAAGTGTTTCTTATGTTGCTTTGCAACAATATATATTTTCAATACTTATTTCTTCGATTTTCAGCGGAGGTCCAACCTGTACAACATGGCCCACTTTAACAACATCTTTTGTCTTCACGTCTTCAAGGCCTATAACTTTATTATTTTTCAAGCATTCAGTTCGATATTTTCCAGAAATATACCCAATTCTTTCTTTTCCAATTTCATCTCCGATTTTCCGGTCCAATTTTAAGAGAAATTTTATATCCAATTTTAAGGTCAAATTAAGATCTAATTTCAAGAGGAATTTAATGTCCCATTTCAATGTACCAGCCAATTTTTAGTCTAATTTAATTTTAATTTCACCATCCAATTTCAAGTCTAATTCACTGTCTAACTTCAAAGTTCAATTTAGGTCCGATTACGTGTCTGAATTAATGTCCCATTTTAGGTCTAATTTAATTACAATTTAGCCGTCGATATCAGGTCCAATTTCAAGTGCAAATTACATGTCTAAATTGGGTACATTAATTTAAGTTCAATTCTAAGTCCAGTTTCAAATGAAATTTGGAATCCAATTTAGGTTCAATTTCAATGTCCCATTTTGCAGCAAATTTCAAGTTTGATTTAATTCCATTTTTATCTTCGATCTCAAGTCCAATTTAAAATCCCATTTTAGGTCCAGTTTCAAATCTAATTTAATTCCGATTTCATTACTGATTACAGGTGCAAATTAATATCAGATTTTAAGGCTAATTTTAAGTTTAATTTAGTTCCAATTTTACCTCCGATTTCAGGTCCAATTTCATGTAAATTGCACATGAAATTGTCCGATTTTAAGGCCAAATTTGGGTCTGGATTTAAGTGCGATTTGAAGTCCTATTGAAATCCATTTTCAATCTCCCATTTTTAAGCCAATTTCTAGTTTCTAATTAAATTTCGATTTCCCCTTGAATTTCAAGTCCAATTTCGAACCCCATTGAAGTCCAATCTCAAGTCCAATTCCCTATCTAATTTCAAATTAAAATTTTAAGTTCGACTTAAAAGTCCAATATAGGTCCGCTTTCATGTCAGAATTAATGTCCCATTTTAAGTTCAATTCCGAAATTAATTTAATTACAGTCTCACCTCCGATTTCATGTGCAGTTCAATGTCCCATTTTAAGTTCAATTTTAAGTCTTGTTTCAAATGCAAAGCAACAAACTACTGAGCTCCAATTTCCAACTTAATGTCCCATTTAGATCCAAGTTCAAGTCTAATTTATTTCCAACTTGTTTGCTTCTTGTGATCCCATTTCAGATCCAATGTTAATTACGATTTAATGTCTGATTTCTAGGTAAAATGTAGGTCTAGGTTCAAGTGCAATTTAAAGTCCTGTTGAAGTCCAATTCCAATTTTGTAAGCCAATTTCTAGTCTAATCATATTTCAATTTGCTCCTCGATTTCAATTCCCATTGATGTTCCAGTCTAATTTCAAATAAAATTTTATGTTCAACTTCAAAGTCCAATTTAGGTTCGATTTCATGTCTACATTAATGTCCCATTTTAGGTCCAATTCCGAGTCTAATTAAGTCGCAATTTCACCTCCGATTTCAGGTCCAATTACAAGTGCAATTTTATGTCCGCTAAATTCAAATCTACTTACCAATGCAAGTCCAACTGAAGTTCAATTTTTATGTATTTTTTTAAGGTTCATTTAGTTCTAATTCCGCCTATAATCAAGATTAATTTAATGTTTAATTCCGAGTTTACGTTAGTTCCAATTTCACCTCTTATTTCAGGTCCCATTTCAAATCCAATTTTAGGTCTAGGTCTAAGTGCAATTCGAAGCCCAATTGAGGTCCAATTTCAATGTCCCATTTTAAAGCCATTTTCAAGCTGGATTTAGTTACAATTTCGTCGCAGATCTCAAGTGCAACTTAATGTACCATTTAAGGTCCATTTTCAAGTCCAAAAATTACTGTTTTATTTGGTTGATCCTCCTACCACAGGGGTGAGGGGTCTCAAACCATCATGAAATAAATTCATGCCTCCGAAAACCCCCACATGCCAAATTTCATTCCATTTGCTTAATTAGTTCTCGAGTTATGAGGAAATTTGTGTTTCATTTGTATAGGATCGCCCCTTCTTAAAGAAAGCAAAGGTCCTAATTCACCATAGAAAAAATTCCTGCCTCCAAAAGCACCCACATGCCAAATTGGGTGCCATTTGCTTGATTAGTTCCAGAGTTTTGAAATTTGTGTTTCATTTGAATAGGAAAACCCCCTATTAAGCCGTTCATTAAATTGCTGGTCATTTTATCTATCCAACGACACATAAATTGTTCAGTTTCGCTCAGTAGTTTAGTAGTTATTATCATTTGAAATCTTTCATTCGAACGTTACACTTCTATTTTCGTTTTTACAAAGTGCTACCCAGTCTCAGTATAGTAAACAAAGACGTAGTTCTACGTCAGAACAACCATTATTGGTACTACCCCCACTAAGCCGGCCATGGTTTAATAGTACATAATAACCATCACCATCGCATCATTGTTCGGAAAATTCGTGTGTTCGTTTTTATTGCGAAAAATGCTTAAAGTCGTATAATCGTATCTGTAAACTCCAATCAAACAATCTGTCAAATTAGTGGAGAATATTGCTCGATAAACAATTGTGAATAAAACAAAGTGAGTTATTTTTGCTGGAGAAGCATTGGAAATCGAACTCTTACTCAGTTTGCTTACATTTGGTTGATTGGTCCTTTTGAATTGTTTATCGAGATTTGGCCAAAGAGGGCCAGAAGAGGTTTTTTTTATTTATTTCTCCTTTATTGTGTATGCAAAATGCACACGCCAGTTTATGCGAATAAACAAACAGTTTGATGAACGTTTATACTCGTAGCTTGACGTAACGGGTGACAACCAAAATTTTGGAATTTTTTTGAAGCCTCTATACTCAACAACAAACGAGCTCAGAGAGAAATTAGAGTATGTATGTGTTAGCTCTCTCTCTCCTCTTTTTGTTAATATTTTTTGTTTTGTTTATGCTTGCCTTGTTATGCTTAAAATGACGCCGAAACAAGAAGCAGCTCGGGAGCGCATTGTACACATCTACGAACTGGCACAGAAAGCTCGGCAAAAAGTATACGGTACAACATTTAAAAAGCGAATATGTTGCGGCTTCGACTGTTTATCATATCCTAAGATGCCCAACAACTATTCGCAAGCAAGGTAGTGTAAGACCAGCCAAAATTATGGACGCGGAAGGACATCGTTCTCTTTCTCGTTTCTTCAACAACAAGCCCTCTGGTTTGGCTATCAATTAAGTTGCACCAGACAAACCAGACGTTTGATAAAAATTTTGATCCCGTTTCTACAAAAACATCATGCAGATGGACAATACGTGTTTAGGCCGGTTAGAGCATCATCGCATTACGCCAAAAAAAAACACAATCGTTCCTGGATACTCATTCGATCCCATTTTTACCCAAAAACCACGACCGGAAAAATCTGTCGCAGTGCGCCCTATCGAAGATTTCTTCGGCATTTTGAATTCCTTGATGCACAAAAATAACTGGAGAGCCACGAATTGCAAACAGTTGATTGGTAGAATCAAGAGATGCATTCGCAAAGTTAACATGACGACCGTACAACGCTCCTGTTCGGGTATCAAACGGAAGCTTCGCCGAACTGCCGATGGCGGATCGATTTCAAATGTACACTAATTTTTTTTCAACAATGGATAATGTATCGTCAATTTCGATGAATCAGATCTTCTTCATGTATCTTTGTCTTTTTTTGACAGCTTGAGAAAAAAATTCCAAAATTTTAGTTGTCACCCGTTAGTAACTGTGAATAGCAGGTTACTGTGCGGGTTAATAAGCCCCTGAGAGTTACGTCAACTATGAAACCACGGGCAGTAAGGGTACACTTACCCTAATCTTACAGTTTTGAGCAAAAAAAAACAATTTCGATGTAAGATCTTTGAAGGAGAAGGGCAACCGGTTGCAAATCGATGGCAAACGCATTCCCAAACCGGTGCGGCGGTTGCTGCTGCTGGTCACAGCTGCTCGACGGTACACGGTCCGCTGAATGGGTAATTTCTTTTCCCCGCGCTCTCTCCAGCGTCCACCTCCGGCGATTTCGTTCGAACGAGTCGAGCACAACCGATGGTTGGATGGAACGGAGCTTTTTTTTTCGTTCAACGGACAGCTCTGTACGGTTGATTTCACTTTCGCCGCATTGGGCGGCAATGGCGGCGGCGGCGGCACGACGTTGGCGAATGCGATTTGCGTTGGAGGAGGCTAACAACAATAACAACAACAACAACAAAAGACAAGACAACAACAGCGGCGCGGCGGCACGTTCAACCCAATTTGGGAATTTCTCCTACATAGCGAACGTTGAATCCGTCGTAGAACGATTGTGAAACTGTCAAAACAACAAACGATATTTACATCGATTCATCGATTCACTCAGCATCGTCGTAATCAGTGGGATAGAAACGATGTATGTAAGTTTTACAGCTACTATTGTTTCATCATCCTCAGCCGCCGGCGGCGCTACCACCGCCGATGAAGAGGACGACGACGACGACGCACGGCCTCTGCAGGTGACGCGCGTGTGCCCTCAAAAGCGGTTACGCGATCCAGCATCGCGCAGCATCAACAGATGAACGAACAAGAGCAAAGGGCGATGTTTAGATTTCTTCTTCTGCGAGCAAAATTTAGCAGCCACAAAACAAAAGAGGCGCTAGTTGCGACGGATTATTTTCTTTCTTCTCGAAGCCGCGCGCTTGCGCAGCGCATAGATACAGGCTCGATTGCGTGCAAGCTAAGGGCTACTTAGTTATGCACCCCAGCCGGGCTAAACCATGCTTTAAGTGAAGCAAAATTCCAGCATTTTTCCTATTGTGTTCGGGTAACACTTCTTGCTGGCGCTGTTCACCCGTAAGCAAGCAAGCAAGCAGGCAGTCTCGGACTCTCTCACACACACGTGAGTCTGAGATAATCTGGTTTCAATTCGCTATTGAAAGTCTCGGCAAGATTCAGACCCGCCCAGACAGACAGACAGACATGGCGCTTATCAGCGCCACGTATCGTGATTTCGCGATAGCAACGGTTGTGCCATTACGATGCACCACACAGCAGGCCGTGCTTCCTGGTTTCGTGTCAAAATCGAGATGTTTTTATTATTTTTCGGGACTGGCGTGTAATTAATAGCAGCGCACGGTTTCTGCGTCATCGAGTTCAGCACAAAAAAAAAACGTTTCGTTGCCAACTTTCTCCAAGGTAGAGCCTAATTGAGAGTGCCAATCTGATACGAGATGGATTTACCAGGGGAGCCACACAGCCGGTGTGCACCGAACTTGTTATTCTTTTTATGAGGTTGATCGTATACTTTAGATAACACTGTGTGGGAACTTTGATAAAATAATTAGCACAAATTGCAACCCTCATCGCGGAACTTCTTGGTAGCTCGGTGTATGAGCTACTCCCCCCCCCCCCCCTTTCGCGGCTGTGCTAGAAAACTTTTGATGAAGTTGAATAGCACTATTGAAACTAGATTACTGTGAAAATAAAAGACGTCAGATTATTAACACATTGGTTATTAAATTTAGGGATGATACAGTCAGGGTATGCATGTAAAAATTTTACTGACATGCAATTCATTTGCCTACACAGAAGAGGCAAAGCACGCAGACCAATTTACTAGAAAAATTTCAAATTAATAGTACAGGAGTAGACATAAGTGGATCCAAGTCTTTTACAAAGGTATTGAAGATCAATGGTCCGAGTACACTTCCTTGGGGTACGTCGAAAGGAACATGCAATGTTCGATATCAAGCGGAGTTCATAGCAACTGTTTGATTATAAAATTCAACTAACAAAAATTTTTATTGGATATTTGGGGTCATGTTCATAAAATACTAACACTGGTCAATCTATGTGCAAACTTGGACGACGGTTAATCAAACTCAAAAAACCTATCCACGGTGGAGAAAGTACGGATATTGGTTCGAAAGGTCCAAAGGTTGTCCGGTGAAAACTCGGCAGTACATAGTAGTCCGGTCGATCGGAGAGCGCAAACAAAACGAGAAGCTTTCAATATTGCCGTGGTGCGATGGCAAATTTCGGGATGCTAATAGCAAGTCAGCTTTTCCTGCACCAATCGACAAACAAATCCAAGAGCCACTGCAGTCGGACACAATCAAAACAAATCACCGAATATAATTTCAGGTAATCAGAATACATTAGCTTGCATCGAACCCCAAGCGGCGAAACAATATCGTTGAAAAACAACACACAGAGGATAGGTCCCATGTTGCTGCCTTGAGGAACACCCGAGCCGTTGGTAAACTGCGAATCAAGCTGCCTGCGCAGAACGCTGCCGCATAAATAGGAACTGAGCCATTTGGTAAAATTTCGAGGTGCGCTGAGTCGTGAAATTTTCTGTAATAGTATTTTATGGTCTATACGATCGAACGCTGCTTTCAGATCAGTACAGATCAATTTGTGCTTTTTGTTCCATGTAGGATATACAGGTGGACGTGAAATCCATAAGGTTCGTGCTTACGGAGGCATAAATCAGGTTCCAGATATCCGTAGGATGACGTAGGATTTATACAATGTAGCATTCCATCTGTGATTCAACCGTCGATATGCATTACTCGACCGTTTGAAGTTTTGTTTTACCAGTGCAGTCTTCCAATTTGCTTTCCCGTGCTTTCGTTTCGATTCTCGAAGACGAAGGTTGGGCCTTGGAGGGAAAACCAGCCTGTTAGCAACAGGTACATTTGCAATAAATATAAATTGGAACGATACAGGTCGATTTCCAAGCAGACGGAGAAGATTTCCATCCGCGGTTCACGCTTTTTTTGTCTTTTGTGGCGTTTTACGGTTGATGACATCGTCATTTGTAGTCTGTTTTGGCATTTCCTGTCGCTGTTTTGCTGTCTGCTTATTGTCTCTTCATTGCCTTTTGTAATCTATTTAAAGTTTTTTTGTTTTATTTTTTAGCATTTTTGTCGTCTTTTTGACGTTTTTCGACGGCTTTTCATCGAACTTTTATCGTTTTTCGTCTTTTCTTCATCATCTTTACGCCTACTTGTCTTTTGCTGTATTTTCGTTGTCATATTCGTCATATTATTGATGCCTTTTCGGCACCTTCTCGCCGTCTTTTTTTCGTCTTTTCTCCATATTCATCGTCTTATTGTCATCTGTTTGTCGTATTTTTCTTGTCTGTTCATAATCTTTTTACCATCTTTCCGTCGTATTTTTGTCGTTTTTTTGAAATCTGTATTTTTTGGCATTTTCTGTCGCTTGTTTTCGTCGCTATTTTGGCGTCTTTTCGTCGTCATTATGTCCGCCTTTTCTTCATGTTTAGTCATTTTTTCATCATCTTTCGTCCTGCTTGTTGTCAAGACAACAAAAATGTCCTTTTCACATCTTTTCGTTGTCTGTTTCGTCGTCATTCTGACGTATATTTGCCTTTCCATCGCCTGTTTAACGCTGTTTATACGTTTCTTTATCGTTTCTAAGCGTGTTTTTGTCACAGTTTTAGTACCTTTTCGTCGTCGTGAGTGATTTAAATACGCATACCTCTCACATTCCGATAGTAAATCGATAACAAATAATCGTATGCTACCTTTGCCGCAATGACAGGCAGTTGACGACTGGAAGAATACTGTACTGGACGAGTATCAGGCATACTACGTTGCGAGTACTTGCCTACGTTGATAACGGGTTGGAAGACCCTCTCTCCGTGCTTGAGTACAGTACCGGGACGACTGCAGGACGCTGACTGTACCGAGAATTCGTGCAGCCGTGCATCCCGGTAGCGGCCGGATAACGGTAAATGATTTCTCGGTGACGGACGATAGCTAACTAATGAAGGGGGAAAAGATAGCTAACACGAAATCCAAATTTCGACATGCTTCACTCGAACACAGGTGTTAACTGACTGGTCACTGGTCTTACAGCGGCAGACCGTACGCAGGGCCTAAAGTATGCTGACGAGAATAGCTCAAGTGTGGCGGGGAGGATTGGAGTCTCCATGAAGCTGATATTGACGACGCTTCCCAGGGTATACCTGGTATTTTATTCTCAAATTCTCGCAACTCTATCAACAAGCGTACCGACGTAGAAGGCCTCAACCATACATACTCCGGATTATTAGCTTCTCTTAAACCCACCAACACCCCTTTACCATAGCACTATAGCCAGATGTTCAAACATAAAATACCAGGTACAATAAGTGGACGTTAGACCGACAGTGCAAAGAAAAACCAAATCGTGACAATTTAATTTAACAGACCGGAAAACAGATGTGCAACAAAAATAACTTAGGACATGTTACTTTAACTAAACAAAGACAATTGACAAAGGACAGACAGTATTGTACGTATAAAATTGAAAATTAACAAAATTTGTAACAAATCTAACACCCAATGTATCGTAGAAATCCTTGATAAAGACTACAAAATATAGTCGAAACGTCGGAGAAAGTACAAAATCTGTTCTGATTTATCAAGACTGACAGCCGATAAAAATAAATATAAAATTTCACAGTCGACAAAACATACCCAGTTAAAATCTCCTGCAAATCGTAATTTGAATGTTAACTAGGATTTTCATATAAACAATAAGTTTTTCACTCACGTTTCGTGGGTTTCAGTTGCACGACTCGATAACCTGATATAAACCTGAACCAACTATTCGACAATATATGCCTGCTTAAATTAATTTTAATGAATTGTTTGTTGCATGTATTTTAGTTGAATTATAAAGGTTACCTTAATCTTAAGTCCAACGTTCTGTATGCACGCGCTATTTAACCTCTCTACTGCTTAAGTTCCTATAATTTTAAGTATTTTGATTTAAGAATTAATTTTACACACACCTCTAAATAGAAGTTTACCTTAGAAAACAATTTAGTTTAAGAAATTTTAGTATATCAAAGAATTAATCAAATTTTAAGCTGCTTTAGCCAATTTAGCACTTGAACCACGTTTTACTTTGTGACGGTCTCGATGATACAGCAATTGTCTACTTCAGCTTGTTAGCATCGTTGCAAGCTTCTTTTGTTTCTTCTTGCTGGTCAGTGCTGCTGGTAACAAGGTGCGGTGTCACATTAGGGGTGTACACAACAGATATCAACAGCAGAATCTATCTATCTTCTATCTATCTATTTATATATAAGAGGCTTGTCTGTAGCCAATACCAGGTCTCTGTCAAGATGTCATAAGAGGCATATCTGTAACTAAAAACAGGCCCCTGACAGGGCGTCATGCTTTCGTAGCAATGGGTTCTATTGTCAGTTACCTCACAGGTCGAATGCTGGACTGCTCGACTGCTCAACTGGTCGACTAGACTGCTCGACTTGACTGCTTGACTGAACAGCTCGATTTAACTGCTCGACTCAACTGATTGACTGGATTACTCGATTCAACTGCTGCTTGACTCATTTGTACGACCTGACTACTCGATTGAACTGCTCGACTGGACTGTTCGATTCAACTGCTCGACTGGATAGCTTGATTCAACTACTCGAATCGACTGCTCTACCATACTGCTCGATTCAACTTTTCGCCTGACTACTCTCGATTGAGCTGCTCGGCTAGATTACTAAACTAAATTCAACTGTTCGACTCAGCTACCCGACTTACTACTCGACCCGACTGCTCAACTGGATTGCTCGGTTCGACTGCTCGACTTGACAGCTCGGTTCAACTGCTCGACTGGACAGTTTGATTCAACTGCTCGACTATACTACTCCATTTCACTGCTCGACTTGAGCACTCGACCCGACTTCTCGACTAGACTACTTGACTAAACTGTTCGATTAGACTGCTCGACTGGAATACTCACCGACTCAACTGCTCGACTTGACAGAATGACTTATCTGCTCGACTGGACTGACTGAACAATTTGATTCAACTGCTCGATTGTACTGCTCGTTTTGACTGCTCGACTCGACTGCTCGACTCAACTGCTTGACTCGACTGCTGGATTCGGCAGCTCGTCGCGATATCAACGTGCCGCTCATTTGAATTGGTTCGCGGTAGAAACCGGACGGTTCAGAAGCACTCACACAAAAGAGCCATTACTATATTATAGTAATCCTAAGATCTCCGCATGTCGTAATGCAAATAAATTTAATATAAAGCTCAAAAAACTGATACAAAGATTTAACATTTTCGTAAATACTGGCAAATGGAATGTATCTGCAGTTTTCTTAACAGACATTTATGTATTCCGGATCGTAAGATTCGGGCCCAACTAGTATGTAATAATTTTGATATACTTTTGTTACCAAACCTTGCTCGGGAAGCAGCTTTCAACCGTCTCAACCATGGAAGTCTGTAGGATGCATTGAGACACACTACATCTTTATTGGTTTCAAAGCAGCGTACGATACAATCGATTGACACCAGCTATAGCAGATAATGCACGAACACGGTTTTCCACCAACAACACTATTTAGGAGGTCTAGCGGCTCATTCAATTGGGTCTGCTTTACCCTTCACAAAACATTATGATCAGGGCCGGCGCTTTTCTTAAGCAAAACAAGCAGCTGCTTGGAGCGCCACTTTGAGGGGGCGTCATTTCGCCTACATTAAAAAAAACTGTAGCATTAAATAAATAAGTGGTTAATATAAAACTTTCTTTCTTTTACTTTAGCAGCATAAAGCCGGGATGGCAAGTGTATCTAGAGTTACTCTCCGCTGTATTGGGTCCTGGGCTATTTGCCGCCAATTCGTTGAGCATCTCGACACAAGCAAATCAGCTTCAACCTGGTCGAGCCATCTAGTAAGTTGGGTCTCTCTATTCCTAAAGGCCCTCAAACACGTATGTTGGTGAATTCATGTTCGGTCAACACTCTCGCCTGTGTATGAGTGCCACGAACCAAGCTAGCAAAACTCCCAACTTTCGACAAGTGTACTTTGTTCTCATTCCAAGTAGTGCCTGCAGTGCATGGTTCCTACGCCTACGCCATTCTTCGCTTTCCGTTTGCGCTCCACCTCCTCCTGATGAAAATCTTTTCGCAACAAAACACAACAATCAAAACACTCAGTTAAACGTGGTGGGACAGTGGAAAGTTTTTCGTCTTTGAAGGTTTACCATTCAAATAATGGGTTTCAAGAAACTGACAATTATTCAAAAGAAATGGCGGTTGACTGTGACTCATGTGTGGGCTCATTTTCTCACACATGCGTACTCGTTCTAATGAACACACCGCACCGGCAAAAGTATTCCTTTCGGACTCACGCTCTTGTTTATTCATGCACTGGAACGGCTTTTGCGAGTGGCTAACAGCCACGGTCGTCGCTCTCGCACGTCATTGCAGCTTGAGCAATTAATACCGATCACAATGTAGTAATGCAAAATTTGTATCCTCACGGGCAGCTGGCTGCTCACGAGTTGTTTGCCTCGTGAGCGCTTATGCAGAAAGACGCTATGAGACTGCGTTTGCGAGTTTGTAGGTAGTAAAATGTCTGCACACAGTGACGCCGGCTGTTCTTCGTTTGTTCTGGGGGCGCCATTTTGCGAATTTGCGTGGAGCAACAATTTGGCTAGCGCCGGCCCTGATTATGATCAAGAAGCGTACGCCGCCATACGAAGCAGACAACGTACCAAACACTCCGGTTAAACCGGTAGTTTCTTATGAAATTCGTGCAGAAGGTGGTGCGGACGATATTTGACGGAGTACAAACGGGAAGCGGAGATTGGCGGGGACGTATGAATCACGACCTACAGCTATCATCTGGCGCAAGCCGGTAGGCCACGGGAAGGCGAACGCGTAGTGAGGATGCTTGCCCGAGATAATCGAAAAAATTTCCATGGAATGTTCGAAATATTACAGTCGGACCACAATTGTGGGTCATTTTAGCTTTAGCTGCTAAATTTCGTTTAAATATCACCTGATGATTGATTAAATTATTAGTTCTACTTATGAGTATCAATTTTATCAATCGAATCGTAGAATACATTAATCGGCAGGAAAAGCTAAAATGACCCATGATTGTGGACTGATTGTATTTTCATTCAGAAGTCCATCGAATAAATATGTCCATGTACAAAGTTCATGAAATTCTGGGATATTTTTACGACAATACCGAAGTATGCTCTGCAGCTTTCTTTTAAGACTTTATTGTCTTCGACGATTTTTCTTCTAGTATTAGGTATGCTTTTTAATTTTGGTTCAGAAACCGGTAGAAAGCGAAATAAGAAAGTCCTAATCGCAGCCTGCCCCTAAATGCATACCAGTCCCATCTGACTTTTCACCACTTTTGAGATAACCCTGGGAATTATCTTTAAATGAACTGTTCTTTCAATATTTCAAACAAACAAGTTATGTTTGTTCCCAAGATGTTGAAAAAAATATCAAACTATGTCAGTCCCTGTTGGCGACACTGGTACGTAAAATGTAAACGTCCCCATGCCGGCGCCGGAACAACAGGTTTCCTTGGCAACGGAAGTTGTTTGGTGATCGCAGTAAGCGAAATGAAAATTTTTCCACATTCTCGAACAATCTGAAGCCTGGACAAGAAGCGATTTTCTCAAGCTCGTGAATTCCTTTAAGTTTTTTCTTTCAACATCTGCAAATAGTTAAATATAAATTATAGAATAGTTCAAATTGTTTAAATTATTTCGGTAAGAAGTAGTGTGCTGTTGACTTCAAGTTGTGTCCTTGAAGTTCCCCAGCAAATAACGGAAGAATCGAACTTCTTCCGCAAGTGAGCATTGCCTAGGACATTTGCGACCAGGCAAAGGCTACATTTTGGTCCTTCTTCCGCAGGTGAGCATTGCCTAGGACATTTGCGACCAGGCAAAGGCTACAGTCCCATATTACAAATAAACGCATGACAGTCACAGTAGTGAAAATATATTAAGGAGAATTTGGATCGGATGTATGATTCCGAAGTTACAGTGGGAACAATTTCCGCAATATATGGGACTTAAACATAGAAGCACCTTGAGTCACAACATTTGCATTTGGATTTGCAAATCTAGACTATTGGTAGTCGGAATAAAGTGTTCAGGACGTCATTGGCCACATCTAAACATGTCCGTGAATGTTCCAGATACCTCTACGGGGATCAGTTTCTGAATTTAACTAAAATACAACATGTGGCATCTCTAAGTCGGTACTCGAAATTGCAAAACTAGTTTGAAATAGTTCATTTGTTGTCACATATAGTGTCAAGGATCACATTGGTCATACTCGGTCACGTTCTGGGAGTGTTCCGGACACACAGGAGGGCGAACAGCTTCTGAGTCAAGTAAACTCCACCATGCGACCTCACTATAAACTCAAGATAACAAATTACAATAAAAAGGAGAAAGGGCCAGGAAGAGATTTGAGCCATAAAAAAGTGAGTAAAATTCAGAACTAATTTCTATAATTAAAATCGATACAAAGCCTGTCCAGTGCGCCGAAGGTTTTGTCCCGCTAGCTTTGTCTGCTGGCCCCTTTGCTGACGATAAAAATTAACATCCATCGACAAATTGTGTTATTTCACTCATCTCTGATATTTTCAATGGTGGCACTTCAAATACCGCAAGCTTGGGATTATTTGCTAATTGACAAGCAACTCAAGCAACCGTTGCGGTCGATGCACCACAAATAAAACTACACTATTTTTGCTCCTACGTCATTTGCAAAACAGAAATGTGCGATATCAGCCCGGTCGGCTCAGATGATCGGCTCCAAACCTGATTACGCAACGACGCAAACAGCCAGATGAGGTCAATAAAGTGCCAGCCAACCAACGCAACGTTCCAAACCGGAACGACGGGCCGGTAGAAAGCGTCCGCGTGAGCAGCTCTTTCTCGTTTGATGTCAGTGACATATGATCTTCATACGGATTTCGGATCGGCAGCTCGCAGCTAGCCAACTTAATTCCATATGTATCGACGACGACGACGACTACGACGTAATCGGGGCCTGGCTGGCCCGGCGCTTGACGATTACGAACGGATGCGGCGGAATGATGCGGCACACGGTTGTTTGGGGCATTTCTGCATTTATTTATCATGCCGGGGAGATTTTCGCTTTGTTCCGCACGACGTAGGGATCCAGTCGAAAGATAAATTATTTCGAATTAATTTTCGACGTTTAACGGTGAAGAAACGACCTTTCATAATTATGATTATCAATTTTATTTTTTCTGAGGTACGATTTATAATGTAATCATTTGGGTTGATGTCCTGTGTTGTGTTTTTTTGGCAAACTCTCGCTGTCGCTGCGAGTCGCTAATTTAATGGATTGGAACGGTTGCCAGAAGACAGTCTGCAAAAATTATTTTCATCTTACAGCGAATCATTTCCTATTTTCATGCTTCACGAATGACTTTATTTAACCTGATAATGATTGAAGCTTTGAGAAGCAGCTGAATCTGTCACGTTTATCAATGAAAAATATATCGCAGAAAGTAGCAGAAGTCACAAATGTATATTATACTGAGCAGTGCTGGAAACTCTGAATTATTACCGAAAATTACCCTCAATTTTTCGGCAAAATACCGTTGAACGTTGAAGTGACCCCTGCTAAAGCTATTATTTTACCATTAAAAACACTGAAAAAAGCAATAAAAAATTCATTACCGATGTCATATTGTTGTCTCGCCGAGACTGGTCCGGGCGTAAATCAAAAATGTAATGACCGACGGACGGGGCTTTAGCTTCCCTTCCCTGCCGTGCACTGGGCAATGGTCGTGTATGACGGACAGTACCAATTAACTTCCCTAAAACGTGAAAAAGCGGATGGACGGACGGACACTCCGACGGACGGGTCGGGTCACAAATTAAAATTGCGACTTGCAAGATGATCGCATATCGTGCGCCTCACTTTGGGGACGCACTAGGTACACTATTAAGCTAAATTTGGGAACCATTTTCCCAGTGGTGCAGGGCTAAGACGTGATGGGCGAGACAATCAGAGGAAACAAAAAGTTCGCCACCGATCGGGGAAGATTAGAGAAGATTACTGCACTGCCACTGCTCTATCAGAGAGTGGCAGGGAAAATGACATAAATTTTAATTGGACCCCATTCTTCCGGTATAGGCAGCAATTTCTTTGTACGACTTACGCTTTCGGAAGCGCAATTGAAGCCCGGAAAATGTTCCATTTAATCCACTGGGGTCGGGAAGAATGATGGATGGATGGATGGAAGATTAACCACCCGTATGGAGGGGTAAATTGCTACATTGTTGGCTGTGTGCGGGAGCAGCGCCAGCGCAGCGGGAGGAACAATGCAATCGCGGCCCGCTGATGAGAAACGGGCTTCAGAAAAGAAAATAAAAATAAATAAACAAACGGTGCACATTCTTGGGGAGATTGTTTACCGCCCGGAGAAGGGCAGTCAAGCGCAGCGCAGTTATTATGAACGGCCAATGACGGGAAACTTTAATTCTTCCGTTCTGTTAGATTGGCGGATTGAGCATTTCATGCTAGAAAAATGTTCTGATTTGATAGACGAGTCTCTAAATATGGCTAGGAGTTTTATTCTTTTTTCACAAAACTGAGCTAGAATTTTATAAGTCAAAATACCATTGATGAACAAACTAATTTTATTCTAATAATATGTCGGTAGTGATTATATGATTTCGATTGTTCGACGCACCGAATTTTGGTGGGCTCTGGGAAGCAGCCGTTGAAAGTACAAAATACCTATAGAAAAGAAATGAAAGAAATGCTTTAGGGACACTCGGAGACTACAAGCCAGTAATTGCTCAAGCAGAGACAATTTCAAACTCGCGACTACTATGTGCAATATCGTCGATTAATGATGACCATGATGACGACGGTCATGATTACGTAGCCTTGCTGGTTCTAATCCGATCTACTGCCAGATCCTTTTTTACCACGAGATAGTGTGTGGCCGAACGATTTCCGCTTAGCGAAAGTCGTTATCGCGCGTCAGAAAGTCGTCGTTTTCGCTATTAGCCCCTCAGCCAGTTGGTTTTCTTTTTGAGACGACATTGGAAAGCTGAGAATAAGCAAAGCAAAGCCTAACTAGGTGCTACACTCCGTTTTCCAAACTTGACTTCGCAGCCTGCTGTTAAAGTACTGGACAGCCTCTCGTCGCTGACATTCGTGCATACGACGACTGGCTTGCTAGTCCAGCATTGTACCTCGAGGTCATTTGGGGATAAATGCTATGAATTACATTTATCAAGTTAGGTGTAAAATTACTGGAACATCACAGATGAAAAATCTCAACTATTCTACGCTGCTCTAACCTGTCTAAAGTATGACTGACCTGACAATCTTGAATAATTTAATATTGTCAGTGATCAGTGTTGGCAAAGCGAAACATGAATATTTTTATACAGCGTGAAGAGTAATGGTCTAAGATGACTGCCCTGTGGAGTAACGTAGAGAGTCGTAAAATGTAACTCGAGAATTAATCAAGCAAATAGAACCAAATTTGGCACGGGTGGGTTTTAGAAAGGAGGATTTTTTTTCTAAGCTGTACTGAGACCCCTTCCCCTTCTAAGAGGCAGGGCCCGCATACAAATTTCTTCATAACTCTGAAACTAATCAAGCAAATGGAACCAAATTTGACAAGTGGGGGTTTTAGTAGCCAGGAATTTTTTCTATGGTGTACTAAGACCCATCCGTCTTTCAACAGGACGGGTCCTATACAAATGAAACACAAATTTCCTCATAACTTGAGAAATAATTAAGCAAATAGAACCAAATTTTGCATGTGGGGTTTTTTGAAGGCATGAATTTAAGGTTTGAGATCCTCACCCCTATGGTAGGAAGAAATACAAATAAATACATTTTTTTGAAACGATGGTTCCACAATTGATGGCGAGACGGATGGGGAAAATAATGAAAATTTTGGGAATGGAGGGGGGTAATTAGTAGCTACGCTTAACAAGTTGTCGTTGGGACTCCTAGCTTTTGTCCAATGCTGGAAGGTCGAACCAAGCTATAATCAGATATTATAACCGGATTTGAACCCACAACACCCGCCAGGGCGTGTGGCTCGCTGGTACCCATGCACCTTTGAAGCATAGAGGCGCTAGACAAAAGGAGACTGCGCAACCCCCCTTATTAATGTAGCGACGTATCTGGTTTGGATTATTTTTTGACACACAAATTGTGCCAATTGTAGAACCATCGTTTCAAAAAAATATTAATATTAATGCCTGACGCATTTCAAGGTCAACGACTGAAAACACGAGTTTGGTCAAATAAATACAAGTAAAACAGAAATTTTATGGTCTTTTGTGGCATTTTGACGTAGGACTACGTCTTTTAGGAAGGTAGCTGGTATAGGGGGTCATTCCAAAAAATCTTTCTTGAAAAGTGGTCAGGTTTTAAACGCTAATAGCTTAGTGGTTTCCCGATCGATTTTCAATATTCTTCACCAATCGATTGGAAAATCTTATAAGAATTGACCCAAATGAAGAAAAGTATGGATTTTTGATGTTGAACAATTGAAAAATTGAAAATAATGAATCTATGATTTACCAGAATTCTCGCTTCGTGATTGGTTGTTGGAAATGACGTCATCAAAGTGGAAATGTGTTTTCACGCATCGGCTTATAATTCAGCCAATTTTCAATAGATTTCCAAGATAATTACACCAATTGATCGGAAAATCGATTTGGAAAATATTGAAAATATACAAAACCATTGATTTTATGCGCGTCATTGAAAAATTGAACTATTTTCATTTTTTTGCCTTCCCACGTCAGTCCTTTCCTAGCACGGATGACAGAAATATATATGATATGAGCTATGGGTTAAGCTTCCTTATGATTGTATTTAATTTACGCCCTATAGAATCCGATCAAAAATTGTTGAGCTTCAGCTGTTGCTGTTTCCCCGGATAAGGCCACGAAGACATCCAAATTCACTAAGCGAGACGCCAACAAACCGAAGAATCCTTCGACTCATCCGCCAGTGAACGATATGGTTTTGGCTGCTATGCCTTTTACTGCGCATCGTCAGTCGGTCAGCGGCTTTCGTTGGCGACACATCGGCAAGCAGCTAGCTTGCGACACATTGGGCAGGCAGCTTTCGAGTCACATCTGTGCATTAATTTTAAAGGTTGTATTTGAAACATTGTTTGCCTTTGCCTTACGGTGCACATCGTCGTCAGTTGGTCGTGTTCATCGGCTGCTGAGGAAGGGAAAGTATGCTGAGCGTGTTGAAACTGCAGCACTCGTTTCGCTACCGTGATGAAATATCTGGCTGCTGAAGTTCTGGAATTGGCAGGAAATATGCTGCTCGCGACAACAAAACGAGCAGAGTTAAACCACGTCACTTGCAGTTAGCCACCTGGACTGGTATTTCATCGTGACTCATGACCATAGACGAACGGCTTCGTCGATAGCATAGCTGCTGAGGCTTTCCGATGGTCCTTTACAACAAGCCGTGCCTGGTTTGCGGATATCGGTATTCCAATTTACCGAACAGAGAATTACGTTAAGTGCATTAGTGCAAGTTTATTGCAAGCTGGAGTTATGATAATCAAACAATCGGTGCTTTTAAGGGCCACACAACGATTGAAGAGTTTATTATATTTTCTTGCCCAGTTAATAACACAGGCAACGAGGGAAAAGTTGAACTTTTCGCCGTTGCGGACGACCAACAAATGGCGGGAATAAGTTTTCTGGTCACGGGCGACATTTTCTGCCACTTCCAAAACGTCTGCAGCTTGTAAATGCTTTATTATCAGTGTTCTTCTTTCGTAAACTGCAGACTCTACCGATTAGCAGAGGAAAAGCACTATTCAACGTAGAAACAGATCATGAAAAATTATTTGCTGTTTGGTTTAGTGTGACTTCGATTCATGCATTCATGGATATAACTCCAAAATCGGTTGAGGATTGAACGTATACAATGTTACTACTTTGATAAACGTTGCGTATGTAGGTTGTATACATGAAGAATCGTATTATCACATATATGGATACATCCTGCTATCGATACAAAGAGACTTACGTAGTCATACGTCACCTATGCGGTCGTGTCTTGTGCACTACCCCTCAGATTTTTGGTTTGAAGGAGTTGTCATTTGTAGTCTTTTTTTTTTGCATTTTTAGTCGTTTTGGTTAGTTGGTTTTGCTGTCTTTTTATTATCCATTTGTAGTCTCCTCGTCGTTTTGTTTTATTTTTTTTTTGTTAGCATTTTTTATTGTCTTTCTGACGTATATTCACCATTTGTTGTCGTCTTTCGCCTTTTGTTCGTCGTCTTTTCGCTTACTTGTCTTCACTTCTTCGTCATTGCTCCGTCGTCTTTTCGCTGTCTATTCACTGCCTGTTTGACGTTTTTTTTGTCGTTCTTTCGTCGTCTTTTCGTCATCTTATCGTTGTTTATTGGTCATATTATCGTTACCTTTTCGCTGCCTTTTGTCATCTCTATGCTGCATTTTTTCGTCGTCGTCATCGCCTATTTGTCACTTCTATGTATTTTGGTCCTTTTTTGACCTCTGTTTTTAGCTTTTTTGGTCGCTTGTTTTCGGCAGCCTCTTGTTGTTTTTTTGTTGCTATTTTGGCATCTTTTCGTTGACATTTTGCCGCCTTACTTTCTGTTTTTTTCGTCATCTTTACATCATCTTTCGTCCTGCTTGTTGTTCATATAACAAGAATGGTGTCGTATTTATTTTTTCGATTTTCTGTCGCCTGACTGACCATTCGCTATCTTTTGGTCGTCCTTTTTGCATATAATGTTTTACCGTTTGTATGACGCATTTTAAACTTTACTTTGCCGTTTTTTGTCGCTGTTTTGGTGTCTTTTCATCGTATTTTTGCAATCTTTTTATCACTATTCCGTCACCTTATCATCACCTTTTTGTCTTCTTACCGTTGTCTTCTCGGCGTCTCTTTGTTGTCTTTTATACGTATTTTAGTCATGATTTTTCTATCGCTTCGCATATATCTCAGAAAGAATAAAGTTACGTTTTTCGGAATATTATTCACTGCATGTAGCGTACTCGTGATTTTTGTAACTAAATTAAACTTTCGGGTCGGTAGTTGCGCGAGCTTTCATGAAGTCTACCTGATAAATTACAATGTAAAAGTACAATGAATAATGCAGTTATTACATTCCTATTTTTTGCTACAATGCCGTGATGGGGAAAATTACTGATATTTACTGATAGTTATCAGTAACGTACTGAAACTACTGATAGTTATCAGTAACGATTTTTCAATGATAGTTCCCATCCCTAAGACTGACCCTTCAATTAAGAAAGGCCTGAAAAAGAGAGTATTTGTTTGCCCGAATATTTCCTTCTCGTTTCTTCCTATACGCATTGCACAGGTATTACACTTGCGTCAGCGGTATTCCTGTTCGTGTGCCCTTTCGCCGGCTGGCTGGGCGAATAATTTTGGATGCGTACTTGTGTCAACACGCTAAAATCACTTAAGGCCGCCTTTTAGCCTTAAATTCATAATATGCATTTCGCTTACAAATACGATCTCCTTAAGTGTTTGCTATGATCCCTACAATGAGCAGAGTAAAAATCCGTAGGCCCGTCCCCATAGATCCTTAAATCCGTAGAACTACAAATAAATCCATAGAACTGGCATCACCGTCTATCACTTCTACTTCACCACCGTTATCGTTCGTGGGGAAGCGGGTTTTCTCCTTTGAGACATATGTATTTGGTTTTCTACGCATTGATTTTTGGCCCAATCCTCCTAAACTCCACTTTCAGTCTGGCCTCTGACGTAGAAGGTCTCCACCGTCGCAAAGTTCCTGGTTATGATATCAAAGTCATATGCAAAGCCAAGGAATTGGCTATCTTTTCCGAAAAATCGTGCCGCTAGTTTCGATGCCCGTTGAATAGCGTCTTTAAGGGATTCGAAAGATTCCACGAGATGCGCACAAAACATATCGCTCAACCCATGAGCAATGATCAGTCACGTCAGTATGTCCGGAAAAACCGTGTTCGTGCCTTATCTGCCATAGCTGGTTTCGATCGACTGTATCGTATGCTGCTTTGAAGTCTGGAAAAAAAGATGTGATAGTTGGGCACGTTGTACTCCCGACACTTCTGCAAGATCTGCCGGATGGTAAAAATTTGGTGAACTCATAACTCTGTAATAAAAAACAACACGCTGCCGTAAAATTTTCGTCTACTGGCGTAGGCACAAGAAAAAAATCTATACCTATAAAGAAGGATTTCTGTCTGTCTGTCTGTCTGTCTGTCCGTATGTTCCTTATAGAATCGAAAACTACTGAACCAATCGGCATGAAAATATGCATGTAGAGGTTTTTTGGGGCCAGGAAAGGTTTTAGTGATGGTTAGAAACCCCTCCCCCCACTAAGAGGGGGGCTCCCATACAAATGAAATACAAATTTCTGCATAACTCGACAACTAATCAAGCAAATAGAACAAAATTTGGCATGTGGGTGTTTTCGGTGACAAGAATTTATTCTATGGTAAATTGAGACCCCTCCCCTCTTTATAAGGGGAATTATAACTCCTCTCCTCTTTAAAAGGGGGGGCTTCCATACAAATTTCCTCATGACTCGAGAACTAATCAAGCAAACGGAACCAAATTTGGCATGTGAAGGTTTTCAGGGGCAAGAATATTTTCTATAGTAAATTAGGACCCCTCCCCACTTTAAGAGGGGGGGATCCTGTATCAAAGGAACACAATTTTCCTCATAACTCGAGAAGTAATTAAGCAAATAGAACCAAATTTGGCATGTGGGTGTTTTTGGAGACAAATTTTTTTTCTATGATGAATTGGGATCCCTCCCCACTTTAGGAAGGGGGGCTCCTATACAAATGAAATTCAAATTTCCTCATAACTCGGGAACTAATCAAGCAAATGGAACCAAATTTGGCATGTGAAAGTTTTCCAGGGCATGAATATTTCTTAAGGTTAATTAGAACCCCTCCCCACTTTAAGAGGGGGGGCTCCTATACAAACGAAATACAAATTTCCTCATAACTCGAGAACTAATCAAGCAAATGGAACCAAATTTGGCATATGGGTGTTTTTGGAGACAAAAATTTTTTCTATGATGAATTGGGACCCCTACCCACTTTAGGAGGGGGGGCTCCCTTACAAATGAAATTCAAATTTCCTCATAACTCGAGAACTAATCAAGCAAATAGAACCAAATTTGGCATGTGGAGGTTTCTGGAGACAAAAATATTTTCTATGGTGAATTAGGACCCCTCCCCACTTTAAGAGGGGGTGCTTCTACACAAATGAAATACAAATTTCCTCATAATTCGAGAACTAATCAAGCAAATGGAACCATATTTGGCATGTAAGTGGTTTTGGACGCAAGATTTTTTTCTATGGTGAATTGAGACCCCTCTCTTCTTTAGAAAGCGAGTTATGGCCCATCTCCCCTTTAAGAGGGTAGGCTTCCATACAAATGAAATGCAAATTTCCTCTTATCTCGAGAACTAATCAATCAAATGGAACCAAATTTGGCATGTGGGAGTTTTAGATGGTGAATTACGACCCCTTATTCTTTTAAGAGGGGGCAAATGAAATTCAAATTTCCTTATAACTTGAGAACTAATCAAGCAAATGGAACCAAATTGGGCATGTGGGAGATTTTGGAGTCTTGAATTTATTTTACGATAGATAGAGACCTCTCACCCTTGTGGTAGGGGGATATGGACTCTCATACAAATAAAACAGAAATTTTTGCGAAACTCAAAAACTAATCGAACTCGAGAAATTCGAGACTCTTCCATAAAAAACTAGTCAATACAAGACCACAAAAACTATCTATAGTAACACTAGATCATTCAGGACGAGACGGTCGCGAGTGTTGCCGGTAACCCGCCGTCGGAAGCGCCGCCCACTGGGGGGCTTGCAAAACTTAAGATTGTGACAAAGATCATCCGAGATTCATTATTTATGTACAACACAGGTTAATTTGTGGCAATACGAAGTTTCTCGGGTCAGCTAGTATCTTAATAATGTTAAGAATTAGAGTAGGGTTTTACCGACATTTCTTTAGCTTTTTTACCGCCGTGGAAGTGGTGTAATACGTTTTCCTGTTTACTTATGAACTTGCGAAATCTTTGTTATTGGACATCGCTTATTTCCAAAATCCATTGAGAGTCTAGCAACCATCATCGTAGACCAAACATATGACGGATTTCACGCCAACTCATCTATGGAGATGGCTGCTCCCTCTCAGAAGTCAATGAAACTTTGTGTGTGTATGTTCATGTTAAGTTCAAGTTCATGTAAATAAGCAACTTTGCATACTTAATTTTTCCAAAATTGGTCTAGACTAACTTTTGGAAAGGGCATTTTTGTCTCTTTTTTTAATATTAAAAATTTAACTCAAAAAAAGACTTTTAGGAAAATTTCTGAATTTTCATAAAAAATACTGGAAAAAATACAAATGAATTTCTACACTGAAAAAAAAAAGATTTTAAAAATTAAAATTTGATTTCCCAAAAAACGCCATTTCAGAAATTGATGAAATTTTTTTTAAAGGTAGACAATTATGTGGCCCACAAATCTTCCATACATCGCAGGATGGTCAAATTGAAGGAAAACAAGTTTTTCTAACAAAAGCTTTGGTCGAGTTGGTGTGAAATCCATCATACGTAGACGCTCTTGCAAAACTACTGTGATTTTTTATCCTAAATCGGCTTTCTTCCGAAGCAAAGTTAAATTCAACAGCAATAGTAAGCGATTCCATGTTTTCTATTAGTTTATAGATAGAAGAAAACCAAAACTACTTGGGTTTATCATCCAAACAAGTTAAAATCAGTTGTTTAACACAACGATCATCGGAAGCTGTAAAGGTGTGATTATTATTTCCTAGTGTTTGCCCGTGGTTCTGGCACCAAGCAACAACAGTAACCGAGTAATTTTCCCCGGTGTTTTCCGCTCTCTGCGCAAAAGAATTGCAGTCAGTCCAGTCTCCGTAGTCGCAGTCCGTCGGATCGGATCGGATCGGAAGCTTTCTCCACCGGTGTTGGTCTTTCTTTCCGGATTGCATTGCATTCAACGATCATCGTGTTTTGCCGATTCGCCCGCATCTCGGGAAACAAGAAATCATTCACTTAAGCGCAATCAAACGAAATGCCAGACCCAGAAGAAGAGGCGGAAAAAAGCAGCCAACATAATTACTCCGCTAATTGACGATAAAGACAGCAGCAGTAGGTAGATGGGTAGCAATCAACCGCGTGTAAATGTGACGATTTCCCGAAGCGGCTAATACAGTAAACCTGCGACACGCACGCACAGTTCCGGAACGACGACGACGACGACGACTGCATTCTTTCCTCTTCTCGACTGGAAAAAGTGTCACTGTGCACAAGTGCACAAAACAAAGCCCGGCCTCCGGCCTGTCTCCACTTCGCTCGTTGCTGTCAACAAAACATCGCGGAAGACACGCAGCCAAACGAAAGAGAAAACATTGCCATTGACTCATCACGGCACGGTAGGCCATGGACGGTGACGGCGTCTCTTCTCGTTTTGTTTGTTAGGTGACAATTTGCGGAAAGATTTGCCGTGTATTTTTTTCTTTCCCGGATCTTAACCAAACCAAGCAACCAACCTACCGAGACTTAGGGAGAGTTCGCCGAGTAAAGAAGTGTGTCACAGGGTGGCGCATGAAATCGAAACCACGTGCAAACGCGAAAGTATTCCGGCTGTGACGGTTTCGTTCGGAGGTTCTTCCCATCATCATGACGATCGTGTCGTGTATCGGATGTTTAGGGTGTTTAGTTACGGTACGATACGATCGCTGCAGTCACTCGTCGATTCGCATCAATCCAGCCGCCAAAGAAATTAAGTCGTGATTGAAGTTTTTTTTCTCGACTTAGTACTGCCTATCAGTTCCGGTCGGCGGCAGTACATATAGGAAAGGAACGGATTGTCAAATTATCGGATGCTGGGTCAGACTTTCGACGAGGACGCATTATCGCCATCGTGGGAAGGAGGAACTTACTCTAAAACTGCGAATAAAGTGTACACTTCAAATTGCGAATTGCGACACTGCACTGACACCGCCAGTCGGTGATCCCATTCCATCGCACCGGTCGGTGATGAGTGAGAAGCATACGGCAATCATCTCGATCATTGTGTGCCTGGCCATGCCAATTGTGAAACACAAATAAACACTTATTGAAAGGGGCCTTCAGTGTGCCACTAACTATAACCTACTAGAGAGAGCTGGAGGAGTGAGTGATATTCTACTCCACATTTGCACTGACTGTCAGTCCGACTGACACGATTGCACTTTGAAAGCCCAACAACCAGCTGGTGGTAAAGATAGGCAAGCAGAGGTAATTGTTTGAAAATAAAACCGCTGAATAAACTGCAAACCGCCGCCGCCGTTTTGGGTCGCCATCGTCGTGGCTTTATTGAGTCCATCAAGGAGCGCGCGCATCGAGGTTTGTTTGTTTGTTTTTATCGTTTCCTATTGCTTTTGTGCAGCGCAAGCGAAAGCCGGCTAAAAGCACTAACTAACCACCAAATCAGCTTCAAAAGGGGGGTTTCAGCGATTTGCAGATTCGTTATCGAAGTATGTACCTTAAATGAAAGATGAAGAAATAATTTCGCGAGATAGCGTCCAGTGTAATGGTACTTTCTCGATCGAGATATGCTGGAGACTTAGATGACAGTTTCAGCGATAAACCGCCTGAAGCTCATCAAGGACGCTTTCAGCGCCAGCGTTTTGGATAAAATACAGGGAAAAATATCGGAGTTCAAAAAACCGAACGACCAATTCTGTTATGGAAATAAAGTGTGCTGAAGGCTCTAGGCAACCATTGCACAGTAGTCCAAAAGGGCGAAAAGTGGAACTTTTTTCCTAGCGTCTTTTGTTTTCATTTTACCCTTTATGGTTTTCAGCACTTTTGTTCGTATGAATATCTCCCTGTCACTCACTGTCAAAAGTTAGTCATCGCTAACTATAATGAAAATAAAAAAAAATAACTTTTTTGTGTGAGGAAATATAGACACGGTTTCTTCGGCAAAGTTGTAAATATTATAAAAACAAGCAACTTTGCTGAAGAAATAAAATTTCTATCTTTGTCGAGTGCTGAACTATAGAGCATATTCTTTAAAACTTCTTTAAAAATTGGTTTTTCATACTTAGCTTTTCTTAGCTACATTTTCAAGAATACAATGTTCTAGGCAATTATTGAAGCTCTCAAAATACACGTTTTCGCAGAAGACCGCAACCCTCTTGGACTTTTACTTACTGAGTTATCGCATATTCAAGCTTTAAATTTCCATAGCTTCACGAGCCCATGGGGCAAACAGGGTAAGCGGATTTATGAAATCAGCGCTGGGTTCCGCTTGTCCCCAACCACTTAAATGAGAGTACGGCAAGCATACGTTTTATGTGTTTCGCGTTCGCTTAAGGGTCGATACACGTCCATTTTTTTATGTGTTCGTAGATAGACACATGGTTTCTTCGGAAAAGTTATAGAAAATATAAAGGTAAACAATTTTGCTAAGGAAATGACATTTCTATTTCTGTCAAATGCAGAGCTATAGAGCATTTTCTTTGGAAATTATTTAAAAAGAAGTTTTTCATATTTAGCGTATGTCGGTTGCATTCTACAAGAGTATATGGTTCTAGGCGAATATTGAAAGACTTAAAACACATGTTTTTGCAGAAGATTGCAAATCTCTAGGACCGTTCCTTACAAGGTTATCGCTTATTTAAGATTTATTTTTCCTTAACTTCACGAGCCAAAAGCGATAACTTTGTAAGAACAGGTCCTAGAGATCTGCATTCTTCTGCAAAAACGTGTATTTTGAGTTCTTCAATAATCGCCTAAAGCCATAGATTCCTGTAAAATGCAACCAACATAAACTAAGTATGAAAAACTAATTTTTTAAAGAATTTCCAAGGAAAATGCTCTATAGCTCTGCACTCAATAGAAATAGAAATGTCATTTCTTTAGCAAAGTTGTTTGCCTTTATATTTTCCATAATTTTGCCGAAGAAACCATGTGTCTATCTACGAACACAAAAAAAATAGACGTGTATCGAGCCTGTAGCGAACGCGAAACACATAAAATGTATACTTGCCATACTCTCATTTGGGTGGTTGGGGACAAGCGGAACCCATACAAGTTTATAGTACTCGACTTAAGCTTTAAGATGAAGCACTGATTTCATAAACCCACTTGCCCCATTTTACCCCATAGGCTCGTAAAGCTACGGAAATTTAAAGTTTGAATATGGGAAAAAGTTCAAACGTGTAATTGACCTTCACGGATTTGAACCAAATTTTGCCAGATAGTTCGTTTTCGGCTAGGAAGTAAAAATCCTAGATTTGCTGCCGATCGAGCATTTTTATATACCATATAAGTGCTTTTCCGATGGGAAAATTTATGGGAAAATTTTAACTTGCAAGTTTCCGTTAATTTTCACTATGTAGCGCTAGTAAAACAATCTTTTTAAGAAAGCTATAAAATTGCTGCATGTTTTATGAATCGAATAGTAGGCGAACCATTAAAATTCGTTCTAAATTGGAAGAGCTATTAGCGTTCAAAATCTTTCATTCTTTCGAGACGCTTCCTCCATTTCAAATTTTGGATTGATACCCTGCGGCAAGACGTAGTTCTACGTCAAAAGTTTCATTAAAATCAGAGAGGGTGCTGCCAACCCCATAGACGAGCTGGCGTGAAATCCGTCTGTGGTAAGAAAAGAACAAGAATATTAGGAAAAAGGTATATGAAATTTTTTTGAATAGTACAACATAATCTAGAAGTCTGTTTTGCCCCATTTCACACTCAAGGTTATGTACACAGGCAAAATGTCAATTCGATACTTTTACCAGAGATTTTCAAGAAGGGATGCTTGCTGGGAAGATCAGAAGATCGAACGATGATCAAGCTTTTCACAACAATATTGTGTAAAGGAATGTTTTGCCTTGTTTTACCCTACAACTTGTAATGAAATCTGAGAACGCGGGTTTTATGTGAAGTTCGGAATTAACGCGTTTTTTGCGGGTGCGCGGCGTTAGGCATACGGACATTAGGCATAATGGACGATAGGCATAATTTCCAAACCTTCGCTTTTCTACCAATAAGCATTTGAGTCAATCATCGCTCCTTCCAAGCATAGCAAAGCAAAGCCTAGATGCTACATTCCGTTATCGAAACTTGACCTTCTGTTTTGTTGATACGACAGACTTCGCAGCCAGCTGTTAGAGTGCAGGACTATTGCAGGGCCAGTTGCTACGATCCTATTGACTCTAACAGCCTCTCCCAGTCGAGATTCGAACATACGACGACTGGCTTATAAGGCCAGCGTCATAGCTCGAATCCAACGTTTGCCATAAAAACATTGGCATAAATGTAAGAGACCATCTGGAGGAGAAAGGTTTGGCGTGGAAAGGAAGAAACACATTCAGATGGGCAAGACGGCTGCAGGCCACGGGTGTTGCTAGCGACCCGTCATCGGAAGTGCCGGCCATCGATTCAAATCACGTCGTTCTAATTTTATTCGCTTTCCCCGGTCTTGTTAGTTTTGCCTGACCTTCGCATTAACTAACCGGGTTGACAGTGAATGACCGAATAACAACTAGCCGAGTTACTATTTTATCGAATAATATTAATAAAAATAATTATTTTAAGGTCAATGTAAAGCAATGTAAGCTGACATTGGAATAATTAATAGTTTTTTTGTACCTTTTAGAAAAATTTCGAAGCATTTCGTAAAATTCACCTTTATTTGCTGACCAGCAGGGGTTATCCCTTAGTTGAGTCCGAATGAGCGGTAGCGATTAAGGACAGTATGTACCCAACATTTGAGCAGGTCGAAGGCCGCGAATATTTTTTAGGACATTCGGCCATGTGTGTTTCGGGTTTCGGTCATTTGTGATTCCATTAGATCTACTCCTACACGAATGCACTATCAAGTGTAAAGTGTCGCTAATAAAAAACAACAACAAAAAAATAAAATCTACTATGATCTACTATCTACCATTTGTTATTTCGTCCAATTGAGTTTCGGCCATTTGGGTTTCGGCTTTTCGCAGGTAATACGATTTACTCTATATAGGCAATGCTCCTTTGAACCGAGTCGGTTGAACCTTTTGTTAGCCTACGGAAGATTGTCTACCCAAGTAAAGCCCAAGTACCCAAGTAAGTTTGGGTTTAATTACACTTTTATGATGGCATTTAAGAGGAGGGAAAAGTAGGCTCGATTATCAGCTTTAATGCGTCGTTGGATCCTTATTATAAACAAACTCATCAACCACTTCCAGTTCATTGCCGTCAATAGTCACTGTCCGTGGGAGACAAGCATTGCTTTCCCTTGAGCGTCTGCCTACCAAATATTTGGTTTTCAACGTATTGGTTAATAACCCTATCCTCCTAGCCTCCGTTTTTAGTTTGGCGTAGAATGCCTCCGCCGTCCCAAGGTTTCTAGTAATGATGTCGAGGTCGCCTGCAAAGGCTAGGAGTTGGTTACTCTAGCTGAAGATCGTTCCGATGCCCGCTCGCCGGATCACATCATCAATAGTGATATTGAATAACATACAGGACAGTCCATCTCCTTGCCACAACCCTCTGCGCGATTCGAAAGCACTTGAGAGTCTCCCCGAAACGCGCACGTATCACATTACTTGCTCCAGGGTAGCTTTGGTCAGTCGAGTCAGTTTGTTCGAAAAACCGTACTCGTGCATTATCTGCCATAGCTTTTTGCGTTCAACTGTATCGTATGCTGCTTTAAACACCACGAAAATATGATGCGTGGGCACGTTGTACTCTCGAAGTTTCTGGAGTATTTCTCAGAGAGTAAAAATTTGATCCGTGCCAGCACGGGCTCTCATAAAGCCCGCCTGATACTGCCCTACGAATTGTTAAATGGAGTTAAGTTAACTGTGGCTGTAATCTGTATATCATTTTTATCAGTCTCTTAGAATTTGTAGTTCGTCTAGGAGTTAAATCAGCAGGCAGTAAAACGGAAAAAACAACTATTCTGTCGTATCATTTACAACACTGATTCGCAGTCGTCAATTTCCACATAATTATTGATAGCACCATTCATTGTGATAGATTGTGATAGATTTGAAATTTAGTTATCTCACAACTGACATGTGGACAGCCAGTTAAAATATCAATTGGCTAACGTCCGCTGTGTCGTACTAGTTCCTTTCGACACTCTACTTTACAGCTATTTGCACAAATGAAACGCTCAAAAACTATTCCCGAATAAGACAGTAGCTGTTTTTCCTCGCTTTAAAGATGAAATCGGTTTAGAAAAAAGAGTTGGTTTTGCACTCTGGTATGTTTTCCAAGAACAGATATCAAGTTGGTAAAGGTTTAAACGTCGTAAAGAATCTTCGACCTTTTGGATCGGGAGGGGGGGGGGCGGTTGTTACTGTTTTTTGTAAAAAGAAACCACACTAAACAGATGACGAATCACGAAAAAAAAATGTATGAGGAAATTTGACCTTGAAACTTTTCGTTAATTTTCATTATTTAGTGATTGACAATAAAAATTGTAATAAAAACCACATAATTGCTGCATCTATTATGAATCGATTGATATTCAAACCATCAAAATCCATTCTTAATTGGCAGAGCTATTAGCGTTCAAAATCTTTCATTTTTTCGTGACGCTCGCGTGTTTTGGAATTATGCCCTGTGCCAACTGCCTTCCTGAGAGACGTAGTCCTCAGGACGTCAAAAGACAACGTAAGTTTAAAAAACCTCATAGATATCAAAAATAGCGTAAAAAACCGCGGAAAATTTGAAATTCTCGTAAAAAATCACGTAAATTCCGAAATTTGCGTAGAGAACCTTCGTGAATTCCACAGCTACGTATAGAGCACAACCGTCTTAAATCTAAAAATCGCATAAATTTCAAAATTTGGATGAAAACCCGCGTAAATTCTTTCTAATATATGCTTAAAAACCCTCATAAGTTCTGAAAATTGCGTAAAAAACTGCATAAAGGCTTGCATAAATTTCAAAATTGACACAAAACACTTCGTAAAATCTAAAGTTATGCGCACTGACCAAAAACGCATATAAAACCCGCGTAAGTTTCTCAACTCCCGTAAAGAAAACCACACAAAAATTGGCGTAAATTCCTAAAATTGCGTCGTCCAAAATTTCAGGTAAAAAAGTCGCGTAAATTAATGAATTCACGTTAAAACCCGTGTAAAGCCCAAAATTCGCACAAAACCGAGCAAAATTCCAAAATTTGCGCAGAAAAACAGCGCAAAGTTTGAAATATGCTGAAAAAAAATCTGCATAAAATCCGAAATTTGCGTAGAAAAACCGCGTAATTTCTGAAACTCGCGTAAAAAAGGCGCCAAAAAGTGTATTCACTGTATTTATGTTTTTCGAAAACAATTCACGAGGCAATGAAAGCTTTTATTTTGGTCTAGTTTAATCCAGAATGGGCTGCAAAGTAAAGGACTAAACATTTTGGCGATGTTAGCTGCATAATCTCTTTACTTTTTGGCATGTTAGTTGCTTTAATTCTATGTTTTTCTGATGGAAGGCTATCAGAATCGTATGATAGGGTATCAGCATCTTCCTTGTCGTTCGACTTGCTAATTTATTCCTTGCCTATTCAGCATCGGGTTTCACAATTGGAGCTGTGTTCATCCAATTTCTACAGGGTTTTGCGGAAAGATTTGGCTTGGTGGCACGCAAAAAGCCACCTCTAATGCTTAAATGTCTTTAAAGACTTCAGCCTTCGTTTCCGAGCGACCTCGTAGTCGGCTATTGAAGTACACGACCATCACGGGACTGGTGCATCGATCCTAGAAACATTGGTCTAATTTTCTTCCTACCAAAATGTGATGGTGATCGCCGACTGTTTTGTACTACAAACAATTGAGTGGCCTTAATTTAAAGGAACTGTAGTTTCAACAAGATGGCACAACATGCCAAAAATCCCTTTATATAACAGGTATTTAAGTAAATTTATTTAGTCAGCAACGAAAGGTTCTCCATAACATTTATTCCGTAACTGCTCTTTTAAGTGCTGACCAGTTTTTTAAACTAAAAAAATCGAACGCAATCTTTTGGGCAGTTTTTGTTACAATCGCATTGCATCTAAGATAGTAAAATGCAAAGAATGCACCGAAGGTAGTAGCATGATACAACATAAAATAGTTAGTACACACTTTTATAAGAGATTGTGCAATTCATGGTCGCACTTGTTAGTGCGCAACGCACAATAAAAGCTCGAGATAGTTTAGTATTTTATTAGACCACAAAGCAAATTTTCTTTTCATTTTTTATCCACCTGTGGTAGCTTCGTTTGTTCGAGCGCGTCACGAACCGTAAACTAGGTCCTGGGTATAGAGGATTTTACGACGCAACAAACATTCTATACACAGTTTCTTTTCGAAATATAGTATCAAACATTGAGCTAAGTACCTCCCTGCCGTAATCGCACAACGTAACATAAAAGCCACTGTTAACAATGAACGGGTTACCGTTCTATTGCCCCTCGGCTGTCAACTCTACTTTAGTAGAAGGAAAACACTCGACTTACCGTATTTTTTCCTCCTTGCAGCGTGAACGAGTGTATCGAGTTGGCCTTGCCCCCTTCAGTTCAGTACGCGTTCGCGCCTTATTGCTGCAGTCTTTCGTATAGAAGCCGAACCCTTTTTTTCCGTTTGCTGTATTATTCTTATGTGCTGCTGCTTTGTCTTGTAAGTTCCACCTTCCAGCAACACGGGCAACGATATTCTCGATCACCCGGTCCGGTAACCACCAGCTGGAGCACAACGACGACGATGACGACGGTCGGTTGATCTGTTCTGCTTCTTTTCCCAGAGGGTACAGGCAGGGGCTTGGTCACGCTGGCTGAGCTGCACTTCTTCCAGTAGTAGAACACGACGAAAAAAAAACCAGTACAATTATTCCACATTCACTTAACTGGTGCCCGTGCGCGAACCTTCTCTTCCTAACTTTACCGGTTTAAAATGTTGCTTTTTGTTGCGTTTTATTGCAAGAAAATTTTTCACAATGCGTCTTCCTTACGTAATGTTAGACACTTTTCCGTATTTAAAGTGCCGTATTTAAAGTGCCATCGATTTTCACCTTTTCTCTTCGACCGGTTCACAAATCAGGCGGAAAATGTAGACAGAAAAAAAATCACGAACTGAACAATTTCACTTGCCTTTCTTCGATGGTCCAACCAACCAGCAACGAGATAAGCCAGCAACGGCCAACGATACACACACGTGAACGGCGGCACAGCACAGCACAACCGAAGGCAAGAATCGAGAAATTCCGTTTCACTCGCCTCGCCGTTGTCGTTGTCGTCACTTTCGAATAGCTCTGCTTGGCAGTTTCGCACTAAGAAACTCACGTTAACCGACGGATTTCGAACGAATATATCCAGTTTACTTAAGCACTTTCGCACCACAACCGAACGCGACGACCTTCTACGATCAACTGACATTTGCGAAACGCTTTCGCATTCAGGCAGCGCACCGCGACGCGGCCTGCCACGCTTTTCCACAACCAAACCATCAGCCAAAGCCAAGCCAGCAGCGAGCAGCAGCTCAGCTGATCGATCGACGATCGCGCGGCGCGCTGCTTTTGTGGGAGCACAAAAGCTCGAGCTGGAGAGACAGAGAGAGCGACGATCGGGCGTCGCACAAGAGGATACTCGACGTAGTCGGCTGGTCAAAACTTGTATAGGATTTATTTTTATTGTGTAAAACAGGCTCAAACTTATTTTTCGCAATCAGAGCTTATGGTTGAAAAATCACATGTAAATTTAGGATTATCTATTTCCCGGAAACTTTTTGACGTAAGACTTACTTACTTACTTATTCAGCCGAGAGCCGGGGTGGCTCTTGCCGTATCAAGAATTCCTCTCCATTGTACTCGGTCCTGGGCTATTCGTCGCCAATTCGTTGCGCGTCTCGACACACGCAAGTCGGCTTCAACCTGGTCGGGCCATCTAGCACGTTGAGCCCCTCTATTCCTGGTGCCGGTGGGGTTCTTGGAGAGAACGGATTTCACTACACAGTCGTCCGGCATCCTTGCGACGTGGCCGGCCCACCGTAGTCTCCCAACTTTCGCCAGGTGTACGATGGGAATCTCTCCGAGCAGTACCTGTAGCTCGTGATTCATGTGCCTCCGCCACTCTCCGCTTTCCGTCTGTATTCCTCCAAAAATAGTCCACAACACCTTTCGTTCAAAAACGGCAAGTGCACGTATGTCTTCCGTAAGCAAAGTTACTGTCTGAAGTCCGTAGAGGACTCCCGGTCTGATTAGCGTTTTGTACATCGTCAGCTTTTTGCGGCGGCGTATGCTCCTTGATCGAAACGTCTTGGGAAGGGAAAAGTAGGCCCGATTTCCAGCTTGAATGCGTCGTTGGATCTCCTTACTCGTATTATTGTCGGCGGTGACCAGAGATCCCAAATATACGAACTCATCAACCACTTCCAGTTCATCGCCGTCAATAGTCACTGTCCGTGGGAGGCAAACGTTACTTTCTCGGGAGCCTCTTCCTACCATATATTTGGTTTTCAACGCATTAATGTGTAACGCTATCCTTCCAGCTTCCGTTTTTAGTCTAGCGTAGATTACCTCACCGTCTCACGGTTTCTAGTAATGATGTCGAGGTCGTCTGCAAAGGCTAGGAGTTGGCTACGCTTACTGAAGATCGTTCCCCTCGTTTCGATGCCCGCTCGCCGGATCACACCTTCAATAGCGATATTGAATAACATACAGGACAGTCCATCCCCTTGCCGTAACCCTCTGCGCGATTCGAAAGGGCTTGAGAGTGTCCCCGAAACGCGCACGTAGCACATCACTCGTTCCAGAGTAGCTTTGATCAGCCGCGTCAGTTTGTCCGGAAAACCGTACTCGTGCATTATCTGCCATAGCTGTACGCGTTCAACGGTATCGTATGCTGCTCTGAAATCCACGAAAATATGATGCGTGGGCACGTTGTACTCTCGACATTTCTGAAGGATTTGTCGGAGAGTAAAAATTTGATCCGTAGTAGCACGGGCCCCATAAAGCCCGCCTGATACTGCCCTGCGAATTCTCTTGCTATTGGGAATAGACGACGCAACAAAATCTGGGAGAGCACCTTGTAGGCGGCGTTGACCAGCGTAATGCCGCGGTAGTTACAGCAGTCTAGCCGGTCGCCCTTTTTGTAGATGGGACAGACTACGCCTTCCATCCACCCCTCCGGTAGTTTCTCTTCTTCCCAAATCCTTGAAATCAGCCAGTGAAGTGCCGTTACTAGCGGTTCTTGACCATTTTTGAAGAGTTCTGCCGGGAGTCGGTCCTTCCCGGCGGATCTATTATTCTTCAGCAGACCGATTTCTCGTCGGATCTCTTCGAGATCGGGAGCCAGTACGCTGTTGTCGTTTGTAGGTACTCCGAGGTTAACTTCCATTCCGTCTCCTGCTGCTATACCGCCGTTGAGGTGTTCATCGAAGAACTGCTTCCATCTGTCGACCACCTCGCGCTCGTTTGTGTTTCGAGGTTCGAAGCATCTAGCTCCACAGAGGAAGGCAGAGCTTCATCCAGTACGCGCGCGTAGTTTTCGGCAGTTCGCGGGTTGTCTAGTTGCCGAATGCTTAGCCGAGGAGGGCGCCTTTGTCGTGAAGTATAAACCGTCGATAGTTTTGAGCGCACATGTACTGCTACTAGGTAGTGGTCCGAGTCAATATCCGCATTACGTAGGGAGCGTACGTTGGTGATGTTCGAGAAAAACCGGCCCTCGACGAGAATATGGTCGATTTGGTTCGAGGTTCGTTGGTCAGGTGATCTCCAGGTGGCCTTGTGGATATCTTTGTGGGGAAAAAAGGTGCTTTTGATCACCAAGCCTCGGGAGGCTGGCCGTTATCGTTCGTGTTGGTGTGCAGGCTATGGGGCTCGATCACCGGTCTATACATTGCTTCCCTGCCAATTTGGGCGTTCATATCCCCGATGACGATCTTGATGTCCCGTGGTGAGCAGCTGTCGTACGTTGCCTCCAGCTGCGCAAAGAAACCTTCCTTCTCATCGTCGGACTCTCGTTGATCGCTTTCCAGTCCAGTTCTCGCCTTTGCGACAGATCTCCTGCAGTGCCACTACAAAATTTGCTACTTTGTACCGTGGATCCCCGTTCGTTTGACCATTTTTAATTTGAACACTTTTTAATTTGAACCCCGCTGGTTTGCACGACGTGCAAATTAAAAATGGTTCAAATGTCATTCTCAACATGACATCACTTGTTTATGCATACAATGCACATAAACACGATTTGTTTGTACTGACCTAGCGTGTTTAATCGGTTTCGCATTTCGTTTTCCTAACGATTAGGATAGAAATCCGATCGGAAAATGTAATATCCGCGCTTGCAACTGCCAACTAAAACAAACCACCAAACAATAACAAAGAGCAGGGCGGCCAGTTCACAGCGGTTTCAGCATATCGCGGGTTACCAGTTGTTCAAATTAAAAAGTAACCCCGTTAGTTTGCATGAGGAATCGTTCAAACGAACGGGGGTCCACTGTACAGTCAAAGTGGTAGAAAGCTAAGTGCATTTGCGCTACGGTTTTAAATTCGAACCTCCTAATCTTCAACTTTTAATGTCAAAATGGAAAACGCTTGTGATCAGTACGCTAAACCAGTTCAAGTCGGCGGAGAACACATCAAGTGTATGGGTTTCTGCGACCAACTCGTGCACGTTAAATGCACTAAAATGAACGCGGCTTTTGTGAAAGTCTTACGCGAACGTAAAAATCTGCTTTGGATGGGTGACGAGTGTGTTAAGCTTATAAAAATGACTCGCTTCAAGGGGGTCATGTCTTCGGTAAGCTGCGCTGTTTCATCGATCGCTGGTAGCCATGGCGAAGCTATCGGCGAATTGAAGCAAGCCATACTTGTCAACGGACAACGTATAGAACAGCTTTCGAAGAATGTTTCTGAAGCCGCCCCTACGCCTCTTACGTCAAGATACGCGACCGCAGAACCGCCGAAAAAACGACGCCGCGAAGAGCGTGCAGTGGTCAGCAAACCGCTTCTTGTTGGTACAAAATCGTCCACATCGCAAACCGTGTTGACCGTTTCCCCTAAAAAAAAATTGTTCTGGCTTCACCTCTATCGGAAACGCCCCAGTGTGAAGCCCGAAAATTCCCAAAATTCCCTTCCAGGCAAGCGTACTACCGCCAATTTAGATCCTCCCGTTGATTCGTCTCCCGTTTCTAGCACATCATTCAACCGGTTACCGAACAGTACTCGCGGCGTCCAGCAAAACATCCACGTGTACTACCAGAATGTAGGCGGAATAAATGCAAGCGTTCACGACTATCTGCTAGCGTGTGTCGATAGTCCATACGATATAATCGTTTTAACCGAAACCTGGCTTGACGAACGAACCTCCTCCACACAAATCTTCGGACCGAACTACGAAGTCTTCCGTTGTGACCGAAATACGCACAACAGCCGAAAATCAACGGGCGGCGGCGTTTTAGTAGCGGTTCATCGCCAACTCAAGGCCTCTGTCTTAGAACACAACGACTGGTTACCTGTTGAACATGTTTGGGTGTCTATGAATTTATCCGATCGCTCTCTATACCTGTGCGCTGTCTATTTCCCACCGGATCGAGTAAGGGACGCCGTACTCCTCAAGGCTCATATGGCATCGGTCTCCTCAATTTCTTCGGCAGCCTCCGCCTCTGATGATTTGCTAATTCTGGGAGATTTAAACCTCCCCGGGATTAATTGACGGGAACGCGGCAACGGCTATCTGTTCGTCGACTTCAGCTCTGTAACTCCTCCCCCGATCACCACCGAGTTGTTTGACTGCTATAGTACAGCCACTGTGCAGCAAATTAACAAAATCACCAATGAAAACGGACGCTGCTTGAATCTCTGCTTCGCTAGTGTTTGCAGTCAAGCTCCAGAATATATGTTGGCGCCTGCTGCACTCGTTAAAGATGTTCTCCATCATCCACCGCTATTAGTTCCGATTTATCAACATACACCATGCTAAACGACCGACTCACCGCTGTCTGTCTATTACGATTTCAACTGTGCCGATTTTGATGCGATCCAAGGTATACTAAACAGTATCGACTGGAACGCAGCCTTGGAAGAGAACAACGTAAATGCTGCCGCCTTGACCTTCTCGCACATTTTAAATCATCGACCGCCACGTGCCGAAAAAGACGATGTGCATAGAGCCGCACCTGCCTTGGATAAACGCCACGCTACGTCGCCTTAAATCTGAAAGAAAGGCTGCCTTGAGGAGGTTTTCAAGGTATAAAACCCAATATCTGCGAAACCACTATCAGGCTCTCAACAAGCGCTACAAAAAGTTAAGCCGACACTGCTTCCGCAAATACTTAAACAACGTTGAGCGAAGACTGAAGCGTAACCCCCAGTCGTTCTGGAAATATGTTAGTGCACAACGGAAAGACGACGGTCTTCCATCAGCCATGTTCCTTGGAAGCAACACTGCGACTAAATTGGATATGGTTTGTCAACTGTTCTCGCGGAAATTCTCCAGCGTCTTTGTCGATGAAAGGCTGTCCGAAACAGAAGTATCGACTGCTTTAGTCAGCGTTCCAAATCTCAGCGACTCTCTCACTAACCTGTCTATTGATGATTCTATGATCAAGCAGGCCGCTTTGAAGTTGTAAAGCTCAACTTCCAGTGGACCGGATAGCGTACCTTCAATATTTTTAAAGAACTGCATTGATGCCTTGGCTGCTCCAATCCGACGTCTATTTAACTCCTCGATTAGCTCAGGCATATTTTCTTCTGCTTGGAAATCCGCTTATATGTTTCCAGTTCATAAGAAGGGGAACAAAAGGAACATAGACAGCTACAGAGGTATCTCTGCCTTGTGTGCATTATCGAAACTCTTCGAGCTCGTTGTGATCGTGCCAATTTCCTCGTTCGTCCAGCAATACATCGCTGATGAGCAACACGGATTCATGCCGAAGCGCTCAACGTCTACCAATCTACTAACGCTCACTACGTACGTAACGGACTGCTTTGACGACCGATCCCAGACGGACGTTATCTACACTGACCTCTCCGCCGCCTTCGACAAGCTAAATCATCAAATCGCCGTTGCAAAACTGGATAAACTGGGTAATGGAGGGCCGCTGCTCCAGTGGTTTAAATCGTATCTGACGAACCGTCCTATCAACGTGTCTATCAATGGCTTCACCTCACCGGCTTTCACCGCTTTTTCTGGAGTCCCACAAGGTAGGTCGGACCGTTGGTCTTTCTTATTTATTTCAACGACGTCAACTTAATGCTGAAAGGTCCTCGGCTTGTGTTCGCCGACGACCTGAAACTGTTTTCGAAAGTTAACGATTCAACGGACACTCTCGCACTCCAGGAGCAACTGTTGATATTCGCTGGAAGGTGCAAACACAATCGCTTGGTACTAAACCCCGACAAATGTAAAGTGATAACGTTCTCGAGAAAGCTGAACCCTATAATATTCGATTACCGATTATCAAACGTACCCTTACGCCGTGTAGATTGCGTCAAGGATCTTGGGGTACTGCTGGACTCTAAATTGACTTTCAAACAGCATGTTTCATTCGTTATCGACAAGGCCTGCAGAAACCTGGGATTCATCATGCGCATCGCCAAAAACTTCAGTGCGTTTGTTCGCTCCAACCTCGAGTATTGCGCACCCGTATGGAGCCCGTATTACCAAAACGGCGTCAGTCGAATAGAGTCGGTGCAACGGAGATTCATCCGCTTTGCCCTCCGTAGGTTACGATGGAATGATCCGTTCCGGCTACCAAGCTACGAACAGCGCTGCAGATTAATCAACTTGGACATCCTGCAAACACGTCGGGACGTAACTAGAGCCGTCTTCGTATCAGATGTTCTGACATCGCGGATTGACTGTCCTCGGATTCTAGGAAGACTAGACATCTTAACTCGGTCTCGCTTAATGCGGAACAATTCCTTCTTGCATATACCGCCTACCGGAGAACTAATTACAGTACTTTCGATACTATAACCGGCTTACAACGGAACTTCAACCACAGAGAACAGACATTCAAGCGAAAGGTCCCTACTTGGATAAAACTTATGTCAAATTAGTTGGGAAACTATAGTGATGGTGTCGCTAAAGGCGCAAAAAATTCTACACTAAACTCACAACTGCTAGCTTCTGGCGGTAGCATAACGCATACAGTCCATACTAGCGCCAGAGGAGCCAAAAGTTGTCAGTTAGTTAGTTATGTGTCCATGTCCGCCGGTCCGGCAGAACAAAGGGATGAAATCAGAGATCTCCACTGCTGACGGTTACCCGCCATGGCTTTTGCCTGTCGCCAGGACAGGTTCTCGTCTACAGCCCGGATGTCGTTGGCTAAGCTTCGTCGCCATGAGCCTCTGGGTCTGCCTCTTCTACGCTGTCCTTGTGGATTCCAGTCGAGTGCTGCTCTGCAAACCTCGTTCGCTAAAGCTAAAAGTTGTCAGTGTGCAAATCAAAAGAATCATTTAGTTGGGAAACTATAGTGGTGGTGTCGCTAGCATATTAGGTGATTTTAATTTGAAATTTTATCCAAGAATTCCCGAAAAATTGGTTCCTGAATGGATGTCTGTTCTCTGTGAAACTTTTCACCGTTGCGGAAGACCAACAAATGACGGAAATAAGTTTTCTGGTCACGGGCGACATTTTATGCGACTTCCAAAACGTCTGCAGGTTGTAAATGCTTGATTATCAGTGTTCTTTTGTAATCCGCCGAACTTTTGCGCAAAATTTTCAACTTTTTGAAAACTCTGATTTTTGTTCCTCATTTCCTATTCCGCTTGTCCAGTTTTAGTTTCATTTTTCCCCGTTAGGTTAATGAGATATGAATTTTTCAAACAACAAAAATGTCATCCTGAAAATTTTATCAATCCAGCTTTTTACGCGCTATAATGGCGGACGCTATAAATTGTGTTCGTAATATGTGATCAATCTTTTTGACAACTCTGCATCCATCAAAACTGGGTACTCTTCTCCTGTACGGCAGTGTTGCTCTTTCTTTCGTTTACGCAAAAGAAGGAAGGCAATAGTTTTGTTTACATTTCGCATAGAGTGACTATATACAGAGTGGCGACAATGTCAAAATTGGAATGATAATTATCTGTCAGTGTCATTCCAATCGAGCAGACAACCTATCCAACGCGTATGCAGGAAAGAGAAAGAAAAACCTAGGTTAAACCGCATTGCATACATTTGGGATGACTTGGCGCCACTCTGTATTTAGTCACTCTAATTTCGCACAGTTTTGCTTTCCTTCTTTGACGTAAACGAAAGAAAGAGAACGGTAGTGTTGCAAGAGAAGAGTGCCAGATTTGATGTATGCAGAGTTGTCAAAAAGATTGTTCGCATTTTACGAACACAATTTATAGCGGCCACCATTATAGCGCGTAAAAAGCTGGATAGAATATAAGAAATTGACAAACAAGAAAAAATTTCCATGTGACAGAACAGAGCATAATTTTCCGACTGTTCTTTGGAGCTTTCCACCATTATTTAACTTAACATTGAACTTAAAGTTAGTTTTAAATTAATTTTGAAACTGGATTTGAAAATTGAACATGAAATCGAACTTTAAATCGTACTTGAATTGGACTTAAAACTAGCCCCAAAACTGGACTCGAAATCAGTGTTGAAATCGGGCGCGATGGAATTGAATTCGGGCTTGAAATTAGGCTTCAATCGGACGTGAAACATAGCTTGTAATTTAATTTCAAAATGGACTTGAATTGAACTTGAAACTGCAACTATAATTATTTTGTTTTATATTGAACTTTAGAGAGAAGATGGGGCATGTACCCCAGCAGCCTGGGCACGCCAGTGAGTCTAACTATTTTTAAAGTACTGAAAGCATCAAAAGTATCAATACTTTTTTGTTTAATTAAAAGTCGTTTAAGCAGCACATGCTATTTGACTTTAACCAGTTTTGTTGATTGTAAGCAATGGTGGTACATACGGTTCTTAATCAGATCACTCATTCTCTTTCAGCCCCTACTAGCGCTCCTGGTGGTCATTAGCAGCACTATGCGACTGAAAGTTATCAGGCAATGATGCCGGATTCAAGGATATGTTTGAATCGAATATAAATGCAATTTACTCGAAGGCATGCAAACGATTCAAACATTCAATGTATTCAATGGCAATCAAAATAATGATGTTTGCTTTTGATTACTGTGGCTATGAAATGTTGAATCCACATTCACAGTTCGGCAGCCCGTCAATTTGATAAGCTATCATGTTCAATGTTCAAGTATGAAAACGATGTAACTCATGCAAAGAGCGAACACAGAGTTTCTAAAAATCGCTTGGCATTCCTGCCTGCTAGATGACGTTTCATTAATCAGCAGATCAGCGTATCAGGTGCAGTGTGCAGGAGGAGAGTGCTGAAAAAAAAGAAAATCACGACAAAAACATCACAAAAACATCCAGTGTCGACAAAAGCAAAATTATTTTCGTGTTTTTCTCTTTTGCTTTTGCAAACAAGCAAGATTTTTTATCGACTACCGAAGTGAAGTAGTTTATAGTCGAATCTAGTCAGAACAGCGTGAGCGGAACAGTACCGCGACAATATTCCTCCGCCAGTCAATCCAGCTGGCCACCTCCCGTTGCTGGCTACTTTGTTCTTGTCGTTTATCACACGAAATAATCCTTCCAACCCATGGCCACCAGCTGCGTACGATGTCTTCCAGTTGGACTATTTCTGCTGTTTCACCTGTTAGGTAATGTATCACCTAAAGCCTCAAGCCCTCCATCGTCGTCCTCGTCGTCGTCGTTTCCGTCGCAGGAACCTACCGTACTGCTAGTGGTATCGTATGACGCATTTCGTACCGAGTATCTGCGGCGTAATAGTACGCTGTTTATGAACGAACTGCGACACAATGGGACCACGGCGGAGTATTTGCGGAATGTATTTCCCACCAAGACGTTTCCGAACCATCACAGCATCTCGACCGGAGTGTTCCCGAACCAGCACGGCGTCATGGCAAACGGTCTGTACGATCACGGGCGAGGGAAGCTGAATTACTCGTACGAGATGTTCCACTTCAACGATGAACTGGTGCCGATTTGGGTAAATTTAGTGTTATCAGTTTGACTGATGGGATGCAAAATTGAATGATTGCGTTTTGTTGCTAGGTGTTGAATGAGCAGAACGGAGGTTACTCGGGCTGCATGATGTGGCCTGGATCGGAGTTTCCCTACACAAGGTCAAACATTAGCTGTACTTATTCGAAGCCGTTTAATTTGACTTTGCCTTGGAACGAACGGGTGGATACGGCCTTCCGTTGGATTCGTGATCCCAGCAGGCCGGCTAATTTGGTAATGTTATACATTGAGGAACCGGACTACTACGGTCACATCTACAGCCCCGAGTCGGACCGGGTGGCGCAGCTGATCGTGAAGCTGAACGATTTGACGCGTTACATTTACGATCGGATTCGGGAGTTCGGTTTGCAGGAGCGGGTTAACGTGCTACATCTCAGCGATCACGGGATGGACTCGTTGATGCCGAAAAATTTTATTAATTTGACCGGCTTTGCACCGGACGATATCCGGTATGATTACTACGGGTCCACCCCGGTGCTGCAGATTGTTCCGAAGGTGAAACAGCAGACGGCCGACCTGTACCGGGCGTTGAAGAATGCTTCCGAACGGAATGGGAACTTCGATGTGTACATGCTGGAGAATTTGCCAGCGCGCTGGCATTTTAACAATTCCCAGCGAACCGGTCCGATTACGGCGGTCGCAAAGCTTGGCTACGGATTTGACGATATGTGGCGAACGGTCGAGTACTATCGGAAGAATTTTAACGTGACAGGTTAGGAAGGGGTGGCTTTCCATCGCATCAAATTATGAAATGATTTTTTTCTTTACTTTTTTTTTCAGTGACATCGGAAACTAAGTACGGTGTTCACGGATACGATAACCAGCTGGCCAGCATGCATCCGATCTTTTTCGGGTACGGGCCTCGGATACGGGAACGGACGGTCGTCGAACCGTTCGATACCGTTGATTTGTACTATCTGTTTTGCGAGTTACTTGAATTGAAAGCGCCGCCGCAGCTAGTCGGCAATCCGGACCATATTGTCAACATCCTGCGGAACGATTCCCGGGACGATGATGATGACTCGGGCGGAAGTTCGACGCGAACAGCGACGCTGGCTGGTGAGTATGAATTTAATGAAAATCTTTCAGTAGTTAATACCAGATTGATTTGACAAAAATGTCGGCCGAAAGTGACTTGGGAGGAGGGCAGCATCTGTTTATTGAATTACTTTCTTTTATTTTAACATCACCAACTTGATACAAAGTTACATGCACACCTATTTTTATGCACTTTTTAAAGTTGATACTAATAAACTTTACACTTAAATTCACTTTGAGCTATTTAAACAAAACAAAAATCCGTTGAAACGTTGAAAAACCTTTTTATCCGAATTCGTTTATTCAACTTAGTTAACCAACTTTGTGAAGAAAGTATTGAAAACTCTGGTAAAACTTTTCGTTGGATCGATCCACTATCTGCATCATTTGTAGACTGTCAATAGCGGATGCATTCTCAATGAAAACTATCAGATCAGACAGTAGGCGGTGATTCTTCAAATGATCACTTCAAATATGTATCGTTAAGTTTTGGTTTGACATTTTCTTGTGAATTGCGTAAAATCGCAACAGTAATATTGGTAAGATACTTTATTTGGTTTTAAACTTTTCAACAAAAAAAAAAGATCTTAAGGTGACAAATCTTCAACAAATCGGTAATTAGCTAAGCAATTTTCCACGGACAAGACCTCTATCAGGAAGTTATAACCTCAAAGCGCTTAAGTCAAATTTGATTCTTGTGGGATAATGAAGAGGACAATTTTAAGGGCAAAACAAGATTATACTCTCAGTCTAGCTATCGACAAGAAGAGATGAGAATTAGGGAAGGGACTATTTCAATCATAAATGAACCGCTCATTTCCATGCCGGCCTGTAACCTGCGCACAAGAACATACCTCTCTTTATTTCTTAACCTGTAGCATTCGACTGATTTTGATTGTAAAGTTGATATTGGCTGTCTGATCACATGGCTACAAAAGCTAATCTGAAAAATAGGGTTTTAAAACGTCTGTTGTCAGTTTTTTAATGCCACAGGTGCACTTATCAAGAACCAAAACTAATCCTGCTTAAGCCATTCTAAGCTTGAAACTTATACTGGCTGCTGCTGAGTACTGCAACAATTTTTCGTCTGCCAAAATCGAAGTATAATCGAAATTATCGATAATTATTTTAGTGTTTCACGGTCATTTGGCATGCGGGAAAAAATTGGTTTCGCACTCAACCATGTATAAGCAGTAGTTTCTTATCAGTTGTTGACCATAATGACCATAATTTTCATTTCGTCACTATCGCAGGCGAAGTTTCCCGAAAGGTGGAAAAAATCCACGATGCATAAAGACGGGAAAAAGCGTGGGATTGTCCCGTTGTGTGCTGGATCCAAACTGTCGGAAAGTCTATTAGAAGACGTACTTTTCGACTGCAGTCAAATTATACATTGCACCTGCTCAACATGGTTTCTTCAATGACAGATCAACTAAAACTAATCTTGTTTAATTCCCATCGTTCAAGACTGTTAAAGACGGATACGAAATGGACACAATATACACTGATCTGAAGGCAGCCTTCAACCGTGTTGATCACTAACTACTGTTGGCTAAGACCAATCGCTTGGGTGCTTGTTCGCCCTTCGTTGGTTAGTTGAATTCCTTCTGCTTAATCGATAACTAAATAAAAATATCACTTGGTTTGCTGTAGGTTAGCTGTGGGAGGATTTACTAACAAGTGTTCCTTGGTACGTGTTTCCAGATTTCTTCTAGTCTGACCGATGTAAACCTTTTCGCAATGTGGGCAACTGATTTCATAAATCCCGGATTTTCTATGTTCTTCAATCGGGTCTTTAGTCGATCCCAAATTACGTTTGAGCTCGTTGTTTCGGCTGGTGTAGAGTAGGCCGATTCCAAATTTCCTCATTTTTTGACAAAGAGGGCGTGTTATGTTTTCGTCGTATTTTCTGCCACAAAAATAATTGACATACATTGTAGAAATTGCAAAACTGAACGGATACAAAGAAAGGACTATCCAGAACATTATTTCCAAGAAAAGAAGAGACGCATACAAAAATTCATCACATTAACACCAATAACATCAGAACTTAAGAGTGACAGTAGAATTACATCACCGAATTTTACCGAACGTAAAACGTAAATCGAAACTGTGTCGTAAGTGTCTCCGCAAGCATAATGGCACCTGCAGGCAGCAAAATAAATCTGGAATCAACGGCGGATGTATCTGCCTACATCACCTTTTGCTACACTCTGAGAAAACGGATGCCTCCAGAAGGTTGTCCCAAGCGGAAGGCGCTACCGGTACCAGTTGTAGCGTCCATCAAGCCCAGACGAACGATGTACTGTTCCGGATTGTTCCAGTGGTGCTTTATGACCCATTGAAGATAATTCAAACATTCAGCGTTCATCGACGACGGATCCGAGCTCACACTCATGAAACATTCGCTTGCGCAAGAACTCGGATTGCGAGGGTCGCAGAAAAATAGTGCTTGAAGTGGACCGGTGGAGCCATCTTTTCCTTAAGAAAGACATCCCAGGAGTATCAACTAGCAGACGCCCGGATTAGCTGAAACTCTGGCCACAAACTCTGGTGGCATCCGAATTGCAAAAGCGATATAAACATCTGGCCGGTACTCCCTTCGATTCCTACACCGAGGACAGTCTGCGGATTCTAATTGGACTAGACAACGCGCAACTGAGTCATACTTTCAAGAGTCGGAAGGGAAAACCCTCTGAACCGATCGATAGCCGTTAATTACCGTCTAGGATGGATCGTGTACGGGAACTGCTCGTCGAATCAGCGCCTCGGCAGCCACGTCTGCCACCATGCCGTACAAGTATGCGAGTGTAACGTAGGTTTCGACGAAAGTATCTCGAAGCCCGACAAGCAGCTACTTTCTGTAGAAGATCAGCGTGCTATGGAAATCTTGGAAGCGGTAACAACACGGTAAAGTAGACCGATTCGAAACGAGTGTCCTGTTCAAGTATGAAGCTGTACGGCTTCCGGATATTAAAACGATGGCTCGTAAAAGATGGGAATGTTTGGAGCGGCGAATGGAGAAAGACGAGGTGCGCTGGCGAATGCGCTACGAGCAAAAATGGTCGAGTATGCCCCAAAGGGGTATGTTCGTAAGCTAACCGATTAATTGCCCTGATGGCCTGCCGAAAGAATTCTTCATGTGTACTTTTGGTATAATTCACCGAACTGAACCTGATCATGAACGAAGCACTCAGGTCAAATTTACCGCCCCAGTTCGTCGACGGAGTGATTGTGTTGGTCAAAAAGCCTGGTGCGGGGGCGGGGAATACGCACGCTCATATAGACCAATCAGCCTGATCAATGTGGACTACAAAATTCAAAATTCTCTCGCATTCTCAAGCAGCGCCTCGAAAATGTGCTTCGTACGCATTGTGTTTTGAGTGGCTCATTGGACGAAATGAAAGACCTATTCAGGCGCTTTGAACGTATATCAGGAGCGTGCTTGAATGAAAACAAAACCACAGCAATCGACGTCGGTCTCGTTGATAACTCTCCGTTAACCGTACGGTGGCTGCGAACGGAAAGCACCATTAAAATACTAGGGCTGGTCTTCGCAAATTCAGTGCGTCTGATGGTGACACTTAACTGGGACATTCTAGTAACTAATTTCGCTCGGCTAGTCGGGCTACACCTACTGCGTAATTTGACCCTGCATCAAAAAGTGACTCTGCTCAACACGTTCCTCTCATCGAAAATGTGGTACATTGCGGCAAATCTACAGCCGAAAGTAGTACACGTAGCAAAGCTGACGGCCACTATGCGGAATTATCTCTTTCGTGGAGCATGTGCGACAATACCAATGCAGCAGCTGGCGCGCAGTAAAGTAAACGGTGGGCTTAATCTGCGTCTACCAGCCTACCAGTTTTTTCCCTTGTTCTCGCATCGGCTCATTAAACAGTGTACCAGACTTTACAGACGGTTATTAGAGTACAGACCAATGACGGGGCTAGTACAACGATCCTGCTGACTCCAGTAGGACCGCACAGCCGAGATTCGAACATATGACGACTGGCTTGTTAGGCCAGTGTCGTACCGCGGGCGGCTACAAACACGGTGGCCAAAACCTGTGTCGGGAAGCTGAGGCCGAGAATGGCTGACGAAACTGAAGTGTGCCGTGATGGATGACGAGACTTTGATCAAGGCGGACACAAAGCAGTTGTCGGAGTTTTACCGTGCCACATCACGGTTGGTCGTTCCTGTGGTGATAAGAAAGAAGGTGAACAAATTTGCTAGAAAGTTCCTTGTTTGGCAGACCATCTGTGGTTATGGCAAAATACATCCTGACTGATGGATACCATCAACGGACAAATCTACCGGGAAAGGTGCCTCCAGAATCGCCTGCTGCTGCTTGCTTCCTTCGGGCTCACGGAGGTGAGACGTTATTTTGGCCGGATTTAGCATTCTGCTACTACGCGCGGCCTATGTTAGACTAGTACTTATTTATCAATAATCACGTTTATCTGCCATGGCTTTCACTTGTGGCCTTGACAGGTTTTCGCCAACAGCCCGGTGCTAGACAGTGATAAAAATGGTGTTTTTGTACGTGAACCCACTGAACTCGTCGGAACTTCTCCCGATTAAGAAATTGAAGGCCAGAGTTAGGGTGAAGCGATGCAATAAAGCAATGTAACAGAAACCCAATAATAATGTTCCCTGAAAATTCCAGTGCAGTATTTATTTGGGGCCTCTGGTCACCTCTAACAACAATACGCGGCGGGGCGAGCTCCATTTTTCCGACTAACTGCGCAGTGAGCAACACCAAGGATTCATAACTAAAAAAAGGATTTATTGACATTTTAATCCACCAAGCGCTCCCCATTTTTGAGGGCTGTGGGAAGTGACAACCGAATCAGCCAAATACGTGCTTGGCTCAAGTGGAAAATAGTCCTAATTTGAGTCCGCCAATAGGCATATTCCGTGATACAAAGGATCGTGAGCCAATGATCGCAGATCATTTAAAAATCGAAGCATTCCTGCAGCAGCTTCCGGAATCGAGTCAACCATTGTCACCATTGTTATACAGAAGTATGAGAAATAATGGCAGTTCTAGTATCTACTTAGCTCAGCTGCAAGAGACAATCAATTGTGAGCTGGTGCCGCAGAAACTGGTTACTTATTATTAGCATCGCTAAATGTCATGTTATGACGTTTCACCGTTCAGTGAACCCTGTAGTCTTCCGCGACTCAAATCGACGACCAAGAACTCACGAGAGTAGACCAAGTTACTGACCTTGGTCTTCTGCTGGATGCCAAACTCTCTTTCAATCTACATCGTACGAATCTGATCACTAAAGCAACACGGCAACGCGGCTTTATCTCCAAAATCACTCGGGATTTTAATGACCCGCACTGCCTGAAGGCACTGTATTGCTCGTTGGTACGGCCACTACTTGAATATACTAGCGTGCTTTGGCGCCCTCAACAGCTTGTGTGGATTTTGCGAACCGAACGCGTGCAGATAAGGTTTGTTCGGTTTACATACGGTTTACGAAACCTGCCTTGGCGAGACCCAGTGAACCTGCCTCCGTACCCTGACCGCTGTCGCTGTGAATGGTGAGATAGACTGCCCGGATATATTGGCACAGCTGAACTTCCGTGCCTCGCAGCGTTCGCTCCGATCAACTGGTTTACTACAGCAGAATTTTCATCGTACGACGTTTGGTTTTAATGAACCGTTAGCCTGCTGCATTCGTACTTTCTGTAAAGTGGAGGACCTATTTGACTGCGGCATGCCGTCTCATAAAATTTTTACAGAAGTTACTGTTCAGTGGCGACTCGTGGTGGTTTAGCTTACCTGTTCAACCAGCGAAAAATACAAATTAATAAGCAGCTTTTTTATTATCGAAATTCTATATTTTATTCATAAAACAAACATTAGGGGTATTCACGTAGCGCTTGCAATGTTGCGTAAACGGTGTATTTCGTGTATATGCTGCCGCAATTCGTATAGCAGTTCCGGTTTCTATGGAAGCGGCAGAGTAGCGGCAGTATAAATACGCAATACTCCGTATACGCAACATAACAAGCGCTACGTGAATACCCCTAATATTTAAATAACAACGGAATACGGCGGTTTACTTTACCAGCAAACTCGTCTCTGAATTTTAACTACGAACCTAAGACTTTCCGTTCAATTTACCTATTGAACCAAATTCAAGAACAACCACCACACGCACCACAAGCAATATGCGTAAGTTGTTCAATGCTAAAGATGAACGAGTTAATGAGAAAATTTGGCGAATAATGCATATGCGATATGCCATTCCCTTCGTACCAATACATTGTTCCTGGTGCTAATCTCTAAAGTAACGTTCAAGCGTCGTATTGAACGTTTTGCTCATTAGCTGCGTGACTAGATAAAATGGAATCAAAGCGCAGGCCATAGGGATATGTGGTAGTAAGTTGTTCAATGCTGAAGACGAACGAGTAATGAGACAATAATGCGCCCGCCCTTCGAGTAAAAGCTGTTTCACATTCTCTTTTTATCTCCTTCGTACCCTGAATCAACACCAGGAATAATGTGTTGGTATATGCTTGTGCATTGAGATCAAAGCAACGTTCAAACGTCGTGTTGAGCGATTTGCTCAGCAGCTTCGTAAACTAAACTAATAATTTACCGAATTATTCGTATTGCATATGCGTCGGTTCAAACGAAATCATGAACTAGTGATGAAAAAAAATTTGTCGGGTTGAATTTTGTTGCCTGTCCTATGAACAGGTTGAACATGCGGACGAGTCGCCACTGTATGAATTTGACCCCAAATAATTTATGTAGACTTATAGTCAGATAAATTTTATACATATAGATTAGGGCGGGGCATAAGTGCGATGTTTGAAGTTGTCGTCAATTTTCGTGAGATATAAAGAAGGACAACAACATAATATATTTTATAGTGATGCAGTAACTTAACGTCTTCACATCCAACTATAAATCATCTGTGGTAATAGTGTTTTGCAAAATAAATTCTTTCTTCTGATCAAGTGCCGATCCGCACTTTTACCCCACTAACGGGGCAAAAGTGCGAAGCTCGGATCCATGTAATTAGCACAACAGTTGCGAACAAAACCATATTATCTTCAATCTGCGTTATGTTTCGGTAGAGAATATTCTCAATTTGCACCTTTTCTATTTGGCGCTGGTGTATTGCAGCCTCCGTTAGATCGAAAAACGTTTGTTTTTCTTCGGCCAACATCGGTAGAGCACACAGTTTTCTGCAGATCTTTCATTTCTAGTATCTGTAATATAGTGCCTAAAGCTTTATATAATTAGCTGTACATTCTGGCCTCGTCCATGAATCGCACTTTTGCCCCGTCCGTGAATCGAACTTCTACCCCGCTAGGCGCTTGGCGAGGTTAGATTAAATTACGGAAAAGCGAAATATATTTTGTAAATTACTTTCGCCGTATTTTCAAAACAGATATGTGAGTGATGTAAAACGCTGCTACAAATTTTCAACAAGTAATATCCTCCTGTTTACGATATATTGCTCTAAAATAACATTTGCACATAACTCAGCAACTACGCTTCGTAAGCAACCAAAGTTTACGTTAGATTCAAGCTGTCAAAGTAGTCACCCCTCCATGTCAATGTAGTCAATTCACTCGGAATCTGCACCGATAACTCATTGAATCGCACTTTTACCCGCATCGCACTTTTGCCCCTCCTTACTCTAAACAATAAATGCTGACGGTCTCCGGTGCCAGTCCCCGAGGAGCAGCTAGTTATTGTACGGAAGGAAAATCTATCGCCGATCAAATAGAAGATGGGTAGAATACGACAGGCGCATCCTGGATGCGGCGATGGAATTAACTGATTAGTAAATGTTGCACACAATAGATCTAGGAACACAAGAAGAATCAACCAACGGTTGAAAATCTCGAAAATAATGAGAAAAAATGGTTTAGGAATGATTCCTTAGGGGCCCCATCGTGCATATTTTGTATTGAAGCTCTATTTTAACAATGTGAGTTTCCTATGAACAACGAATGCTCGCACTGTATAAAAGTGACCGTTAATGCTCAACTGAAAAGAGCCAGTAGACGAAAAACGATAGTGTTCTAATCCTTGAAAAAGGTTTCATATAAATCGAAACGTCGAAAGCAAGTGAAAAACGTTCGTTTTAACAACACGTTTTTTTGTCTCCATTTTTTTTTGCAGTGATCTTCGCCGGCAGCCTGCTGGTCTCATTCGGTGTGGTCAGCATGCTCGGAGCGGTGGTTATTTGGCAGCGTCGCCGACGGGAAAATCTGGTTCCGCACTATCTGTACGACGAAACGGAATCGTTCCTGGACGAGGGCAACAAGCTGCTGCCAGCACAGCAGCATCAGTATCAACAACAACAACAACAACAACAACAACAGCAGCAGCAACAGCAACAATCGCACCAGCCCAGTAGTCGCCTTCACCACCAGCAGCAGCATCATCATCATCATCATCATCAGCATCACCAGCAGCAACAGCATCATCTTCCCACGAATGGGTCCATCAATGGGGACGTGGTTTCAATCGACGTTTGAGTGGGCTTCCGTCAAACCGTATTCTTTTCTCTTTTCGTTTTCTGATTTGTTTGTAAATAGTCGACTGGTAGTAGTTGTTGTTGTTCAATCCCGGTAGTTTGCCTTCAAACCCCCCACAAACTGAATGATGGATGTTGTTATCAGTAGACAGTTGAAACCAAGCTATATCTTTCCTCCCCCTCCCCCCCCTGTCCCAGTATGATACATATCAAACAAAAGGAGCTCAGTTTCCTGGGTTGTCTTTAAAAAAAATTGCACTTTAAAACGAAACAAACAAACCTACAAAAGAAGAATACACACGAGCATTTGGACAATACTGTCGGGTAAGTGTCAAAACGAAACTTGCGTTCGTTCCCTAAGAATGATATCGATGTTTCACATAGTAGGCGTTGCTCGTACTGTCGTGTAGAGAGAAAAAACGTCGTAAACTCGTCGTTTAAATCAACAGCATCGAAATTGATTCCAAGTTAGTGAAAAAAAAAACAAATTTAAAACACATTTTAAACCTATGAAACAAAATTACACGAATTCGCCGGAAATTGGAGACTGTGAGCGGGAAAACACTGTGAGTTGTGTGTGCGTTGTTTCACCGGCAGGAGAGAAAAACAAACACAAAACATAAACAAGCCATAATTAAAGGTAATTATTTGCTAGTATATACTGTAACTATGAAATATATTTTAAAGTCAGACGTATAGTTTGTAAATATAAATCTAACGAAATACCGAGAGTACCGGTACCAATAAATATATAACTCGCACCTATCGTACACTAGGAATAATTTTATTAAAGAAAAAATCTGTGCCGGTTTGGGATTCTTCAATTGAACACAAAGAAAAATGTAACGAAAGAATTAACAAAAAAAAATTACTGTTCTGTAACTAAGATTTTATTATATCTAGCAACGTAGAAGGAGACAGAGTAAAAGAGATAACTTCTTGTGATATTTTTTACACACAACACACACATACACGCAACTTCTAAAAACGCTGTAACTGTACTGTTTTTTTGTTTCGGAGATTGGAAGATGTACGTACCTACGGTATATTATAGTTTTGAGGAAATTGTAACCCCTTAAAAAAGGGGTGCCCGTCTAATCGTCTATTTCCATTTTTTTTTCGGAGCCCTTTTCCAAGTCTGACACAAGAGGCAAAGCTGCCCTTGAAGTAAAAGAAGAAAAGAAAAAAAAAGAATGACCTAACGTAATAAAGTTCTGTAAAACCAGCTCCAATCTATGTTTTAAACCACCGGTGACGAATCGTAGTGCTCCCAATCCAGCAGCAGATCGTACAGCGTATCGCCCGGGCTGTTCGTGGAGGAGAGCTGTCTCGCTCCGTACAGGTAATAGTCGGGCTGCAGTTCGCCCAGCTGTACGCCACATTCGAGCAGTTTTTGGGCCGCCAGCACGGCCTTCGCCGAGGGTAGAACCCGATCGAAATTTCCAACGAACGCAATGCCGATGGATTTGCTGTTGTAGCCTCTGGTGTGGGCTCCAACCCGGTGCCATCCGATGCCCTCGTAGACGTTTCCACCGTTGGTGACCAGGAAGCTTCGGTGAGAGATAACTCAGAGCTAAGAGCTTTGTGAGGTCAGCAGCGAATACTCACTTGTAGCCGATATCGCTCCAGCGGTTGGTTTTCTGATGGAGGTCCTGAATTGAACGGATGATCGGTTTACAGGCGACCATCGCATCGTTGCATTCCGCCGTGACCGTGTGGTGGATTACCACGAACGGTACCGGTCTGATTTGGTAGGTTACGTTGGTTGACTTGGCCGCGTTCCACTGGGCACGCTTCAATATGTTCGGACAAACGCTCGGAGTTTCGGCTGTAATTCACGGTAACTATTGATTGATCCAAGTTTCTTGGAAAATATTGAAACAAACAAACCACTTGAAACAGAATCACTTTCCATCATCGCTAGAAGCAGCAGAAAAACCAGCTTATTTGTTTGCATTTTTAGTTAGTAATTAAATCTGACCCAAGTGAAGCTGTTATCTCTTCGAGTCGACAAATGCAACAAAGTGCGGTGCGAGCGAGGACAACCGGTTGCGTGGTTCTACTTGTTCTTGCGATTGAGCTGATACTGTCGGCTGCAAAACGAGTCGAACACAGTACGAGTAATTATTATGCTTGTTCTCAGCCGGGAATCTTCCAAACGGGGATTCACCGATTAAAATTATGGAAGCAGTCTGTCAGAGCGAGTCGCTCTGTACTGGTTCTTTTGTTGGGTGAAACTTCTTGCTCTAATCCAGTTCACTCGTTTCTTACCCTTCGACTAATGTTTTTCGATTTTTGTTTTATTTCGTTTTGTATAATTTATTTTGAACGATACAACCTTTCAAAACATTTATCTTTGGAAATCTGTTTAAGTTCCTACCTAGTTCTAAACTAAGTGCAATAATTATCATTGTTAAGCTATGCGCTAAGCTAAGCGAAACAAAAAGATGTCCTGCGCTTACACTTTACTACTAGAACGTTAGAGGTTTACGTATAAAAATCAATTAACTGTTCGTTGCTGTGCCCGACGCAGAGTTTTTATGCTAACCGCAAACCGACTCTATAATAAAAACTCTTCAATTCAGCTGTTTGGAACTGTACACGTCTTCCGCAAAAAGCGGAATCAGTCATTTCAGGACTTGAGCAAATGTGGATGAATATTACACCAACCGCCAAGCTCCTCTTCTGATGTTTGCCTAGCCAAAAACATGTTGACTTTGCGCTTAGGCGCAAGGCGGTAAGGAAAAAAGCGTGGACCTCCCGTACCGACTGCGTTCTCACTGTTTTATTTGATGTCTCACGACAAGACCTGAATAACGCAATTCTTCCATCCAACTCACTCGGTTTGTGGTCGGTCATCTCCAGTTGCGTGAGCATCCAGTACTCGCCAGACCTTGCTCCAGCTCCAGGTCTAGGCAGTTTCCTGGAACGAGCTCTGGCTACCTGAAGCCCCACCTTGACCTAGCGCCTCCTCGAAGATCTAATTGGAACGATGATGATCGATGGCTATGCCAGGAAATGCTCCATGTACTAATTGGAGCAGGAGCCAAGCTAGGAAGCTGTGCGATCTTAAGCACCGGTATCCCAGGTGAGGCGCGGCTCAAATAGTGTGTGTCTCGGAACGAGCGGCTAAATTTGAAATACTGTGTCCCCGCAAGCTATACCTAAGCTGGCAGACCCACCAGCGGAAAGCTGTAGGTATCGCGGCCTCGGTAACGTAGTTTACACTGGCATGTCCAAAAATAAACAAAAGCTGAGGCTATTACTTACCACAAAAATACCGGTCGATTGAAATTAAATTGACTCTTTTCCCCTTTTTTCTCGTTTTCAGTTTTTATCTAACTGTTCATATTTTCCTCTTTTTGATGTCCCGTTTTTCCGTCCTATGTCACATTTATTTCGATTTTGCTCTGTTTTTTCCTTTTCGTCTCCGATTTTTCTTCGTTTTATTCCGTTTTTTCTGTTTTACTCTTCTTCTTTTTCTTTCCATTTTATGCCAACTTTCGCCTGTTATATCCCGTTTGACTTTTTTCCTGTTTTCCTCATTTCCTCTATCGATTTTCTGTTTTCTCTTTCGCTATTGTTCTTTTTCCTTATGATTTTTCTTGTTTCCCGTTTTGTATTCCCTTACTTGTGTCGTTTCCTCTTCTTCTAATTCTTCTATTTTTTCTTTTTTTTTTTGCCTGCTGTTTCCTCTTTCTCTGTATCTTTTCTTTTCTCTTTTCGATTCCGTTTTCGCCCATTTGCTGATTTTCCTCCGTACCGTTTTTCGTCTTTTTTCTTCCATTTTTTTTTGCCATTTTCCGTTCGACGCTCGACTTTTTCTTTTATTCGGTCTCGGTTTTCGTCTTTTTTTCGCTTTTTAACTCCTTTTCTATCCCGTTTTTGTTTTCGTCTCTTCTGTTCTATTTTGACCTTTTTGTCTTCCGTTATCATTTTCTCTTTCCATATTTTATTATATTTTCTTTTTTCTCTTTCGTTAACAAAGGTAACATTTCCTTTAGTCCGTTTTTCTAAACACTAGTCGCTTTTTACGCGACAATTTTTACGCGAATTTCGGAATTTACGCGGTTTTTTACGCGCTTTTCGGAATTTACGTGGATGTGCTCAAAACGTCTATTTTTTCGTGTAGTGTTGAAATCCACAAAGTTTTTTTTTATGCGAAATTTTGATTTTTTTTATGCGAACTTTGGAATTTACGCGGTTTTTTTACGCGAATTTCGGAACTTACGCGATTTTTTACGCGATTTTCGGAATTTACGCGATTTTCGGAATTTTTGCGGTTTTGATTTACGCGGGACGTATCCTTCGCGTAGAAAGCGACTTGAGTGTATTTCCTATTCTTCTTCTGTTATATCCTGTTTGATACCCTGCGCTGGCGCTGTTGTCAGATAATATACAAGTAAATTTAGAGCGACCTGCTCTGTTTTAGGGGTGTCATTGAAACGATGTTTTGTTAGAAAATTTGTTCGAAGTATCACGTCTGTTAGTTTGTGTTTCCTCTATAGGCCTCCTTGTTTCTCTCCCGGAATTCTCCTTTTGATTTCTCCTGTTTTGTGTTGTCTTTCTTGTCTTGTTTTCCTTCCTTTTCATACTCTCTTTTTCCTCTTTTCTGTCCGCCTTTTCCTTTTTCTCTGTTCCTTTTCTTTTTGCCCTTTTCCCAAACTCTGATTTTCCTTTCTTCCGTTTTCCAACATTTTCTGACCCATTTTTCCTCTTTTCTGAATCGTTTTTTCTCATTTTCTGTCCAACTTATTTCTATTCGGTCCCGATTTTAGTCTTTCTCTGCTTTTTTCGTTCTCCTATTTTTACTTTTAGTCGGACCCGACTTCGGCATCTTTTTTCGTTTTTTAACTTTTTTTATCCCGTTTTTAGTTTTAATCTGTTCCGTACTTCCTCTTATTATGTCCCGCTTTTCGCACTTTTCTGCCATGTTTCGGTTTTCTTTGCATTTAATTCTTTTTGTCTTACTTTTTCATTTTTTTCTCTAGTTTTTATTCTTTTTCTGTGCCGTTTTTCCTTTTTTCTGTTCTCTTTTCTCCATTTTCCTGTTTCTGTATTTTGTCCTTTTCTATCCCGTTTTTTTCTTTTTTTTGTCCCGTTTGTACTCCTGTTCTGTCCAGATCATTTTCATTTTCTTTCTCGTTTTCTTCGTTTCCTTTTTGGTTTTAACTTTTTTTCTCTTTCGTTCTTCATCCTTTTCTATTCAAGCTCCTGGTTTTTCGTTTCATTTTCTCTCGTTTCTGTCCTCCCGTCTTCCTTTCCACTTTATCCTCTTTCAATGTGCCCTTTTTCCTCCACATTCGGTCACAATTATTCTTTTGTTTTTCTTTTTTTCATGCCAGTTAGACCATTTATCTATCTATGTATATAAAAGTGAGCGTGAGTATGTTTGTATGTTCAACCATAACTCCAGAACGTCTTGACCGATCGCCACCAAACTTGGTACACATATTCCTTGATACAAGGAAATCAGCACTGGGAGGTTGATAAGAATGGGAGGGGTCATTGGTAACAGGGAGGGGGAGGCCCTAACTCCGAAACTTTTTTTTGGATGGTAAATGGTTGAATAATGCGCTCTAGAACCACCACGAAGTTCCACAGCCTCTTATTCAGCAACCCCTGTCTCTACCTCCTCGTGGTACCATCCGGGATACGTTCCTTAGTGGAAATCGGACAACCGGTGGAAACTAGGGTCGTATGCAAACAGAGAAGGGGACACTCATGCGAAGGCTGAGTGTAATGTCTCCGCCTGCAAGACGGTTCTTGTAGAAGGTATAACTACTAGGAACCAAAGCAGACCCAAGCAACCAAAAGTTAGAATTTCACTTAAGGAACGAACGTGGAAGTTCACATTTGGTTCAAATTTAGCTCCGCCGAACTTTCTTGCTGAGCAACCAGACACTACGTTTGAAAACCGAACTTTATAGTATCGTTTATACCTGTAGCAACTTGAAAGTACAACATGTTACTTGAAAGTAACTAAGTGTTCGGATACTGGTGTCTAAGGAAGGTTAATAAGCTTTATGTCTATTGATCTATAGCTTGCTAAGCAGCTTTACCTGTAATAAACCGAACTTAAAAAGCTGCCTGGAGTTCGCTGCATAGAGCGCTAAGCAGCTTCTGAAGAAACTTTAACATAAATTTATAAAATAGCACTTTAAGTTCTATTTTTATACTATTCTTCTATGTTCTACCTCCGCCTCCTCCTGACTTCTGTAAAGTCGGTTCATGCGATTAAGATAGACCATATAAAAAAAGTCACCGACCGCTGTTGGATTTGAACCCGAGCGTTCCGTGTTGCAAGCCTATCCTGATGCATTGCGCCATCTCTGGCGCCGCTAGTGACATACATTTTGCCGATGAGTTGTCTTTGAGTGTAAGGTAGATTCGGGGCTGTGGTTCGTGAGAAATTAGCACATCGAGTAAAATCGATGCAGATAGTATATTCCAGCAACGGAGCAACGGTATGCATCTAAGTCACCGAAACTCGAAGTTCGAATCCCCCGAGGTTTGGTTCGTGGTGTGTGTAAATTAATATTTATAATAAGCAAGTCGATTAGTCTTCAGATGATCTTTCATCAAATAAAATAATTGATATTGGTTATCACTATTTAACCGAAATTGAATGCCTTAGTTTAAATGAGAAATGTCATGAATCTATAAAACAGGAAGAAGTGGGAAATTCCCCCAATCTTTTAATTTTAAGATTATTGGAATTTCTTTTTGAACTGAATAGTGTTCTTTATAGCGACTTAAGTGATTTTTTTGCGAACTTTCAAGTTCTGTCAGAAGTTGCTTTGTATTCCCATTGAAGTTTAATCATCAAATACGAACTTGAAAGTGCTTTCTCGGCTCACCCAGATGTAGCTGAGAAAGTGCTGCAGCAAGACCAGCCGAGGAGAGACGTGAGTGGACATTCTCGCAGAAGGTATCCCACCAGTATTGCAGGAACCAGGAAGTTGGCTAGATGCTGATAACCACCAGGGACGAGTTGAAATTTTAAAACCACGTTGCAATAAAGTGTAGGATCATGTGTAGACCATGTCACAATGCTCCGCATCATATTGGAACACATCAACGAATTCCAGGACTCTCTTCTGCTGGCGTTCGTGGACTTCGAAAAGGCGTTCAATCGACTCAACCACGAAAACATCTGGGGCACACTAAGGCGTAGAGGAGTTTAGTTGGAGCAATTGACAGTAGACCAAATCGAGAATACCTACATACCTTGAGGAAAGAAGCGAACGGGATCTGCAGAGAAGCACTCGACTGGAACCCGCAAGGACAGCGTATAGAAGAGGCAGACCCAGAGGCTTATGGCGATGCAGCTTAGCCAACGACATCCGGGCTGTAGACGAGAACCTGTCCTGGCGACAGGCAAAAGCCATGGCGGGTAACCGTCAGCAGTGGAGATCTCTGATTTCATCCGTTTGTTTTGCCGGACCGACGGACACAAATACATAAGTAAGTAAGTAAATTGAAGATGTGATCCGGCGAACGGGCATCGAAATGAGAAGAATGGTCTTCATCAAAAGTAGCCAACTCTTAGCCTTCGCAGACGAGCTCGACATCATTACTCGGAACGTTGGGTCGGCGGAAGCAAAGATTGCTTATAAATCAATGCTATAAAATCAAGTACATAGTAGGAACAGGCTCCAGAGAAAGCAACGCTCGCCTCTCATGTACAGTGATTATTGACGGCGATGAGCTGGAAGTGGTTGATGAGTTTGTATATTTGGGGTCTCTGGTCACCGCCGACCACAACCGGAAATGGAAGTCGAGACTATTTTTTCCTTCGTCAGAGGCTTCAACCAAGGAACATATAAAACGCTAACCAAACCGGTAGTCCTCAACTACGGGCTTGAGACAGTAACTTTGATTATGGAAGAAATACGTGCACTTGGTGTATTTGAACATAAGTAGTTGCGGACTATTTTTGACGGAGTACATACGGAAAGCGGAGAGTGGCGTAGACGTATGAACCACGACTTGCAGGCACTACTTGAAGAGATTCCTATCCAACAGCTGACGAAAGTTGGGAGGCTAAGGTAGGCCGGCCACGTCGCAAGAATGCCAGAATGCCGGACGACTGTGCAGTGAAAACCGTTCTCTTCGAGAACCCCTCCGGCCCCAGGGATGGCGGGGCCCAGCGTGTTAGATGGCTTGAACAATAAGCGAAGAGTAGCCCAGTACCGAATACAGTGGAAAGGAATTTTGGATACGGCAAAAGCCACCACGGCAGTTGGCACAGTGGGCTGGCCACGCAGTACGGATCCGGGTGAGCGAGCAGTAAAAACAATATTCAGCAGAGAACCCGATAGAACCAGGATGCCTAAAAACAATTCTCAATTCATTAAACAGGACGTTTTTTTACATACCACCTGCACTGGTTCCGTCTACAGATCAAATCGATGACGATGCCTTTGATTCGCGACATAATGTCTAAAACACTATGTTCAATCATTGCTACTTTTAACACTTTTTCACATTCCATCTGCTTTTGTTTGATTGTTCTATCAAATGATCCACTTTTCAATTGTTTTGTAAACAATCTTATGCACAGATTTTTACTTTATGCTTGACCAACTAAGCATTGGTTAATGCTATACCAATGAAAATAATCAGATTTATTCACAAAAACGTTCGGTAAATTCATAACGTTAATACCTACAAAATGATGATTGTCTTCTTCAATCCGACAAATAATTTTTGCAAATTCTAGTTAGGTAATAAAATAAATTTTCACCCGAAAAACACACAAAACAAACACTTGGCACCATGAACGGACGAGCGAAAAAGTTTGACGTTCGATACGGCTCGGCTCTCGTCATCATGGCCTACTGCTATTTTTCTTTCCAGCGTATTACAAAACAACAGTCACTTCAATGCCAAAGAATCCGAGAATTGGTACAAAAATCTAACGTTTCGAGTAGTTAAAGCTCTAGAATGAAAGTTTGAAGCAAATGTGAATAAATAATTCTCTTTTGCCTCTTGGAATGTAAAAAATGGCGGAGTTAGTTGTTTCGACCTATGGATACCGATATCGGTTTGGAATCCTGTTAAAACTAAAAATTATTATCTAGAGATTTGGAGAATAATTGGTAAATTTTGATCTTTTGAACAAATTTTCATTGTAGTGATAATTCCTACGAACGATTTTGAAAACAAATACAAACCCACTTACCGTACTGCTGAGTTACGTTGGACTAGAATAATTCTGTTTATTGCAAATAGAAAGGCAACTTCCATATCAATCTAAACTCTATATACATGATTAGTACCGCCCGATTGCTGCCGAGATCAATTATGTGTCTAAGTATCTAAGTTGATTAAAATATTCCAAACACAATTGACAGAATAAAAGGAAAAAAGAAACATCACTCCTACTTAAAACCTCCAGCGTCAAGCGACGCTGATCACAAAACGACTAGAACCCACCCGGCATCCTACGGCGGATACGCGCAACCCGGTTCCAGTTTAGAACAGGTCGTCTCCACCGACGCCGAAACAATTCCCATTAGTTGCTGTTGCTCCTGCGGTTGCTGCTCCTGCTGTTGCTGTTGCTGCGACTGCAGGCAGCCTCCACCGTTGGCAACGCGCCGTCAAGTCATAATATTATTACCGAAGTAGTTGAGATTAAAGTCATCCTCGAAGAGAATCTGATCCTCATCCTGGCCGGAGCTCATGTTGATGCCGAGCTCGATCGGATCGATGGTTGTGATGTAGTAGTCCGCCCCGGGAGCCGCATCCGTGCGGTGCCCGGAAGCCGACCGCAGGCCACACTCCTGCACTATTTCCTCCTTCGAAACCGGGTTCAGATAGTCCGCCAGGTAGTAATCTGTGAATGAGTCGGTCGGTCGGTCGATGAATGTTTGGGTTGGCAAAAAGGGTGCAAAGCGTACCTGAATCCAGCAGGGCGTAGGCCTGAAAATTGTTCGAATTGATCGGATGCACAATTTGAACTTCCACGTTTCGACGAATCCCGTTCAGGATCTCACCGGCGGACCGTTTCAGCTCGTCACCCTGGACCACTTCGAATTGATTGTTCGCAACGTTGGCGTACGGTGGCTGCGGTTGGCCCAGTTGTGGGTGATGCTGGCTGGACGTGCCCGGTTGCGGGTTGCGGAAGTCAATGGACTGTGGAAAAGAAAAAAAAATTGAGGGTGAGACTGAACGAATTTTTAAGACCGCTGCTTCGAACCTCCGAAGCCGATCGTTGCTCGGGTGAGTGCGGTTCGTACTGCGCTAAGCTGGCGGTGGCTGCCGCAATCTCATCCTGGCTGGGTGAACCCGGCGGTTGCTCGCGAGCATTTTTGGCGTTGGCTGCCTCCATCTTGAAGAACAGCTCCAATCGTTGGCGTTTCTGTCAAAAAAAAAGAATGCAACTTAGGAGTGTTTCTAGATTAGTTCATCTGGGCGAAGGCTTACATGTTCCCAGGCAAGAAAATTGGCTTCCGAATCCCGACTGGATATTGTCCACAGGTGACCGGCACCTTGCGGCGCTTTATTGCCCTTGCGAAAGTGAGGGTTGATTGACAGGTTGTGCCGGACGGAGTTCTTCCACCGATCGTCGTTGGACTTGTAGAACGGAAAATGGTCTCTGAAAACAAAAATATGTGAAAGGGACCGACAAAAATTAGTTTAGATCGGCTCAATTGCATTTAAATTAGTTTCGATCACATGGCAAAGATTCTCACGCTTCACTGGACAACGCCTACTGTTCGCGTCCTTCAAATATTTTGACGTCACCCTCTGTGCAAAGTTCGACCGGATAACGAACCGCGCGACTCCATCGCGTACCGAGTGCCTAGTGAAGCATGAAAAAGGTGCGCCTACGAGGTGCACTCGAGCAGCCTTCACCCACCTGTACGTGCCACGGCACGGCACGGGGTATCGATATCGGTTCCCTAGACAAACGTTCACCGTACACACGTGCATCGTACCGAATGCTTGCGCTGAAACCATTAATCATGCAAGCAAAACCTGTTCAACCCACGGCCTGCCGCTGTTGCTGCTAGCACTAGCACTAGCAGGACCGATATGCATTTATTCCTTCACATATTCATCATATGGCGGTATATAAAAGGACGCAGGATATGCTACCCCCACCCACAAACCCTATACCGACCGGCCGAAGGAACGAAAGAACGAACGAACGAACGAAGGGAACCAACCGATATCCTATCCGCAGTCCATAAAAAGTAAATGTTTATTCATGTGGAAATATCGCGTTCCACGGTGCGCCTCGTTCCATAATTTTTATGACCTCGTCAGCGACACAGATAGATGCTGAAAAATATTCAAACGGAACAGGTTCGAATCGTAAATTATCCATCCGGCCGTCCATCCGTCCGTTCGTCCACCACACGAAGCACAGCTGATAATTTTTGTGTTTCTGAAAAAAACTTTCTTTTCCTACAGAGTTCTTAGGTCTAAAACCCCTACCTGCCGCCAACTACGATGATCGAGTTTCGATTTCTTGCCGACTGCAGAATTTTCCGTGCAGACATCAGAACAGAAGGAGGAAGGAAGGTTCGGTTCGGTGGGTTGTAAATCAGCAATCCGCGACATTTGACAAATCGTTTTCTTCCGTGTGATGCGGAAAATGGATTATATGCGGAATGGATTGCGATTATTTTGCAGTATATGATTGATTTCGTTCGGCAGTTCGGCATTCTGCATCCCCCGAAGGGTCCGATAGGGTTTTACAGAACGGTCCCGTCCCGGTAGTTTCCAGTACCGTTGCTGGATGCGACTTGAAACAGACGTAAGAACTTGCGTAGATTTTATGGTTTTCGACCGACTACACTAGAAAACTCTTTTTATATAACTTTTTGCGTTTTTTTTTGTGGACTCATGATACCGTCCGAGTGCCTGCTGTAATTTGCACTGCATTTCTTTTTGCCAAAATCACTCATGAGTGAGCAATATGTTTATTAAGTTTTATGTGTACTTGTGTGTAATGGATTTGCCCTTCCTTCAATGCTTACTCTACTTTAGCCACCTCGTTCCTCATGTCGATGCTGGCCGAAATTACAGTCATCCCTGGCAAGATTTACCAGTACATTTAACCATAAGAGTGACTTTTTTCTGTTTCAAGAGGCTTCATCGGAGTAATATAGAGTTCAGCACAAAAAAAGAGGAATGAGGAACCTAAGAATAAACCCATGCTAAAGTCATTTATACATCGAATGGCCAGATTCTATTAAGATTCGAACCCACAACCATTCACTTGTTAAAGCAGCTCTTAACTCAGTCGCTCACTTCGGATCACACGCTGCCATGAGCCGCTCCTAACCTGAAGTACAGCCACACACTCGAGCGAGGAATCGTCAAGCCAACAAACTCGGTTCATGGCTGTCCGTCTCCAATGTCTCGACTTTCCCACACTTTCCAGTTTCCCAGACCTCAGGGTCTTTTGGAGTCCGTAGTAAGCACAATTTTCGCTAAGAACATGTCTGCATATTGCTCTACTGCAGTTGTTATCCGAAATAGGGAGATCTAATCGCGTTCTTGAACAATTTTACCGCCAAAGAATTTGTTAGTAAAAACTTTAGCAAATTTGGATATCGTCAAGAGCTACGTTGATTAGTCAAGATGACAACATCTGAGTAAACTTTGACAGAAGCGGTGATAGCTCTCCTCGTCCTCGGCCGGAGTGGTCACTCGCAGGCAAACTTTTCTCAAAGCTAGCCCAGCAAACACCGAAGCTGAATTAAAATGCTACTGATTTGGTCACAGCTGATTTAACTCTGAATACAGGTGGTAGACGCTGAATAACGCTGTATTCTATAAATGATTAAGCAACCAACGAATGCGCTGTAAATCAGCTGCTTCACATAATAGTGTCACAAGCAGATTAGGCGCATCTTCAACCTCTCTTCAACAATTGTGCTATACTAGCTGAATAAACGATTTGTCATCGTAATAAACAGTCCTTCCACAAAACATTTATGCGTTGATTAAATATTTTAGCAGCCATTATTATTCATCCATAGCTGAATATGCATCGAATAAAATTTATGTAAACAATTCTGCAATACTTATTCAGCCGAAATTGGAGAACTTATACAACCTATTTCGCTTGAGGCCTTTTTATCGCCCTTTATATAACCTCCGTGCGCCTTGTTTCCAGCTTTGCGCAAATTGGTTATTCAAAAACGCGCAAAAGCCTCTATTAGGCTCCATTGCAGTTTCGAAAGCAGCTATCAGCAAGCCCGAAGCTTGATAGAATCACCAAATTTTCATGTTTAAGAGCTGAAAAAAGGTTTTTATTTCTAATACTAAACCATAGTTCAACCACAGGTAGAATTAATTCAGCTATAAAAGCCTTTGATCAGCCTGAAATTGTTACTTGTTACTGCTTTCAAAGCTGCAATGGAGCTTAATAGAGGCTTTTGCGTGTTTTGAAATAACCAATTTGCGCAATGCTGTCAATTCTATTTTTAGAACGAGAAATAATTTTGCGATGCTTTTTAAGTCGCTTAATCAACGTCTCATTAACCTTTATGCAGCCAAAAAATAATCTATTTTCAAATTTCAAAAATGGAACGCATTTTTATTTTGCTTTGGCGTCATAAGCTATATTTTAAATTTCGAATAACTTGAATTCGTATATGCAAACTAATTAAAAATGCATGTCGTCATCTTCCGCAAATTGAACCGCCATCTTCTGAAATTAAAAACTTTCCAATTAAATTCTACTATTTATATTTATTCGTTACAGATACGTATTTCGCCTACGACATGCAGCCTTCATTAGTGTCTGTTTTCGAAAAATCTTGTACACTGGATCGCCTTAAACCAACTCGTAAACAGCAAGAGCAACTGCTGTTTACGAGTTGGTTTAAGGCGATCCAAGCTGCATAAAGTAAGCACTCAAATGGTGTTTGACCAAGCGATGTTTAAGCTACTTTAAGTTTTTCCAAACCTGCTTTCCTCCAAAGCTGATAAACCAGCTGAATAGCGGATTTTTCTGCTAAAAGTTAATCTTATATATAAAAATGGATTTCTGTCGCGATGTTCCTTATAGAATCAAAAACTACTGAACCAATCGGCGTGAAAATTTGCATGTAGAGGGTTTTGGGGCCAGGAAAGGTTTTAGTGATGGTTAGAGACCCCTGCCCCCACTAAGAGGGGGGGCTCCCATACAAATGAAACACAAATTTCTGCATAACTCGACATCTAATCAAGCAAATAGAACAAAATTTGGCATGTGGGTGTTTTCGGTGACAAGAATTTATTCTATGGTACATTGAGACCCCTCCCCTCTTTATAAGGGGGATTATAACTCCTCTCCTCTTTAAAAGGGGGGGGCTTCCATACAAATTTCCTCATAACTCGAGAACTAATCAAGCAAATGGAACCAAATTTGGCACGTGGGTGTTTTGAAGACAAAACTTTTTTCTATGATGAATTGGGACCCCTACCCACTTTAGGAGGGGGGGGGGCTCCTATACAAATGAAATTCAAATTTCCTCATAACTCGAGAACTAATCAAGTAAATAGAACCAAATTTGGCATGTGGAAGTTTCTGGAGGCAAAAATATTTTCTATGGTGAATTAGGACCCCTCCCAACTTTAAGAGGGGGTGCTTCTACACAAATGAAATACAAATTTCCTCATAATTCGAGAACTAATCAAGCAAATGGAACCATATCTGGCATGTGGGTGTTTTTGGAGGCAACCATTTTTTCTATGATGAATTAGGACCCCTTACCTTTTTAAGAGGGGGGGCTCTCATACAAACGAAATACAAATTTCCTCATAACTCTAGAACTAATCAAGCAAATGGAACCAAATTTACCATGTGGGTGTTTTTGTAGGCAAGAATATTTTCTATGGTATATTTTCTATGGATTTCCCCACTTTAAGAGGAGGGGGGGCTCCTATACAAATGAAAAACAAATTTCCTCATAACTCGAGAACTAATCAAGCAAATGGAACCAAATTTGACATGTAAGTGGTTTTGGACGCAATATTTTTTTCTATGGTGAATTGAGACCCCTCTCTTCTTTAGAAAGCGAGTTATGGCCCATCTCCCCTTTAAGAGGGTGAGCTTCCATACAAATGAAATGCAAATTTCCTCTTATCTCGAGAACTAATCAATCAAATGGAACCAAATTTGGCATGTGGGAGTTTTAGATGGCAGAAATTTTTTCTATGGTGAATTACGACCCCTTCCTCTTTTAAGAGGGGAGCTCCCATACAAATGAAATTCAAATTTCCTTATAACTTGAGAACCAATCAAGCAAATGGAACCAAATTTGGCATGTGGGAGATTTTGGAGTCTTGAATTTATTTTACGATAGTTAGAGACCTCTCACTCCTGTGGTAGGGGGATATGGACTCTCATACAAATAAAACAGAAATTTTTGCGAAACTCAAAAACTAATCGAACTCGAGAAATTCGAGACTCTTCCATAAAACATTAGTCAATACAAGACCACAAAAACTATCTATAGTAACACTAGATCATTCAGGACGAGACGATCGCGAGTGTTGCCGGTGACCCGCCGTCGGAAGCGCCGCCCACTGGGGGGCTTGCAAAACTCGAGATTGTGACAAAGATCATCCGAGATTCATGATTTATGTACAACACAGGTTAATTTGTGGCAATACGAAGTTTGTCGGGTCAGCTAGTCTTATATATAAAAATGGATTTCTGTCGCGATGTTCCTTATAGAATCAAAAACTACTGAACCAATCGGCGTGAAAATTTGCATGTAGAGGGTTTTGGGGCCATGAAAGGTTCTAGTGATGGTTAGAGACCCCTCCCGCCACTAAGAGGAAGGGGTCCCATACAAATGAAACACAAATTTCTAAGAACTAATCAAGCAAAATCAATCAAACATGGCATGTGGGTGTTTTTGGTTACAAAAATTTATTCTATGATAAATTGAGACTCCTCCCCTTTTTAGAAGGGGAATTATAACTCCTCTTCCCTTTAAGAGGGGGGGGGGGCTTCCACACAAATTTCCTTATAACTCGAGAACTAAACAAGCAAATGGAACCAAATTTGGCATGTGAAAGTTTTCGAGGGCAAGAAAATTTTCTATGGTGAATTAGGACCCCTCCCCACTTTAAGAGGGGGGGTCCTGTACAAATGAAATACAAATTTCCTCATACCTCGAGAACTAATTAAGCAAATGGAACCAAATTTGGCATGTGAAGGTTTTTGGAGGCAAAAATATTTTCTATGGTGAATTAGGACCCCTCCCCACTTTAAGAGGGGGGGCTCCCATACAAACGAAATACAAATTTCCTCATAACTCGAGAACTAATCAAGCAAATGGAACCAAATTTGGCATGTGGGAGATTTTTGAGTCTTGAATTTATTTTATGATAGCTAGAGACCGCTCACCCCTGTGGTAGGGGGATATGGACTCTCATACAAATAAAACAGAAATTTTTGCGAAACTTTAGAAATGCGAAATTTGAGACTCTTCCATTAAACATTAGTCAATAACAAGACCATAAAAACTATCTATAGTAACACTAGATCATTCAGGACGAGACGGCCGCGAATGTTGCCGGCGACCCGCCGTCGGAAGCGACACCCACTGGGGGGAGGCAACTCTCCGCAGAAATCACTACTGTCTAGGTTTATTTGTTTTCCTATGTCTACCTGGGTTTCCTGGAACGAGCGACAGCGAGTAAGGAGAGGATCGGGAAATGGTACTTTCCACGAAAAAGTTTTCGGTGAAATGGTACATTCCGCTTAAGGTTTTTCACAAAATGACATTCCGCAAAATGTTGTACAATCATGGCGAATATTACTATCCGCTTTCTGGCTATGCAATGAGGGGACAGGGTAGTTGTTTTCTACTTTAGTGTGAGGGAAAATTGCAAATTTGTATAGTAAACTACCCATTCCAGGTAACTAATAAGCATTTACATAAGCAGCAAATCAGCGTATCTGGCATTATATTAGCTTTTTGACTGCATAGGTGTTGTAAATTGGCATCCAAAATTGTATTCAAATTCTTCGTGTCGGTAATTAGCTGTAAACTAGCATTGTCAGCACTATAAGAAGGTTATCAGTAAAGTAGCTGTATATTTTGCCAAAATAGCATTTAAGTAGCATTTAAGGCGACTTAAATGCTTATTGGCCTATATTTGAATAGTATTGGCGATGCTAATTGGTTACCTGGGATGCTTTCATAGTTACGTAACTGCCAAAATGAATCATCTAAGGTTGAACTCCTCAGAATCTTGCAAAACTCGAGATTGTGACAAAGATCATCCGAGATTCATGATTTATGTACAACACAGGTTAATTCGTGGCAATACGAAGTTTGTCGGGTCAGCTAGTATAAGATAAAAGTAAAAAAATCAGCATTACGTACATATATACATACTAATACGTCGTATGTGATGTGCGAAATTGGCATATCCGTACTATTCTGGAGGCGATATACGTGATGAGGAAGTATCTATATAAGTAAGAATTTACGATAAAATCCGATTAAGCGCGACTTACTTCATACTGCTATACAATTCTATGCTGAAAAACATATGTGTGCCAACATATGTATTATCGTTATATACGACTGAAAATCAACTTGAGGGTACTTTATTAAGCGTTAGTTACGATTCCAATTTTTTTAGAGATATTCACGATAATTTTCATACATTGATACACGGACGGCACGGTAGCACTTTTGAGCCAGCAGTGTGAACTGGCCGGCAATAATTCTTCCTCGGGTGTTTGCTCGATCGAAGACTCGCTTCTCTTTGTTCCCTATCAGCGTACCGCGAATCCGTGGTAAGTGTAAGTTTACCCGGGATTTCCACTCGATGTATTTTTTGAATCTCATGTTGCTGTCAATGGTTGCGAATAAAATCTTTAACACACTCAGTGCATTGCAACTCATCATCGTGAATTTGGTAAGTAAAATGCTGATGATCTCGTAGGGATGACCCTGCCTTTCGATGTATTCACTGCGATACCGTTTAGAGCACACGAGTGTTGAATAGCCGGTCCCGTCCCGTTGCAAAGCATTGAAATCATGCGACGATTTCACTGCCCGAATTATCTTGAGATCATCAGCGAATAGCAACTTTTCCGATTCCAAGTAATTACAAATGTCACTTACAAACAGGACATTAAAAGTAATGGTCTCAACATACTGCCTTGAGGCACACTCCACTGGGGATACAGAAACAGTGCGATTTGGTGCCATGTAATCTAACGAATACACTACGATCGGTCAAGTATGACGATAGCCAATTGGTAATCCAATCCGATAAAGCCATGCGTTTCATTTTTTCAATTGCTAGCGTGTGAGGTTCTTCGATACTTTTGAAAATTATCTGACTTTTGGTAAAGCCAGATCAAGCAACGGCCCATACTGTTGCTAATAACATATTAGTTTAAAGGTTTGAATTATCATTTAGCTTTAGGGGGAGGTGGGGGGGTCTCTTACAATAAAAAATCTGACACAGCCTAACCGCAAGCATTTTATTCCGGAAATGGGGAATTTTGGCCTCCCAGCCAGCATTGAGGTACGTTGGATGTTGGGATCTCGGCTGGAAGAGGCTGTTAAAGTCCATAAAACTGAGTTTCTTCGAGACTCGGCGAGGGTGCTGCAGAACAACTTATCCTGTATGATTATCAACATCGCTCTTAAGGTAATCCGACGATACGATATCGAAACATGAGGTATCATTCTTAGTAAAGGTAGCAAACTTCTTGGCTAAGCAGATGGCTTTGCCAGGTAGCTAAGCAGATGATTTGGTGCCAGAAACTTTGCCACGACGAAGGCTAGACTGAAAGCGGAGCCTAGAAGGATTAGGCTTAAAATTAACGCGTCGAAGACCAAATCCATGAATGATAGAGGTTCAAATCGTCGCTGTTATGTCAGACCGAGCTAAGTGACAAAATTCTTATTTCGAGAAAAACGTGTTCAAAGTTTGCTATCGATTGTTCGAAATTAGCCCATGGGAACCCCCCCCCCCCGTCTCTACGTCCATGAAGCAACTAAAATAGATATCTTCTATCTATATATATAAAAGTGAGCGTGAGTATGTTTGAATGTTTCACCATAACTCCAGAACGCCTCGACCGATCTTCACCAAACTTAGCACAAATGTTCCTTGATATAAGGGAAACAGCACTGCGAGGTTGATAAGAGGGGGGGAGGTCCATAACTCCAAAATGCCTGGACGGTTCTTCACCAAACTTGGCATACATGTTGCTTGGCATAAGGAAATCAGAACTCGGGGGCTTGACAAAAGAGGGGGGTTCATAACAGGAAGGGGGTCATAACAGGGGGAAGACCATAACTGCGAAACACCAGGACGGTTCTTCACCAAACTTGGCACACATGTTCCTTAACATTAGGGAATCAGCCCTGGGAAGGTAACAAGAGGGGTGAATGCCTAACAAGGGGAGAGAGATCCTAAATAACTAAAAGGGGTTGCGTTTCTCTTGCATTTAACTCGATTGCAGTTGTGCAATTGACTTTGAGAAAAGAGGGGGATTCCACCGCACAGTGGTCCAATCAGCGAAATACGTGATCGTTTGATATAGCGCCGAAACGTGAAGTGTTTCGCATATAGTGTCTTCAGGAACATTTCTCGGTGTAATAAGCCCCTTCTTGTGAGAGAAATCTTTGAGTGATTAATTCCCTTAAAAGTGAGATACGAAATTTATTTTCTCGTATATTCGAGATACAGGTTTAGTACTTTCAGCAAAGTTGTAGTAAATATCAATACAAACAACTTTGTCAAAGACACCATACTTGTATCTCTTCATGGAAATTGTCTATGAAGCGTTATTCATGGACAAACCCTTCAAAGCAGTTTTTAAACCCTGAGTTATTTTGGTCAACTTTTACGGGTTCACAGTGTTGTAGAAAGTTGTTTATCTTGCCAAAATCAACGTTTTTGTAGAACATTATAATACGTGATTTTCTGAAGTTTCGGAGATATTGAGCTTTTTTGAAGAAAAATAGTACTTCTTTGAGCTTAAATATTTCCCAAGGTGGCAAACGGTGGTAGATCAAGCTCGTACTTAAAAGTATAACAAAAGATTGTGTTGCTTATTTTATTTTTTGTTTGAGTAAGGTTAATTGTTAACTGCTTGTCAATTCGTGTTTTCCATTCATCCGAGAAAATTCGGTCTTCTGCGACTGTTATTGAAATTCGGCCATTTGGATTTCGACCATTCGTGATTCGACCATTTGTGTTTCGGCCATTTAGTACCAGCCATGAGCCAAGAGTGCGATCTTTTGAAAAGACATCAATCGAAGGTATTGAACAAAATAGGCTTAAGTCGGTTATTTGGAAGCTTTTCTCTTATTAATTGCGTCAAATAATTTTAAGTCTACATTCATTTTCGACTCGAAAGTAGGCGAAGAAATTGATGGTAACGCAATTTGTTAGAAAGAGATTGTCAACATAAACAAAATGGCGTTTATTGCATCCGAAGTACATATTAATTTTTCGATACACATGACTGGGATAGATTCTTAAAACAACTGTAACTTTTGAGGATATAAACAGATACAGTCAATTGACACTTACTTTTACAGGTTTTTTATTGTACTTTTAAGTAGGAGTTGTTTGATCTGCCACCATTTGCCACCTTGGTAAATATTTAAGCTCAAAGTAGTACTATTTTTCATCAAAAATGCTCAAAATCTCCGAAACTGCAGAAAATCACTTATAATAATGTTCTACAAAAACGTTGATTTTAGCAAGATAAACAACTTTCTAGAACACTATGAACACGTAAAAGTTGGCCAGAATAAGTCAGGGTTTAAAAACTGTTTTGAAGAGTTTGTCCACGAATAACGCTTCATTGATAATTTCCATGAAGAGATACAAGTATGGTGTCTTTGACAAAGTTGTTTGCATTAATATTTACTACAACTTTGCCGAAAGTACCAAACCTATATCTCGAATGGACGAGAAAATAAATTTCTTATCTCACTTTTAAGGGAATTAATCACCCAAAAATTTCTCTCACAAGAAGAGGCTTATTATACCAAGAAATGTTCCTAAAGACACAATATGCGAACAACTTCACATTTTGGCGTAACATCACACGATCACGTATTTCGCTGATTGGACCACTGTGCACCGAGGAGGAATATATGTTAAATAAACCTTCCCAGGTAACCAATAAGCATTAATATAAGCAGTAAAGCAATCGTTTATTAGCATCCCTGGCGTTTTATACTGCAGATTGCTATTTATCAGCCTTTTGACTGCAGAACTGTTGTAAATTGGCATCCATAATTCTATTTAAATTCTTCTTGTCGGTAACTAGCTGCAAATAAGCATTGTCAGCATTATAAGAGGGCTAGTAAAGTAGCCGCATATTTTGTCAAAATAGCATTTAAGTAGCATTGAAGGCAACCTAAATGCTTATTGGCTTGCATTTAAATTGCATTGTAAATGCTTACTGGTTACCTGGGTTGGTTTCGTTTCCATTACAGTGATTTTCATTGATCTAATTAGCTAATAATTAGCTACGTGACAGAAGGGAGACCTCACTGGGAAGGAACCGACATGTGGGGGGACGAGGAACGTGAGTATGAATGTACGTTCCGCCATAGCTCCGGAGCTTCTGGACTACTGTTGTTCATCAAACGTCGTTTGTCAAACACATGTTTTGCCTTTCTACTATATAAATATATAGTATAAAGGTATAGAAATCACTCGAAAAACCGGAAATTGAAAGAAGGTCCTGCGGGCCGAATGACATATACCATTCGACTCAGTTTCGAAAACTGAGCATTTTCTGTGTGTGTGTGTACGTGACGTTTTTTAATCTCACTCACTTTTCTCGGAGATGGCTGGACCGATTTTTATGATCTTAGTGTCAAATGAAAGGTCTAGGTGTCCCATTGGTCGCTATTAAATTTCACACTGATCGGACTTTTAGTTCAAAAGTTATGTATAAAAATACGAAAAATATGGGACTTCATTATCTCATAGGTCCCTTAACTGATTTGAACAAAATTGATTGCATTTGAAAGGGAAGCCTTTCAAATGTATGTATGTATATATGTATGTATGTATGTGTGTATGTATGTATGTATGTATTTGTGTATGTATGTGTATATGTATCTATGTGTGTATATGTATGTATGTGCGTTGTTTCGCTTTTGGAACTCCAGTGCCGCATACGAAATTTGTTTTCGATTGGCAATACGCAAAATGTGTTCAGAACAGATTTCTTGACATTTTGATAACATTCTGACCATGCATTCAAAAGCTATCATCTTTCAAATATGTAAGTGTGTATGTATGATGTATGTATGTACAATTTGCAGTTTTGTAATTTGCATTTATATACAGGAAAAGTGATGAAGAGCACTTCCAGCTCAACTAAAACGGTTTGATTCGACTATTTTTGATTGAAATGAAATTTTGCTGATATGTTGAATACCACGCAAGGATTCATTTTCTATGAAACTTATTTTTTTTCGTCAAGCGTAATTTGTCAAACAGGCGTATTTAAAAACGAGGTTATTATGTGTTTAAAAATTCATATCCCAAAACCTACTTATTTGTTCAAAATGACATCAAAGAAAAAGTTGTCGAAAATTAAGTGTATTTTCAATAAGGCCATTGCAACTAATTTCAAAAGTTTTTGTCACCCCCCGTTGGAAATTGGCTTGAAAAATCGAGGGGCAAAAAATAATTTGTAGGATATGAGTTAATTTTTTCATAAAATCAATTGTCTGTGGGTTCTACAACCTGAAAAACTCAAAAAATGAGTGTACGAGTTGAGTTGATGCCTCTAGCACGAAACAGAAATGAAAATTCAAACAACGGAATTTCCGAAAATCGGCCGAAAAATTTTTCTTTCGTTTATTTTCTTTTTTCGTAGATTTTCGCATGGAAAATAATAACGTATATATTAAAGGCAAGAATAGATTTGGTTTTCACGTTTAAACTTTAAGTAAAAATGCCTTAAATCAATTTTTTTTGCTCGATTAAAAAAATCTCTTTGTTTTTTTTTCGCCCCCCCCCCCCTCCCTTCAGTGGCCCAACAGCGAAAGGACAAAAACTTTATAAAATATTTGTAATGGCCTAACTGAAAGAGAAAACTTCAAAATTTCATGAAATACCATGATAAAAATCATAAAATGAGAATTATCTCAAAACATGTTCCCTCAGATTTGTCTCATATTTTTTTGAAGATAGCCTAAATTATACTCTAAAATCTAGTGAAGAGCTACCGAAAAGAAATTTCAAATCGAATTAAAAAGTATTTGGTAGCACTGCTGTTAAAAAATAATATTTTTTTAGGATTTATTGGTCAATTTCCTTTGGAAATGTAAAGATGATTTTTTCTTAAACCAAATATTTTCGGAGATATAAGCAAAATAATTAAGAGGGTTTAACAAAAATTTCTTTTCTGTGAAAAGGATGTGCTCCCATCAACCGTGGGGGCCAATTTTGGGTTTTTGTTTTTTGACCTAAGACGAATAGTGTTACAAAATTTGCTTTAAATCCGTAAAAGTCGATTACACGGTTCTTGGATACCTCGCGTAGAATTACCCTAGGACATAATTTTTAGATTAAAACATTAACTTGAATTAACAATAACTTGAGAACGGCTAGGCCTAAGAAAAAAGTTTATGTGACATATTTTGTTCAAAATCATACGTAGAATTTGATTTTGTTTGAGTTTTATTAAAAGAAAGTAAAATTAGGGTATTTTCGAAAACTTTGTCAAATTTTCCGTCCGTCCGAGTATCCGTCTCGATAACACTTCACCAGATTTTAGAGCATAATTTAGGCTATATATTAAATATTGCCCTCATTTATAAATAAGCCCTTTTGAACAGTTACGCTTGATGCACAAAAACTAAGTTTCATAGAAAATGAATCCTTATGTGGCATCCAACACCTCAGCTAAATTTCTTTTCAATTAAAAATAGTCGAAACAAAAATGGTTCTTTTTCCAGCGCTTTTAAGCAGGAATTGCTCTAAAACATTTGAATCGTAATTTTCTTCTCTCACTGTTACCTGCAATCGGAAATGTTTGTGGCACTTTGGTTTTTGAATTATTGATTTACTACATATATTCATTCTGGAGTCTAATAAGGAAAATACAATAGTTGCTCGCAGTAAATTGAAGTTTAAAATATGGCTAACTGAATTATAAATACATATTCAGAAACTAATAAATAAAAAATGATCTAGTAGAAAGACCAGGTCACGCCGCTAGGTGGATTAATTCGGGTTTTTTAATCTTACACTACTTCTTGAAAGATTAAGCTATTTTTATAAAACACTTTTTGCTTTTAACACGCTTTTTATTTCTATTTTAGATTTGTGTGACGTCCTAAGAGGGGGGGGGGAGGTTGAGTTTTGTGACACAATCGGACAGAGGGGGGAGAGGGGGTCTAAAAAAGCAGAAATTTAGTGGACGTCATTTTTGAATCGTCCCAATATTTCATTTGTCATTTTATTCACTTGCTGTTACTTGCAATCGGACTAGACAAGCAGAAGCAAAGAAAAGCAGTTGATTTAAGCATTTAGGAATAGTGGTGTATAGGGTTGAAAATGTTAATGAGTAGATTTTCCCAAATAAATTTATACAAGTTTCAAACAAATTTTGACCGACTATCGAAAAAGGCAAGCGCTGAAAAACGATAAAGTTTCCCAACCTCAAGCATGCTTTTACGCTATTTCTTTCATCTCCTCTCGTTTCGTTAACCCTCTAACAGGCAACAACGTAAAAACGATGAGATAAAGTTCATGAAAATACATACAAAAGAAGCTCAAGTTTTGTGCAAAAGTAATTATCTGAAGAAGTGCCAGCTAAGGAAAAGCCCAATTTCTCTGTTTCGTTTTTTATGTCTAATGCTCTACCCAGTTATGTTTTCATCTAAGATATATTACATAATTGAAGTCAAGCATTTAAATCACTTATAGAAAAATTTTGAGGTCAATCTTTTTGTTCTAGATATCCTTTTTTTCAAACGTGAAAAAGGAAATATTCGCGCAATAATTATTTTTGTAATTATGCAAAATTCTAGTTTTTAATAGATGATTATTTTTGAGCGCATGGTCAGAAAACTGTGGTGAAAATATCAAGATATTTGTACATACTACATATTTGTCGTTTTCATATGAACATTTCTCATTTTATATGAACACATTTTTCATATTATCAATTCAAAACAAACTTTTTATGTTGCTCTGAAACTCCAAAAGTTAAGGCCATCTACAGATCTTTTGTGTTTATATACATGTTTAAATCACTTAAATATAAAAAAGAAGGTGTTGATAAAGTAAATTAAATGACACTTACAAATATTTCACACCCTAGGAAAGAAAATATAATTATTGCACGCAGTACGTTCTTGTGAATTTTACTATTAAATAAGGATTTTGAGGACTAAGGAAGTAATGTTTAAAAATAGAGTCAACTCAATAATAGATGTTCCTGAGAAAATTAAAAATAATGATTGTTGCAGTAGAAAGGCTAGGTCACACCGCTAGGTGGATTAATTCGGGTTTTTGACTTAAAAAGAGCAGCATCGGGGGGCTGATAAAAGAGGGAAACGGTCTCTTTCAAGGGGAGAGAAAGGTTCAAATGGGTAAAGGGGTACGTTTCTCTTGCAGTTGGAACGATAGTTGTAAAAGTTGTTTTATTTCTGAATGGGGGAACAGGGTGGCCATTAAAATGGGGGAGGTTCAAAAACATAAAACAGGCTTTGTGTCGATTTATAGGGATTACTGAGAAGAAGACATTAGATTTACAAGTGGTTGGGGGACAACGTGAGAGGAACTGACAAAGGGAGTAGACATATTCAAAGGAAAAAAAGGATTTTGTTTCTTGCATTATGAGAGTTTTCGTTACAAAAACAGATATACAAGTGACTGAGTGACAAGGGGCCCCGCGCGAGATCGGGTAATCAGCTAGTTTTTAATAAAATGTAGCGCTTCTTGTTCACGGCATGAGAAAACTAGAACAACCATTGGAATCTTTATGAAAACATCTTTTTTTGTCATGAAAAAATTTAATCGAGCCCAACAGCACTGGGAGATACTGAAACAAATTACATTCTTTTGCAATAATATCTACTGTACAGTGCAGTGCAGTGGTTGGAACTAGGATTCGTTTCCGTCATTCGAAGTGACATGTGATTTACGGGACAGCAGCAGTATTGTAGCCGGGCTTTGACAAAACCCGAAGGAAGCGGGTGCCCTATTGAGTTCTGCTTATTTCGCAGTTAAACTATTCGTGGTAGGTACATTTTCATTATGATTCCTAGCAGGCACGAAGAAGTAGAAAAGAATAACGGATCGGCTACCGCACAGGCGCGTGTCCATTTTTACTCTTTCGACCCATAATGATGGAAGGATAAATGTCTCCCCCATCAGGGGGAGACATTTCGCTTTCGAATGGACGGGGTGATAGGGGTAGTTCCTTGCTAGCTCCTTCTTTTTTTTTTTGGGGGAGGAAAAAGTTTACCCGACCGACAAGAATTGGAACTTCTAAATTTCATCCAACATGGAGGGAGCGAAGTCGATTTAGGGTACGTAACCGTAAAACTGTATTGCTGAATGGCTTAATTGACTACGGACACGAACCCATCAAGTCAAGCAGCAAATGGAACTGAAACTTTTGGCCTCTACTCACATCATCCGATGGGGGAAGTTTTCTACGGAAAAGTGTCATCGAATAAACGTTAAGCGGATAAAAAACTTCTATTTCTACCATTTGAACTCGACAAATTAACAATTTTAAAATTATGCCAGAGAGCTTCTATTGGTAGGATCGAAATACTAGAAATTTTAACTATAATTTATATTTTTATAATCTAAAAAAAAAATTTGCCTTATGGTCTGCTGTCTAGTAAAACGCATTCTAACGATTTCATTCCAATCCGACATACATACGAGAGCACTAGCCCAACCGTTTTCTTTCGTCATTGTTTTCACGAATCGGAAAACTATCGACAGCGCTACTTCAAATTGCGGAAACTAGAAATAGGATTGAAAAAATAAAGAAAAGAAAATCTACAGCCGTACTTCAATTTTGTCGGCCCGATCGGTGTCAACCGGCCGTCCGCTCACACGCGCCAACACTTTAACGAAGGTTCGCTTCTTCGATTATTAGTGGTTCTATTGGCTTTTCGGCTGGGCCCGAGCCACGTAAATGATAGACGAAAACGGGTGAGCAAAGCGATTCAATATGATTCAGTGCTTTTCGATTCGTACTTGGATTTTACTTGTTTTTAAATTAAAAACACTGAACCATGAAGAAAAAAATATCCAGAGGTACATAAAATAGCGTAAACCAGATCACGGACCAGAACTCGGCAGTTTACTTGGGTCATTCGCGTAGCAAAATCCTATAGTTTAGTACAAAACTCGAACCGAAAACGATTTCTTTCCGGCGGTCAACGCCTGAAATGGCGAACACGAATCAATACATTTCTCTGTCAAACTCATTCCCAGCCGCGTCTTGGCGTTCATTTGCGAACGAATTTAGTCCATTCCGTGAGCCATCCCTTTTCCCCTTGAAAAAAAAAGGACCAAAACCGAACAACGCGCAGGCAACTGGCGGATGATGACGGTTCGGTTAATGGACAGGCCGTACAACGAACGGCGAAACACGGTAGGTAGGTACCTACACCGAAAAGGCAAAGATGGCGAACGAGTCTGCCACAAACTGCCCACCGCCCACTTTCGTTTGCCGGACTGGGGGACGGCAGGACGATCATGCGCACTAGTGAGCATCATCGTATCGTTCGTAATGGCCCACGCCAAGGAAAGCCCGCACCACTCCAGCAGACCGTAATGCGGACCGATGATGACGACGACGACGACGCCGGGGACGATGCGGTGGCCAATAAGCACACCCCAAACGAGGACGAATCGAATGGCGAATGCGACAATTTACTACTGTTCACTTCACCACCCACTTTGCCTTCACTTCACCCCCCTCTGGTACAGAGAACGAACTTATGGGATAATCATTTCGTACGATTGAACCGACGAAACGGGCTCGAAGATCGTAAAATTCAGTGTAGCTGAGCTACGATTATGGTTCATATATTTAACGACGAACTTGCAGAAGCGTGATGACCATTAAATGTCGAAATGTATTTTCCGCAGGTGCCCGAAATCGGGGTCAACCGTTTCAGGTGGCTTCAATTGCTCTTAGCTTCTGTTTATTTCAGTCAGTTTGTCGCAGGCCAAAATAGAAAAAAATACGTAATAGGACTTTGTCTCTGGTGGATTTAAACTAGAAGCTAGCATCTGGGGCTCTACGCCGGCCATCATGTTTTCCATACTGTTTCATCCAACCTTAAAGACCGAGTCTCCTTTCTTGATATCCTTCACGTTCTGGAACCATTTCAACCGTCTTGACATCACCGGAAGATATTCCTTCAACCATCGCTTTCAAAACATTTACGGATTTATCCGTAGTTCTACGGATTTAGGGATTTTCTACAGACCTACGGATCAACTGCTTGTATCTACGGATTCTTATAAACTTTACGGAAAAGGTTGAAAATTTCTTTCAGTTACAAAACTCACATACAAGTGAATAATATCCTGAAAACCCCAATTTAATCCACCTAGTGGTGAAAGGAACCTTTGTTATATCATCTTATATGTCATTTGATATGGGCATTTCCAGCTAAAACATTATTTTTGATTTATACAGGTATACCTCGATAGTACGTACACCCGCGTATCGTTTAGCGTACGTACTATCGAAACGTACGTTATATCGAATCACAATTTTTTATGTCAAATATTGCTTTTATTATGTTAAATATTGCCTAAAATTTCCAAATTTTAAGAATTTGGAATGGTTTCGCAATGGTCAATGTTCCTAATTTAATTCTAATGATTATTGAAGCAAATTTTTATTCTCAGTTTTCGTTAATAGTGTTTGAGGTGTTGTAGTTCGGAATATTTTATTGCGAGGGATCAGCATCGCTTGCTTTCGTGTCTCGTTCATTGCAAAACTTTGACAACAAAATTTTTTCGGAGCCGTGACAATTACCCAGTTTTAAATTCGAGCCAGTACTTTGGACTTTGGAATAGTAGTTTGCATTGTAATTTACAATAATATTTGACTCAGGTGAAAGGCCGAGATCGCAGAGCACCAAATTTTTGTATGTAACGGTTTGTAAACGAATTAGAACGCGTGATTTTGATGACCACCTCGATGTCGTTATCTTAATTTTGCGAGAAACCTCATCCTCATCTAACAAGACGGATGCAATATTATTCGCCCACACAGTGGATTCGCGCGGGACTAGTTTATGTTTTGCTTACGGAAAAAAATGTCCAAGGCATAATATTCATATCATCGAAACGAACCCAGGCCCAAATACGTCGCACACGCTTTCTAAACGACTATTTATTTGCAATGGTGATCGCGAAAAGTAGAGATGAAATGTAATCGCTGACGCGTTGTTTCGCAGGATCATATCATCTATCAAAATGAACCCTGATCTGTACCTTCCCCTACTAACATAAATCCTATCCCGTGATGCTTGTGGAGATGCAGTGGTACCCGCGGTCTCTAGCAACAACAAGTATCGGACTAATATTCCTACCTTTTCCCATGTAGTGCAGCCTTTTGGTCGTGGCCGGCGTCATTATTGGTCAATTTTCAAAGTATTGAATCAGTAGAAATTGCACAACGAGTATGTCATGCTACTCCCAAGCACCATTCAATTGGTTCTTTGTGCAGTCTTACTGGTTTGGCCAATCACGGAGTGCAACTACGGGCAGTTTACCTAAGCTAAGCTAATTATAAAATAAATAATTATCTTGGCAAAATTATTTTAGAAAAAATACTACAAATGTTAAAAAATAAGTTGAAAAGTAAAGCCTACAGGAATCCAAAAACATTTAGTTTTTTGCAAAATTCTCTCTCAAATTGAAAATTTACATATTTTAACCGAATAAATCTAGGTAAAGGTTTGGTACATAGTTGTCAATATAAGCTGAAATGTTCGAATCTCGGCTAGGCGGTGCTGCTAGATAGAGTCAGTAGGATTGTTGCACTAACCCCGTAACTGTCTTGTACTTTAACAGCCGGCTGCGAAGTCTGTCGATAAAGAAGGGTTAAATCTTAGAAAGATGTTGCCCAAGGCTATGCTTTATGGAACAGACGTGCTTTTATTTTTGCAACTTGCGCTTGTAAATAAAAGCTTAACTCACCAATCTTCAAAATTTTGAAAAAAATATGCATTTGTGTTTAACTTTACAACAAAATTAATATGGATAGTTTAATTACTAGCGCAACGTGATTTTTCCTCCAAAGAAAGTAAAATAATTCTTATATAATGACGCACAACATATATATTTATAAATTAGTCAGTTGCTTGCAGTCTCATTTTTCCACGCTTCACTTTTGTTCATATGGGCCAGTTATGCTTTTATTAGTAGTAATTGTATTAGACGTATTTGACGAACAATCTGCAAACAAACGAATATAACATTGCCTGCTATTCCCCCCATCGCAATTGGAAAGATTGTGAATCGCAGAAAAGGTTAATTCCCTGAGCAAAAATCTGCAAAATCAGAATGCTAAAATAACTGTTATTTAGAACGTATATTTGATTAATTTACTATTTAAGAACTGTTTTTAATTTTAAAATAATGGTTTTTATATAACAGAAATAACTGATATTATTCAAATATTTAGAATTATTGAATACGTACTTGCTTGTATTGACTCATAAATATTCATAAAAAAGTTTCTGCTTTATATAGAAAATAAAAAAATCATTGCTGGAAAATGTACGTACTATCGAGGCAAAATGTACGTATTATGGAGGGTACGTAATATCAAGGGTACGTACTAACGAGGGTACGTACTATGGAGGTATACCTGTATTTGAATTTGTAATTTTCATAAAACTGACAGAGTCAACTTATATACACATCACTTTGAACTAAATTCTTATATAAACTGTTTCTTAGGGCCAGCCGTTCTCAAGTTATATTCAGATGTGAAATCTAAAAATTATCTATTAGAGTCAACACATGCAAAGTATCCGATAACCGTGTAATCGACCTTCACGGTTTTGAACCAAATTTTGTCAGATTTTTCATTTTAGGTCAGAAAGCAAAAATCTTAAATTCGGCATAAATACATTTCAACCCAATTATTCTAAAGGATAAGCTTTCCAATAACACCAGTCACCGTTTCATGCAAAATAGACGCATTCAAGTGCATTTAAGCCGCATTTAAGTTATATCTTATTAATTAATGCAGAAAAAGCAAAACAGTCTTCAGCTAAAATATTCCTCTTTTATGTGCAAAATGTTGTCTAGAACATCACATTGAGCTGTCTGTTGAAATAAACATGTTACAAGAAGAAATGTGATTTGAGGGGTCGTTTATAAACAAAGGTCTATTGCTAAAAATGGGTAAATGGTAGAAGTTTGATATCTCCAGAAAAAATATTTGAAATTGGTTTATCTTTAATATTTTGAAACCAAAAAGGTGAAACAAAATTTACTCAAAAAGTTATTATTTAAATTGTTGTTAAAGTAACACGTAAATATTGGACGACCCCTTCAAAAGAGGCATCATTTTTTCATTCAAAAAGTTGCCGAAGACTACATTGAGCTGAGACACGCCGTTTAACCGCAAATATATTTGTCTCGAAATTTCAATTTCTGGTCCATAGTGCCATGGCTTTGCTTTGCTTGATTTTAAAGTGGTTTCTTTAAACAAATCGTTAAATTTCGCAACCACTAAGAGATAGATAGTTACTAAATGCGGCAAAGTTGCTTATTTTAGTGTGTTCTACAATTTTTGTGAAGACGCTATTTATTTGGAAGCGCCTTAAAAACGAAAATTTGTGTCACCCTATTAGGTGGATTCAAGGTTACCCTAAAAGTGTAAGAAAATGTGCTATATTTTATTAATTAACTGCTCCAAAGAAACACTCGTTGAAAAATTACACATTTATACTATATTATTCTGTTTTTAAGGTTTGGTCCCATTAAAGGTTTGGTCATTAAAGTTTTCTTGAATACATTTCATCAATCATTTTTAAATATATTTTGACCAGTAGAACCAATTCTTATGAAATTTGGCAAATACATTGTTTGGCAGTGTTAAGACCTCTCGTTTAAAACAATTGACACTAGATAAATTATCTTGGTTGAAATCGCTATAAAGTATTGTAAATTTTAACGTCTAACTTCAATTGTTCATAACTTTCAAACTAAAAGTCCAATCAAAAAGCAATCCAATAGTAATCTATCCGGCTATATTACCTTTCAAATGAGACTAATAGTGCATAAACCGGCTTGGCCATCTCTGAGAAACAGGCGGTAATTATTACCTTGTTAAAGCACGTTTTTAAGCATCACTTTTAAACTACTTGTTTGTTTTCAATCAAACTTCCTGAAAATTTTTATGATAGCAAGAGCTTTCATTTGGTACTAAGATTATTTAAATCGGTTGGGTGTTTCCGGAGAAAATCGTGTCACGTAGTTTTCACATTTTTGCTTATTACTTTTAAACGAAACATCGGACCTCGAAACAATTCAATAGTGATATACTAGGCAATAACTTTCAAATGTGACTAATAGCGCATAAATCAGTTCAGCCATATCCGAGAAACATCCGATAGAAAATGAGCTGCATACACATACACATACACACACAGACAAACACACACAGACAAACACACACAGACATACACAGACATACACACACACACACACACACACACACACGCGCACACACATGCGCACACACACACACACACACACACACACACACACACACACACACACACACACACACACACACACACACACACACACACACACACACATACACACATGCGCATACACACACACGGTATGGTAAATGGTTGAATAATGCGCTCCAGAACTACCACGAAGTTCCACAGCCTCTTATTTAGCAACTCCTATCTCTACCTCCTCGTGGTACCATCCGGGATACGTTCCTTAGTGGAAATCCGACAACCGGTGGAAACTAGGGTCGTGGACAGAGAAGGAGGCACTCATGCTGATGCTGAGTGTAAACTCTCCGCCTGCAAATGACGGTTCTCAGTAGAAGCATATTCATGAACCTGAAAATACTGAGAACCAGAGCAGAGGGTCCAAAGCCCCTGGAAGGAGGATGGTTTTAACAGCTGCTATCCATGGCTAAATGTAAAAACGTGAACGGATAACCCCCAAATCCAAGGTGTCATGCGACCCGTGCCGAGGCATGAATGGTGGGGGGGTTCTATAAATACTCAGCCGCAAGCGGAGCCTGTAGAGTACCAGGGCACCCCCCACGGTAATCTGTCCTTACCGCGTCATGAGGGGCTCTGATGCGGCGGACTCTTCTGTCCCCTCAATTCGTGGGACTTTATATGGATGAAAACATAATAAATTTAACTTCAGTAAGCGTGGACGGATTAGATAATCCGTTCGCGAGAGGCGGAATCGAGAGATCTCCGCCGATGAATACAAGTGGCAGCACCAGCGTAAGCGGAAGAGGAAGCGGCACACCTGTCGCTCCAACTGCATCTACGTCGGACGCAGCGACGACCAGCCTGTCGCTAATGAAAGCAGCAAACCCGTTGGCGGGAGGAGACATCCAGCGTTCTCCACCAAGGGTGGAGAAGGATGCACCTAGAAGCGCTAGTGTGGGTGGGAAAGGCAGCAGTATGCCGGACACAGCGATGAACGGCCCAGCGCTAATCAGGGCGATGGAGAAGAATAGAGAGCGTCACAGCAGCTCGATATAATAATCGAGTTCACGTCAGGTAGCGGCAATTTCTCAAAGGACCTGAAGCAGAGCTTGCTCATGCTTCGGAGAACCTTGTGTGCAGCGACCAAAACACACAACCAAGGCATCGAAGTCAGTACCGACGGATGCCTGCCCGTTGACAGGGTGTCGCAACGCGGCTGAGAGAGCTACGGAGACCGCTACCAACAGCGTTAAGGCGTCCGCCAAGCGTATGAGACAGACCCCGGAGGATGGCACCTCTAGTGGACCAAAAAACGCCTGATCGGTAAAATCCCTCAAGTGAGCGGGTTGGCGGAGCCAATCGATCAACCAGCGGGAAGCACCAAGACGGGTGGCCCGTGGATCGAAGTTAACGCCAAGAAGAGAAAAAGAAAGAAAAAGGAAGCTCCACCTAAGCCGACAAGGAAGCGAGCGAAGAAGGGCGACGCTCTAATCCTGAAAACTGACGAGTCGAAATACTCGGAGGTTTTGAAGGCCATGAGAGAAGATACCCTACTCAGGGATCTGGGTGCGGACGTGCGGAGTATCCGCCGCTCACGCACTGGCGAAATGATCCTCGAATTAAAGAAGGACGCCACCAAGAAGAGTTCCGCATACAATTCGGTTGCGGAAGGAGTGCTCGGGGAGAGAGTGCAGGTACGTGCTCTCACACCAGAAATTACTCTCCAGCTTAAAAACCTGGATGAGATCACCGATGTGTGTGAGGTCGTACAGGCTCTCAAAGAGGAAAGTGGAGTGGTGGTGGCAACCGAGGCGGTTCGCCTACGCAAGGGTCCGTCCGGGACCCAGGTAGCCACCATACGACTTCCATTGACTGACGCAAACGAAGCCCTGAAAGCTGCTAGGCTAAAAGTGGGGGGGGGGGTTTGTCCACTGAGCGTGCTCAAGCAGCTAATAAATCCCTAAAGGTGAGCAAGGCACCGGGGCCAGACGGTATCCCGAATATGGCCATTAAAGCGGTTATTCTAGAGGCTCCCGAATTATTCGGGGCAGTAATGAATAGATGCCTGGAAGCTGGCCACTTCTCGGACAGATGGAAGCGACAGAACCTGGTTCTATTGCCGAAGCCGGGAAAACCTCCGGGTGTCCTTTCGTCATATAGGCCGATCTGTCTGCTCGATACTGCCGGCAAGGTGCTGGACAGGGTTATCCTTAACAGACTCGTACAGTACACTAAGGGTACAAACGGTCTGTCAAGGAACCAATTCGGCTTCCGAAAAGGCAAATCTACGGTGGATGCCATCTTGTCTGTCACTAAGACAGCCGAGGTGGCAATCCAGCATAAGAGGACAGGTATCCGTTATTGCGCAGTTGTCACGCTCGACGTGAGAAATGCGTTTAATAGCGCTAGCTGGGACTCCATAGCCAACTCGCTTCGGAACGTCCAAGTGCCGGTGTCGCTGTACAGAATTCTGGAAAATTATTTTCAGAATCGTGTGCTATGCTACAACACGGAGGAGGGTCAGAAGTGCGTTCCAACCACCGCAGGGGCTCCGCAAGGTTCCATACTGGGCCCGGTGTTGTGTGTTGAAGCTGAAGTTCCCGGTAGGGGTGGTGATTGTCGGCTTTGCGGACGATATCACCTTGGAAGTCTACGGTGAATCTATCAGAGAGGTTGAGTTGACGGCTGCCCACTCTATAAGCATTGTTGAAGATTGAATGCGATCCAGGAAACTGGACCTAGCGCATCATAAAACGGAGGTTATCCTGGTGAACGACCGCAAGTCGGTGCAGCAAGCAAATATCAGCGTCGGGGACTGCATTATTTCGTCATCGCGGTCCTTAAAACTCCTTGGATGGTTGACGACAAGCTCAAGTTCGGGAGCCACGTCGACTATGCCTGCAAAAAGGCTTCCACAGCTATTTCGGCATTGTCTCGTATGATGTTCAATAGCTCTGCGGTATATGGCTGCAAGCGAAGGCTATTAGCCAACGTGGTCCAGTCTATACTTAGGTATGGCGGACCGGTGTGGTCATCGGCGTTAGGTACCAAAAGCTATCTAACCAAGCTGGAAAGCACCTATCGTCTCATGTGCTTAAGAGTGGAGAGTGCGTATCGCACAGTTTCACATGACGCAATCTGCGTCTTAGCGAGTATGATGCCTATTGGCATTATCATCAGTGAGGACGTTGAGTGCTTCAACCAACGTGGAACTAGAGGCATACGGAGTACCACAAGATCGGCCTCGATTATCACATGGCAGCGGGCATGCTATAATTCCACAAAAGGCCGGTGGACACATCGACTTATCCCGGAAGTATCCGGGTGGGTCAACAGGCGCCACGGCGAAGTCAACTTCCAACTGACACAAATTCCGTCAGGACATGGTTGTTTTAGACAGTATCTGCACAAGTTCGGGCATGCGGAGTCCTACGCGTGTCCCGAATGCGTGGATGTTGAAGAAACTGCAGAACATGTTTTCTTTATATGCCATCGTTTCGTGGGCGCGTGAAACCACAGACACTACTCCGGACAACTTAGTCCAAAGGATGTGTTCTAGCTCGGACGTCTGGGGAGCGGTCAATGCGGCTGCTACCCAGATCGTACTTGAGCTACAAAACCGCTGGAGAGCCGATCAACGGTGAGTAAATAGCCTAACTACCATAGTTCAGTAGTTATCTAAGAGGGTGCGTTAAGCCCCTCTCTGAAGTAATACCGATAAGGTGGTGCCAGAGGGGCTTGTGGCTGGAGACTCGAGTAGGGTTTTAGTGGGTCGGGGTCCTCAGGCCCCATCAGGGGGGTCGCGATACCAAACCCGACTCCCTGAGTTGTCTTCTCAGGTGTCATTTCCCTACTCGTTAAAAACACACACACACACACACACACACACACACACACACACACACACACACACACACACATACACACACACACACACGCACACACACAACACACACACACACACACACACACACAGACATTGCTCAGTTCGTCGAGCTCTCTCGATTGGTATATGTGACTCGGTCCTCCGGGCCTCGGATCAACTTCGTGTTTTTTGTCCAATTTCTAAACCTTTGTTATATACTATAACAAAGGTAAACAAAGGTAAAACATATCTTTATTCTTTTAGTACCAAAATGGATGGTTCTTACAGGGTTCTTCTGCGAGGAAGAAACGAACAAAATAGTAAAGAGAGTTTACTACTCTAGTGAGTAATCAATTAAAAAAAGGAAGATTTACTTTAACGCTGCGATGCTGTCAATTTTAACTTGCAATTTTCACTTTGACGTCAAATATAACTTTTCACCATTATATGCGTTGATGGCATGATATGCAAATCGGGCTCCCGGCACGACTGATCGTAGTAAATTCAAATTAATACTGACATTTTCCTGGTTAAAGTACTCGAAAAATGTGAAATATTTTCGTTTCTATTGCTTCGCACATATCAACAGTTCCTATAGACTGTTCCGATAAGTATAAATACACTTTCTTTCTTTAATGAAATTAACCATTATTCTATTATTGTAACTTCCAGTGTAGGTCTTCTTTTTTTTAGCTGTTCAATTTTTGTTTATCCATTTAGGAATTGGACAGAATTATTGTGTTCCATTTTTCCTCTTTTGTATTGCATTAGTTTATTATCCGCTTCGCATACAATGTCTCCTTTCATTTACGCAAATAGTTCTTATAGAATCTTCTTACCTGTTGCTCGAGAGGCCAGCAACCGGAACCTCTTCTGTTTTGCGTGTGCAAAAATTTGTTTGCACTTCACACTAATCAAAGTGCAATCAATCAACAAACCCATCGGTTCAGGTTCATTTACCCATTTACCCAGATAAACAATTACGATACGATGGAGAGTAACGACGCTGAGTGTATGGCGTGGCATGGCACGACCGTGGGTACGAATTGCTCCTTGACACTAGCCAAGGCCGTTTCCCAGGAAGCAACAACACACCACCCGTGCGGAGCCTAGAATTCGGAAAACACACTTCGGTCGGTATTTTTTTTTTTTCAGAACCCAAAATCAACTGTTGCTAACAACAGCAGCAGCACGAGCAGTGGGAACAATAACAAACGTTAACAACAATTAGATATGCAATCTCATAACCTCATACGCTACCCCTTGCTTCACGTGCTGTAATGAATCCCTGGATTTTGCCCAGGACACTCTGCTGCCGGCATTTCTTTGTTTACAAACGCCAAACAGATTTCCACCGTTGGTATTGTTGTTCAATTACAACCTCATATCAGCTGTTCGTAGGTTCGCAGACTAGACTAGAAGCTGCGAGATTCCACGGCGGCTGGCTGGCCGCACTTTGTTTATTGTTTGTAAATATCCTTTCGAGACGACGCTATTTAAAACACCAGAACCGCTCCTCGATCCCCGGTCTCCGCAGCCCCCGGGGGTTTGAGCCTTTGATTATGACCTTTTGAGTGTTGATTGCCTGTTGGCTGGCAGCCGTTGCCGTGGGATGAAGTGTTAAAGTTTTGCGAATTGTTCCGGATAACCTTTCAACACCTCCGCGGCTTTCTCGTCCGTCACTGAGCGTGAGCTTCAACAGCGTGTGCTTCACAGCAAATAACGGTTTTGTAAACAAATAGCAACATGTGCTTTGCTTTACGATTAGCTTGTGCGACTTTTGAAGCATCATTGTGCAAATCAAAGGTACTGTCAAACAAAGGGATAAAGGAAAAATACAGGTACTCACGAAATCCACTGGTAAATTCCGGAAACCGTCAGTTCGCCCTTGTCCTCGAGTGCATACTCGATCAGTTCAGTATACGTGAATGGGGGCTTTTTGGTGCTGTAAAGAAAATAAAAGACCCTAGATTAGTTTGAGAAACACTTTCCAGCAGGTCACCAGACATCGTACACTTTGGTGACGGTGCTATTCTCGATGGTCACATTCTCGGCCACATTCATATCGTCCTCTTCGATGGCGGTCGCTATCGCTGCCGGATCAAGTGCAGCCAGTTCCGAATCGACCAGCGGAACGTGCAGCGCCGGGGCCGACCCCAAGGTGGCAGCGGTCACCGTGGCGGTTTGTCCGGAGTTGGTCACATTTTTCGGTCCCTGCTTTCGCTTTGCCTCCGGCGAAAGGTGAGGCAAATCCTCCAGCTTGAAGTTGAACAACCACGACAGGTTTTTGTCCTCGATGTCCTCCGGGGTTTCCGGCGTAGCCGATGGGGGTGCTGGAATGGAAGTGTTTACACACATAATTAGTTCTGCATGAAACAAAATTAGTCGGGTTGGAGATACTTTGTAAATTTACTGGATTATCCCTTCGATGGCAAACCAACCAAACTGTTAGCTTGGCGTTTCGGTATTCATAGAAAAAATTCTATTAGCTTGATCCGATTAATTTTATGATTCTACAACAACAGTTGTAATGTCTTACTTTACATTGATTTTAATAAAGCAGTCGACAGATTCGACATTTATTTAATTCACATTAAATTAGAAAATTTTGGAATGAAAGCAAAACTGTTAACAATTGTATAGTCATATCTCACGAAGTGAGAGCAGATAGTGCACTTTCAAAATAAGTTCACTGAATTAATACAAGTTACGTCTGGTGTTCCTCAAGGCGCCCCCCTCAGTTCTCGTCTTTTTTGACAAGATAAATTTCAAAACTTTTTCGTTTTAGGAAATGCCATAATGCAAGAAATAAAACTTTTTTTCTTCACTTGGACGTCGCTGACTCCCTTGTCAGCTTTTTTACCGGAAATACCTATCATAGTAAAAAAAGAAACCTTTTTTTCTCATTCGTGCCTCCCCTCTTGAGTAATTCTCGCTGAAACGGGGCCACTACTGACACGAGGTCTTCAGATATTGGAACTTTTGCATTTAAGTGGTTGAAAATGGTTAAAAAATGAGATTTACACTTTTAATACCTCGAAATAGTGGACCCCTCGTTCGCCGAGGGACCTAACAGTTTCAAAAAAGTTGAATTTTGAGCAAACCTTGAGCTCTATATGATGTGATATTTCATTAATTTGCCATGAAACAACTAACAAATGACCCGGTTTTGTAAAGAAGAGCAGGGCTTTCAAATGAAGTAAATTTTTTTTGGCGGCCATCTTGGATTTGGTCGCCATATTGGGTTTTATCAAAAAATCGCCATTTTCACCATGAGCCCCCCAACTGATTCTCATTTTAAGACCACCATTGGAAAACTGAGGAAAAATGCTATAAGGAACGTTAATAAAATTAGGTGTGTAATGGCATTAACTGAATAAAACAACCAGTTATTTGCAGCAAGGTTCACAATTTTCATATAATTATTTTGATATTTCCAAAATTTGTTATGCAACAAACTACAAACGGCACCGTTTGTAAAGAGAAGAGATAGGGCTTATAAATGAAGTATAAAAAAAATTAGCGGCCATCTTGGATTTGGCCGCCATGTTGGATTTTATCAAATAATCGCTGTTTCCGCCATGTTTCTCCCAACCGATTTTAATTTCAAGACTACCATCGGAAAGCTGAGAAAAAATGTTATAAGGAACATTCATCAAAATAGATGTGTAGTAGCATTGAATAAACGAAACAATTAATTATCTGTATCCAAGGTTTACAACTCTCATATAATGGAATATCGTGCTACAGAAAATTAATTGTTTCATTTAGTTAACGCCATTTTTGGTCAACCTCCATCAACAGTTCGACGGTATTTCCAAACACATTGCGACGGCGTATCTGCCACGCTTGTGTCGAAAAGCCGTCGTTCTGATTCTGGAGGAATCTCAAAATTCTCTCGTCCGTGGTGCCGACACTGTCCTGGAAGTTCCCTATGAAGGTATGTGCCTTCGGCACTATTTCCCTGTATGTGCACCCCGAGGGTGGTTTTGGTGCCAAAGGACCCGCGCAGGCTCGGCTCCGTGGTCTCTTTTTGGTGGGACCTTTGGTGCTAATATTTGGGGACCTTTTGGTAACGACCAGGTCCCGCTGGGCAGGCTGGCCGGTCGGCAGAAGGGCGAGTTCCTCCGCTTCCTCCTTTGAGTAGCCCTTGCTACGATACCACTTCTGCCGTCGCCGTTGCGCATTGGAGAGACGCTTGGCCACATCTCCGGAAGCCTACTCCGGTGTTTATCACCAACTCTTGGGGGTCGTTGGTTGCCCCATCAGTTATTTTTGTAAGGTTATCCATGGCGATGGTTGTACTCTGCTGGGGAGAAATCAACTGTCCTTTACCAGCTTGGAACAGAGCGAGCAATTTCCTGCACAGGGTACTCTGGTACCATGCAGGCTCCGTTCGACCTTGGGAAACTTTATTAGACCCCCCCCCAAGCATTCATCCCTAGGCACGGGTCGCATTACACCGAAGATTGGGGTCCTCTTCCGCATTTTGCTCAAAATGTAGCATGCTTCTAGACTACTTGCTACATTGAGAGCAAAAGATTTTTACAAGATTTGCCGCGGAAGAGACTCGATGTGCGGTTTCGGATGGATCCACCACAATTTTGCCATGGAGCCACCGGGAGCCGCACGCCGAGCGGCAAATCTTAACACTCCTCTTTTATCCTGGCTTGTGACAGACAGCTCGGGTCCCGATCCAATTTCCCCATCACCCCTTCATTCTTTTTTAGGGAGCCACACGTGGCGGTTCATTAGCAAAGGTCCGTCACTGGCGGAGTTCCATCCCATACAACTCTACCTCCATGGTTATTCATCCACCTCCATACTCCATTCTCCTGTCCGTCAAGCCCTTATTTCTAAAAAATGAGCCCTCTGTATGAAACTCGACCATCCACCTGAAATCTCAACACAGCACTGTGAAGCATTCCCCGTAGATTTTTCATAGCTCTTTTTCGTCGATGGTATCATATGCAGCTTTGAAATCAACGAGCAAATTCCCGGGTGTATGGGAACTCTGTATTTACAACCTTTTTGAAGGATCTGCTGCAGTGTCCGTCAAAGAAGCCGGCTTGATTGATTCCCACAAAGCAATAACGAATACGCAGTTGGTGATAGTCGGCGGAAAATGATTTGCGACAGCACTTTGTAGATGGCATTGAGAAGGGTGATCGCTCGGTAGGTTTCACAGTCTAACTTGTCGACTTTTTTCTAGATCGGGCAGATAACCTCATCTTTCCACTTCTTCGGCAGTTATTGTGCAGCTCTAATTTTACCAATTAGCCGGTGCAGATAGGTGACCAGCGTTGCTGGTCCCATTCTAATCAGCTTCGCTCCGATGTCATCTTACTCAGTCGGTTTATTGATCTTTATCGGAGTGCTGCTTCCAGCTCACGATTTTCTGCTACGGTCTAGGCAGCGGGCACTGTGTTATACTGTGTTATTTTGACGTAGGACGAAAAAATGAAAGATTTTGAACGCTAATATCTCTGCCAATAGAGGTTTTCCGTCAAAAATTTTTTTTTCACTAAATGTTCGGTTTTGACTCTTAGAAATGATACCCATATAAAACTTTCTTTATTAAAGCCTCTAACTACTGTAAAAATGAAAAACTAAAATACGTATATTTCAACCGGTCACTTCTCGGATGTCTTACATGCCTTTTTGTACCAGTGTCCTCTATTTTCACCACTTCGAAACCATTTGTGCCACTCTTTACTCTTGTGGCAAGCAACAAACGAAATGAAAAAGAAGGTAATCATTAGCTTTTCATTCGTTTTATCCTTTTCACTCTACCGCTGATACACATATGTCAAAAACTGTTATGCAATGCTGCCAGAAAATCTGAAAATTTTGATAAGCAGTGCAGCCGAAACGAATTTTTTAAAACTCAACATTCGTGATTTGGTGAAAAGAAACTCAACATTCTTGCAATTTGCATTGTTTAAAAAATCGTAGTAAATTCTAGAGTCAACGAAAAAAATATATTTTTGCACCATTGTCACTCGTATTGGGAGTACTTTTGAGAAAAAATAAGAAAAGGAGGGGTATGATCTGACGGAAAACCTCTATTGGTCAGTGTTAAGTCAACCCGAACCAAGTGACAATACTCTGATTTCGCGAAAAGCGCGTTCAAAGTTTGCTGCTTTGTATGGTTTACACCTATCAATTGTTCGAAATCATCTCATAACTCTGGCCGTTTGCAACATTTGTATAGTCTGATTAGAGTCAAATGTAGCTTAGAAAACTGTTATTTGCTGTTATTAACTCATTTTTTTAATTTTGCGACTTGGTCCGGTCTGATTTAACACCGACCAATTATGAATGGATTTTGATGGATTGAATACCTATCGACTCAAAATAGATGTAGCAATTGTGTGGTTTTTATTACAATTTTCATTTTCAATCACTAAATAGAGAAAATCAACGAAAAGCTTCAATGTCAAATTTCCCCATATATTTTCTTCGTGATTACCTTGCTTTACATGCAGGTACGACAGTTAAACACACCATCTCATCGGACATTAGCAAATGCGTAAGAAATGCGCAATTTTTCTAATGTTCAATGTTTGCTAATGTCCGCACTTTTTCGAAACCAGACCACCGTGCATCTGTTGAGTGTCGTTTCTTTTTACAAAAAAAAAAGAATAACAAAATCCTCCCTCCCCCCCAGCCATCCAACAGATCTAAAATTCATTACAACGTTTAAACCTATATCAATTTGATATCTGTGCTTGGGACCACGCCAGAGTGCAGAACCACCCGATTGTATCGTTTAGACATTAAACCTAGTCCAATTTGATGTCCTGAAAGTGAAACGTCAATGAAACCGAGCGATCATCCTTTCCTTTTGTCAGATTACATCCATATACATACTGCAAGAATTTGTTCGGAATTGTTATCTTGCACGGAAACAGAGCTGAAGGAATACTTGTGTAATGGACATGACGCAGCAATTCCCAAAGCGAGGAAAATTACACAATTAGTCTGCTACTTTGCGTCAGTTAGCTGCTTGCAATTTTCTGCATAGTTTCAATTGTATTTCTGTCAAGTATGCCAATAGCTATAAAGTAGAGTGTCGAAAGGAACTAGTAAGATGCAGAGGACGTGAGCTAATTGATATTTTAACTGACTGTCCACATGTTAGTTGTAATACTTAAAATCAATCTATTACAACGAATGGTGCTACCACCAATTTCGCGGAAATTGACGAACTCGAATCAGTGTTGTAAATGATAACCCAGAATAGTTATTTATTTTTTCGGTATAACCGTAGTTGTAAGCAAGTTTCTTAAGTAAGCGAACTTCGTCAACTGTCTACCAGTAGCCAGTTGATGAAAGTTGTTTAGTGCTACAAGTCATGTAAAAATTGTCAAAATATGAAATGATCGCCAATCATTAGAAGATGTGTAATGGTAGCCTGATGGTTTAACTCTTAGTGGAACTACAAACTCTAAGAAACTGATAAAAATGATGTATAGAGCACAAACACTTAGGATATTCAAACTTAACTTCAATTAACATATGTATATAAATGTTTTGGGGCATTTACTGTAGGCAGTTTCCTCACTCTGCTCGTTATGAAAATAAAAATATCATTTGTTCAGTAAAGTTGCTTCCCGACAAACATTATATTTTAATAGACGCTTATTCAGCTATTGCACAGTACCAGGGAAACAAACGCTTAAAATGCAATTATGCAGCAAACATGTTTGTTGGGTTATTTTACGGTGTTCTCCAGACGCAAAAAAGCTGTTTGTTTTATTTTTATGATAGTAAGCCACGACTAACTTTAAACACTTTCAGAATGTGCGAGGCATTTATACGAACAAAGATTCTAAAGACAATGGGGGTATTCACTCGCTACTCGCATAACAGTTCCATCTCGATAGAAACTGGGACCAGTGATGCCAGATCTACGGATGTAGGAATTTTCTGCGGACCTGCGGATCAAGTGCTTATATCTACGGATTTTCATAAATTTATCGGAACTGGTTGAAAATTTCTTTCAGTTACTAAACTCACGGGTACGCTACATACAAACAACGAAGAGACGCAGTAGAGACGACGAAAACAGAAAGAAAACGAAAAAGTACTGGCCAGAATACGATAAAAAGTTGACAAAAAAATAACGAAAAACGACGAATATACGACGGAAACATTATGAAAATGTGATGTGAAGAACGTCAAAACAGCGACAAATAGAACAAAAATATGACAGAAAGGTATGCAAAAAGCGCTAACAGCTCAAAAAACGACAATGAAAGAACGATGAAATTATAGTGAAAAAGTAATATTTTTGTTGTCTTGACAACCAACAGAATGACGATAAATTGTGAAAAAAGTGAGGAAGAGACAACAAAAAAACGGTGAAACGACGACAAAAGACGATGAAAAGTTGACAAAAACGAAGAACAGATGACTAAATGACAACGAAAAGAAGCCAAACCAGCGACAAAAAAACATGACTAAATACGACAAAGAAAATAAGAATACAACAAAGAAAACAAAAAAGGGGCAAAAAGAGCCTGTCTAAAGGCGTCAAAATAAAAAAAAGACCAAATCGGCCGAAAAAGTCACTTCAAAAAAAGACGAACAGACTACGAAAACACGTTGAAATAATGGCAAAAAGACCATGAAAAGACGACCGAAATATGGCAAAGATATGACAAAAAGGCGACGTATACCAAGAGAAGACAACGATAGCCAAATGACTATAAATAGATGTAGAAAAGACGATGAAGAGATGATAAAAGAGGGTAAAGTAGAGATTTTTTTAGAATTTCAAAACACAAAAAAGATGGCGACTGTACGAAAGACAGACAACGACAGAACGACGAGAAGACTGCTTTTTGTTGTTCTGACAGCAAACAGGACGATGATTACATGAACAAAATAGACGTTAAGACAACAACCAAACGGCGAAACGGAGATGACAAAGGACAACGAAAAGAAGACAATAAAAAACGAAGCAAAAATGACAAAAAGTGCCAAAACAGCAGCAACAAGAGCGACAAAAATACCGAAAAATGTCAGAGCTAAAAACACGACGCCCGAGCAGACGACTGAAATAATAAGAAAATTTTTGAAGATGAGGAAAAGAGTGACAAAAAAAAACAAAACACACGATAAAAAGACATTAAAAGAGCTCTTTTCATCTTTCGTTTTACCTTTTTCTTCAATCAGCTTTTCTTGCTTTTCTTTGCTTCTTTTTCTGTCCCATTTTCCCATTTATTGTCCCATCTTTCCTCCTTTTCTGTCCAGTTTGTTTTCATTTTATTTCTCGCTTTCTTCGTCACCTCTATCGGATTTTTTATATCGCTCGCTATTTTTCCCTTTCGGTTTCTCTTGTTTTCTGTTCCATATTTTTGTCCTCGTCTCGTTTTCCTTTTTTATCTCTAGTTTTTTTTCTTTTTGTTTTTCGTAACTCCACTGCTTCCTTTTTGTCTCCATTTCCTGTACCTTTTTTTACCCTTTTCCTGTGTCCCGATTTTCCCCTGTTTCGTTTTTCGCCACATTTCGTCTTCCATTTTTTCTCATTTTCATGCCCCTTTCTCTGTCTCGTTGTTTTCGGCCCCAGTTCGGCTTATCCAATATGTCCTGCTTTTTCTGTCGCGTTCTGATTTTCTTTTCCGATTTGTATTTATGTCTTCCGATTTCATTTCTCTCCTGTTTATTTTTTTCCCGTTTTTACCCTTAATTTTTACTACTCCGTTTTACCTACTGCCGTATTTTCTCCTTTTATTTCCTCCTAATTTTTTCTATTGAGTTTATCCTCATTTTTTGTATGCATGCAGGAAAATGAAGAAACGGGAAGAGAAAAAATGAAAACGGAAGACAAAGAAAAGGGATAACACGGAAAAGACAGCAGAACGTGGCAGAACAAGGGGAAAAAGCAAGACATAAGGAAGAGGAAGACCGGAACAGACGAAAACGAACAACAAACTAAAAAAAACAAAAACCAGAACCGAAATAAAGAAACGACATTTTTCTACTTTTCTCTTTTTTTCCTTGAATTAGGTAAATGAAAGCCGAGTTTATCAGTCATAATTTAGTGACGAAAACACCAGTAAAAGATTAAACAAACAAAAAAAAAATATTTCAAAAAATTTCCACGTGACAGAGCAGAATTCTACAACTTTTTTTTTGAAGTTTTCCATCATCACTTTACTTAAAACTGGAGATGAATTGATTTCAAATTGGACTTGAAATTGAAAAGTTTGAAATTATACTTGAAGTTGGACTTAAAACCAAAGTTGAAATTAGCCTAGGCAAATTGAACTTAAAATTGCACTCTTTCTCTCATTTTCGTTTTTTTCTGTCCCCTGTTTCCTGTTTCATTGTTCCGTTTTTCCTAGTTTCCAGTCCTATTCCTATCATCACGTTTTTCTGTTTTTCTGTTATTTGCTTTCCTGTTTTGCGTCTTTTCTCTTCTCTTTTTCCATTTTTTCCCGTTTCTATCTTTTTTTAACTTTTTTGTCACCTTTACTTCTCGTTTTTCACCTTCGTCTGTTCCGTTTTTCTCGTTTTGATACCCCGTTTTTTCCTCTTTTCTGTCATGATTCTTCTGTTCTTGACCCCTTCTCTCTCTTTCCCCACCGGTTTTCTTCTGTCATCTCCCGTCGTTGATTTTTTCTCTTTCGTTTTAAATTTCCGTTTTCCCTGGTTTTATTTTCTTCTTTTTCTGTCCCGTACCATTTTCGTACCATTTTCTGCTTTTATATTCTGTTCAACCCTTTTTTTCTCGTTTTCGATTTTCTCGTTGGTCATTCTTGTTTATCCTTTTGATTTCTCATGTTTTCTGTTTCCTTTCTTGTCTTGTTTTCCTTCTTTTTCTCCTTTTTTCAACCCACTGTTTCCTGTTTCTTTGATCCTTTTTTACCTTTTCCAGTCTCGTTGAGCGCCCTTTTCCTGAGTCCTGATTTTCTTCTTTCAAAAACACGACAAAGCATGCAAAAATTGACGAATGTGCGACAGAAAACCGACAACTTGACGACGAAAAATAACCAAAAACAGCGACAAAAATGGCAAAAAGCCATTAAAAAAACCAACAGAAACAAAAAACAAAATAAATAATTTACAAAGCGTCAAGAGGAAGACAAAATATGCAAAAAGGACAACGAATATAGGCAACAGAAGAAAGAGGAAACGACAGTAAAAAAACAACATTGTGGTTGCCTTTTTCTATATATGCCAGAAAGGCATTCTTAATTGAAGGCAAGGGTCTTTTAATGATCGTCTTTTGTGGCAGTTATGGTTATCTTCAAAACAAACAGGACAACGAGAAACAATGCCAAAACAAGTGAGGAAAAATCAAAAAACGGAACGGAACGACGGAAAGATGACAAAAAAAAACGAAAAAAATCGACAAAATGACATAACCAAAATGAATGTGACAAAAAAGCAACACAAAAGACGACAACAACGGTTGAAAGCCGTCCAGAAAAAAGAGACGAAACATGCCAAAATAGAGTCAAAAAAATGACGAACAGATGACGGAAATGTAACGCTAAGATGGCAAAATGAAAAGACGACAAAAATACGATGAAAACAAAAGCCAAAAAACGCCAAAGAAATAACAAAAAAGTCTAAACTTACGATTAACCAACAGCCAAACAGCGACAAGAAATGCCAAAATAGACTATACAAATGAGGACAAAAAGGCACAAAGAGGAACAACCAAGAACGCTATAAAAGACACAAAATAACAAAAAAAAACATTGAAAAAATGCCAGAAAGGTCGATGTTAGAACAAGCGAACCACCGAACCGAAAAACCACACGATGGAAAATAAAAGATGAAAGATCGATAATGAAAGTTGAGAGTAAGCGTTCTCATTTAATTCAGGTCAAATCTCAAATGTACATAAAAAGGTTTAATTTTCTCCAAATACAATCAAAGACTATATCTATAAAACAAATGTGATAAAGAATTATCACACATTTAGGCCCCTACTACATTGCTGTAATGAAAGCAAGTGAAGGGGGGGGGACAAGGAACGTGCGCTACGTATGGTTGTATGTCCGGCCTAACTCCGCAACGTTTGGACGGTTCTTCATCAAATTAGGTATACATGTTTTCTGACATAAAAGAAGCAGCGGAATGACAAAAAGGAGGGGAGCAGACGTTTTCTTGCATTAGAACGCTAGCAGTTGTGCAAGTGACTTGATGACAAGAGGAGATTTCTGAAAGGGAGGAATACGGTGGCCTTTGACAAGCGTAAGGTGCAAAAACGTAAAAAAGGCTTTGTCTTGCTTTATAGGGATTACCAAAAAAGACCAGTAGTTAGGGGACGATGTGACAAAGGAAGTAGAAACATTTAAATGAAGGAAAAGAGGCTAAATGGCTGAGAGCAAAAGGGGCCCCGAATAAGATCAGGCAATCAGGCAATTTTTAGAATGTGACCGCAGAAATGTGACTAGAAATAACATTTTTAGCAAACAACTGTCGTCCGCCCGTCGGAAAACAACGTACGTAAACGTTGACAAATGATTGATTGCAAGTTTTCAATACTAAAAAAAACACAGTCTTTCTTGTGAAATGCCGCAAAAAAATGGCCGAAACGTCGGAAAGATTCTCATCGCCTATTTTCTCAGAAAACACTTAGGGAAATTCGAGCTAAAAGCAGGTAAGAATCAATTTTGTTGATCATTTTTTGGACCTCTCTTTGGAGTATCGCATTATTATGGAAACCTTCTCCTTTTACTGCTATGGTTATTAAAAAAAAATTCAAACATGACTTTGTGGTAGTACATCTGAAATAACAAGTTAGAACAAATTATTCAAATAGTTATTGTGTTTAATGAATTTTAGAAACATTTCATAAAAGACGGCGTTTAATTGATTAAATTGGTTTGAAAATCGATGGAACAAGACGATAATAAATTTAAACTCCCAAAAATAAGCAGTAAACAATTTTAAGTGGCTGTAAAAATTATATTTTTTTTTCTTTACTTCAGTGGCTTTCAGCCTGCGGCTGGTACACGTCTCTAGCGGCTTGTTGCCTCTTTAGTTATCTTTGTATATAATTGAATTTGCAATATAAATGATGTTAAATTATTAAAAATTAATATCTATTTTTGTGAAATAACTGTGATTAAGTTTGGTGAAATTCTGCAAACAACAAATCAGGAGGTAAAAATTAGGTTCGTCTTTAGTTCAATTAAATTATCACAGGTTTAAGCAGCTTTATTTAGATTAAAGCAGTCCTTGTTGAATTTTTAGGTTTCAAAAGCAGTTTTTATGCTCAGAATGCAGTGAATACATTTTCATAAACATTTTTTTAAACATGAAAACTGCTTTTCAAATCCAAACATTTAATGACAACTACTTAAACTTTAAAAACATACAATTAAGCTTCTTTAAACCGTCCAAAAAGCAGTATAAACATTCAATTGTATACAGAACTGGCTGAAATTGTGCTTAAATCGTAAAATCAAGTTTAAAAACCGTGCTTTCAAACATCCCCCAGAGAGTCTGAGTTTGATTGTCAGAGTTCATCTTAGGACATTGTTGAATAAAATGATTTTAAAGCTGATGCTTAATTATTCTTTCATAAATTGATGATAGAAAAATTTACGACCCTTACAAATAAGCACATTTTGAAGCAGAATAATTCAAACTTATATCCATTCCGACAACCCAAACAGCATATAATCGTTGCACTCGAGTCTAGAATTATAAATTCAAAGCTCCCACACACGTGACGCAGAACGGAGAAAAAAATCCTTCCGTTTTTTCACTAATTTCACGCTTCAACGATCCCCGCGTCCCTTTTGCGCATTTTCGCTCCCTTCCGTATTTGATCGTGATCCTTTCGCGTCCCCTTTTCAATACATACTATATTGGCCTGCTGAATATTCCCATTTCCTGCCTAGGTAAAGGTAATTTTTCACCGATCATGTCAACACGTGCCCCGAGACACGGTTGTACGGTCAACTACCAATTGGGTATTTTAATTTTCCCAAAAAAGTGGATTTTTCTATCTCATTTGATAGCCCGTCGTTTCCTGAATCTAGCAGTTCTTTTTATATTTCAATTAAGTCAATATTCGATCAAAAAATTAATAAAAATCAAAACTAGAATGATTTGCTGTTTGACAGATATCAACCAAGCCGATTGATTGACTTGATGTCAGAAGTTCTCTCCCTCTCTTCTATCTCTCTGATAGAGCTCTTCATTTTAACCGAGCTTTTAAAGCTCTCATATGAAACCTGTATCGTTCGATGACCATAGTGTATCTATTCACTGTGTTGTCTAAGACGAGCTAAAAAGAAAAGTGGTTTACTTATAAGCTATCGTCTTATTCCAAATTTTTTTTTTTCAAATATAAAAAAAATGTTTTTTCATTACTTCCATTAGTCAAATTCGGAAAAGTCTTCATGTAGCGATTGAATGGCATCATATCTTGTCAGAATATGCGGAAATGTATATACCACTAAAATACCCAATTCACCGCACCAGGAAATTGCCCTTTAAATACCGTTTAACTGTTTTTTAAATGCTCGACCATGTGGCTAAACAGAATGGTTAACTTACCCCTGTGCGTGCTGGTGTCCATTCCGGCACCGCCGGTGCTACCGCTGCTGCTGCTGATGTTGTTGTTGTTGTTGTTGTTGCTATTGGCTGTCACGATTGTCAGCTCCTGCGACTTTGGCGTACCATTTCCGTACGGGTTAAGCTGATCGTGGAACCGAACTTGATGATGCAAATGATGATTATTGTGATGATGATGATGATGATGATGTTGCTGCTGCAGGTTATGATGATGATGATGAAGATCGCCACTAACAATCGGGAAACTATGATGACTATCGGTTTGAATTGTCAGTGCCGGCGGCTTGCGGTCCAAATCTAGCAACTCCTGGGTACTGGTCCAGGTGGATGAGCTAATGTCCGTCAGAACAATCCCATTACTGGATGTGGTAATGTCCTGCGGCATGATCTGCGAGTGCGGAACCGGAACCACGGGTACACTGTTTCCACTAGGCACTTCATAAATGTAGCTCAACTGATGTTGGGTGTCCTGCTGGTTGTTGTTCCCGTCGCTGGCAGCTACGACTTGAAATTCACTCGTAGGCTCGTGAAAAGCCTGACCGTACACGTGAAAGTGGTCCACCTCCGGTAGGTGAAGAGGGTCGCCGTCCTTGCGAACTTTGTTTATCGATTGGCCCGCTGTTTGATAGTGGCTGCTGGATTCATACGGTTCCTCGCTATGCTTTCGCTTCAGCTGGCGATTGGCGTCACTCGCCACCGATTCGTAATGATCGGACGGCGGTAGCACCGCACAGATACTACCACTTCCGACGGCAACCGGAAAGGTTGGCGTAGATCTTCGCATTTTCACCACTGAATCACTAAACTAAAGCTGACACTGAAAGGGTTTTTTTCTTCTGACAGACAGGTTTTCAAATTTCAAAGCACACTAAGACTGCCAGTACCGGTGCAAAGAGCGGTGGGTGGTCCCAACCACCCGTGCGTACTTTGATGGGACTTCAAAATTTCCTTCGAAAGGCGACCACCATCTTTGATTTTGTATGTGCGTCGTTGTTTGCACCGCAGGCGATAAGAAATTGTTCGCCTTCTTGGCCCAACTTCAAAATGGCCGCCCGAACCGAGGTGTTCGGAAAAGGAAAATCTGTTTTGCGATTAGCAAATTGCTCACTTGTCGTGTAAAAGATTGCGTTTTATATTATACGTTCTAATATTATACGCAGTCCCGAATTTCTTACTTTTTTTCTTTCGAAACGGTATATTCTCCAGGACCCCCGGGAGTTCGTGTAACGTTTGGTCAGGTTGAACCGTCCCTGGTGAATGTCTGCGCGAGACTAACGATGAAGAATCGCGCACGACGGAGGTTGCCACTGCCACCCCAGAATAGTCCCGCGAGTCTGTATGTAAATAGCAGCAGGTATCCTTTTTCACCCCCCGCTGAACACCTGCCAACTTCTATCATCCTTTCTCCGCCCACGGCGGTCCGGTGTGCGCCTGTGTTTGCCTAGTGGTGGTAAACGAGCTAGTGATGCGGAAAAACTACCGTTTCCGGTTGAGTGAGCACGAATCTAGCGAGCCAGTAGGAGAAAAAGCAACGAGCAGTTTTATTCTGCCGAAAAAGGATTGTTGGAAAACTAAAAAGGAAACAGCCAGCGCACCTGTATGTCAGCTGGCGGTAGCTTTAGGAGCCTATCAGTGAGAGGGGTCATGCAATGGGTTAACCACGATAAATACCAACAGAATGGGGAGATTAAATAAAAAGAAAACTTTTCCAATTTAATTGTACTATGTTGGTATATAGTACTATGTATAAATTGGATAAGTGTTCTTTTTATTTAATTTCCAGGTTTTAATGGTAGACAAAAACCAGTGAACAAACCAATAATCTCAAAGTTTTGCCATACCATGCTTAAGTTTTGCCAAAGTTTGTGGCCATAGGCCAAGCTAGGAGGTGCGATGCTGGGTGGATCTCGGCTGCCTGATCTCAAATTCGAGGTTTTGGGCAGACGGCGGAGCCACACGACATTGTATGAAAACTTTGGCCAATACGAGTGTTAATACTACACATTAATTATTAGAAGCACTTATGGAAACTACAAGGACGCAACTCTATTCCATTCGAAGGACTGCTGGTGAGATTATTCTATTTTTACCCATATATACCACCTTTCATAAATAAACTAGAATCGTGAAAACGGAAGGAGCACTTGTTTGAAGCGGTGGCCCTAGGGAGAGTGAAACAGTCAACTTTCTAGGGTTAACCTTGGCCCGACATCGTGGATAATGAGCAGGCTCTTCTCCCCTCCTGCTGGAGTCATTCTACATTAAGACGCTTTATTCAACGATTGACTCAGGCGAATTAGTCCTTGGAGGGAGACTCTCTAAATCCCTGGTACGTGTAAGTGATGTTGCTTATCGACCAATTTCCGTTTGGCCCTTCATACAAGAGTTGGCAACACGGGGCGAATCACTTCAAAATTAATAAATATATTAAATATATTTATGCATATTTACATACTTTTACCCGGGTGCTAAATATATTTACCGGTGTTGATGAATATTTTACGAAAGTTTCCACCTTTTTCATACGATCTTGAGCTGTCAAGTCACATATAGAGCTTTCCAGTTATGTGTGTATTGGTGCTTGAAAATGAGGCAAACAACAATAGTAAACAGTAAATTATCAAATTATGGTTGTATATGAGCACCAATGGCATTATATTAAATTTATTAAAAGGTATTTTTTAAAGGTATCTTAATTTTCGTAATTACTGGCTTTACCAGAAAATTTTTGAATAGTCAGGTTAGTCTCATATAACTCCCCCATCTACTAACAACAATTCCTTTCCCGAAATACTTGTGAAGATGCAGAGGATTCCCTGGTCTTTAGTAGCAACAAGTATTGGACTAACATTCCTTCCCATCCCTCCAGGACCCGCATTCGGACGTGGCCGGCGTCGGTATTGATCAGCATGCAGGGACCTGATAAGGTTGCACAATGAGGAATAGCGTGCTGTCCCAAGTATGCTCTTTCCAGCCATCATTTTGCAATTTTCATCGGTTCTGGTCAATAACGGAGTAGCAGCACACGGGCGGTATCCTATGCTTATGCTTATGCTTAATTCCCATCGTAGTAAAAGAAGCCATTCTAATTTTCATCATTTGTTGGATGGATTTAACGAATACTCCAAAAGTTCTTGCGCTGATTTGACTAAAACACACTTACCTCGGAGATCCGTGAACTTTGAAATCATCGAAAAGCAATTATTAAAGCATGTTATTAAAATTACGCAACTGACTTTATGTCTTAAATTCGTCGTACCGTTTTAGAATTCATCCATCAAAATTTTTCATCGTCCGAACTAAAAATCACAACAATGTTTACGAAGCTAACGCGTATAGACCAAATCATCATACCGTCAATTGACAGATAC